>NC_045641.1:36860969-37164000 GCF_009829145.1 Chiroxiphia lanceolata
CTGATTAGATTGTGGCAAAACTCATGGGACTTCAATGTAGAGAAGTAAGAAATTGTAGTTTTATCAGCAAGGCTTGGGTTATCAGTGATAGAAATAGTGTAAGGGTGCAGTTCCACAACGGTTGTGACTATTTTAAATGGCCTGGTGTAAGGCAAGTAAAGCAGTTGTGCTAGTAGTTAAACACTTGCCCCGACTGGCAGAATTGTGACTTGTGAGTTTACTTCAACTTGTGCCTTTTCATGCTGAGCCCTACTTAGTAAAAACTCTGTGATACCAAAACACTTAAATTTGCAGGAAAAAAACAGGGAAGGCTGATTTGCAAAAGTTATTGCATAGCTACTACTGTATCATGTAGCCTAACTATTTCTAGGTTCTTGAAGTGATTGCCTCTCTTCACAATTAAATTCTCTTAAAATAGCTCTTCCTAAGTCAGTGCAGTGATCATACAACTTGAAAGAATGGCAACAGAATTGATGATAGATACCTTACCATCAGTAACTCGACACTCTTGTCCCATCTGTTCTCTCAGGAAACAAACATCTGTTATAATCTAACCTCAGTTCAGGTGCCTCTACTTTTAAAGTATCATTTGTGATCATAGAATCAGCTGAGTTGGAAGGGACCTCCGAGATCATCAAGTCCAACCCTTGATCCACTACTGCTGCGGTTGCTAGACCACAGCACTAAGTGCCACATCCAGTCTTATCTTAAAAACCTCCAGGGATGGAGAATCCACTACTGCCCTGGGCAGCCCATTCCAATGGCTGATTACCCTCTCTGTAAAGAAATTCTTTCTAATCTCTAACCTAAACCTCCCCTGGCACAACTTAAGACTATGCCCTCTTGTCTTGCTGATAGTTGCCTGGGAAAAGAGACCAACCCCCACTTGGCTACAACCTCCTTTCAGGTAGTTGTAGCGAGTGACGAGGTCTCCCCTGAGCCTCCTCTTCTCCAGGCTGAACAGCCCCAGCTCCCTCAGCCTCTCCTCACAGGACTTGTGCTCGAGTCCCTTCACCAGCCTAGTTGCTCTTCTCTGGACCTGCTCCAGCACCTCAATATCCTTCCTGAACTGAGGGGCCCAGAACTGGACACAGTACTCAAGGTGTGGCCTTACCAGCGCTGAGTACAGGGGAAGAATCACTTCCTTGGACCTATTGGCCACACTGTTCCTGATCCAGGCCAGGATGCCATTGGCCTTCTTGGCCACCTGGGCAAACTGCTGGCCCAATCATCCTGATTGGGTGGTCTGAAACAGACTCCCACCAGGATATCAGCCTTGTTGGCCTTCCCCCGATTCTGATCCACAGGCACTCAGCCTTATTGTTACTGACTTCAACTTCTACAGAGTCAAGAGACTGTCTAACATATAAAGCTACCCCTCCACCTCTCCTACCCTGCCTGTCCCTTCTGAAGAGCCTGTAGCCACCCATGGTAGCACTCCAGTCATGCGACTCATCCCACCACGTTTCCATGATAGCGACTGCATCACAGCTTTCCTGCTGCACGATGGCTTCCAGCTCCTCTTGTTTGTTACCCATGCTGCGTGCATTCAGCTGGGCTACTGATTTGGCTCTTAACTTGGGCTGTCCCCCCTTGGGCTCCTTTCTGGAGAGCCCAGTTTCTACCCCTTCCCCCTTCAAACCTAGTTTAAAGCCCTCTTTATCAGCCCCGCCAGCTTATGGGCTACAGTCCTTTTGCCCTCACTAGATAGATGAAGCCCATCTGGTTTGAAGAGACTAGGTATGATGGAATTTGCCCCATGGTCAAAAAAACCCAAAGTTCTGCTGGTGGCACCAATCCCTTAGCCACCTATTGATAAGATGGGTTTTCTACTCTCTTCATTCATCCCTGCTACTGCAGGAACTGAGGTGAACACCACCTGTGCTCCTGTCTCATCAACTATTCGACCCAGTGCCTTGAGGTCCTTTTTAATTGCCCTGGTTCTTCTTCCATTAATGTCATCACTGCCAGCCTGGACTACCAACAGTGGATAATAATCTGAGGGCCGAATTAGCTGAGGGAGTCTCCTACTAATATCCCTCACCTGGGCCCCAGGAAGGCAGCAGATCTCCCTGTGGGTTGGTTCTGGTCGACATATAGGGCCCTCAGTTCCCCTCAGAAGCGAATCACCAACTACAACTACCCTTCTTTTTTTCTCTGTAGCTGTAGTTGTAACCTGTCTGGTAGATGAGGTGCAAACAGGAGACCTTCCAGACAGATCTTCCTCTTGTCTGTCCTCTGCCTGATTCTCTCAGTCCAGGGCCTCATATCTGTTCCCTAAGGGCACCCCGGGGGATGGTGGGGGTTGGGAGGGGGTTCTTTTACCTCTCCGGTGAGGGACCCGTTTCCATTCCCCTCCATCTGCCTGGTTTGCTCCTACTGCCTGATGGCAGGAGGGGCAGGGCTTCACAATCTCCTGCTGGATTTCTTTTGGGGGCAAAAGGGTGTGACTCCACCAGTTAATTTCCCTTTCACTTTCCCTAATACTTCTTAGTCTCTCTACCTCTTCCTTGAGCTCAAGGAAGAGGTAGAGAGACTAAGTCATTCACCTGCTCGCATCGTACACAGACCCCACTCACACTGTCCTCTGGTACTAACACCAGACTCAAACACTCTGCGCAGCCAGAGGCCTGAACAGCTGCATCCGTCTTGGTGTCCCTCTTAAGGGGTTCCCTCTGTGTGGACACACCCTTTGTCTTAACAGCAGCGGCAACAGCTTTCGCTTTTTTGGAAACCATTGCTGGCTTAAGCTGAGTTATGACGGGGAAAGAAAAAAAAAAGCTCCAAGAGAGCTGGGAGGCGGCTGGACCCCTCCTGCTTGCCCTGCCTGCCCTTGCTAACTGCCATGCCACGTTCCTGTACGCCGCGTTCTGGGTCGCTGGCGCTGCCAGCAGCCGTTTAAATCCCTCTTGGGTGCTGGGTGCAGCCTCCTAGTCAACTGATTGGCCTCACCTGAGACCTCCAGCACTGTCAGTAAGTGCCTGCTGATAAAAGATCTCATGCCTGACCTCAAGTGGCACATGCAGTGAACTTGTTCTTTGGAGTGGGGCTAACACGAGTGTGGTGAGTTATATTTCTGGAGTAATTGAACCATTTTACCCAAGTCACTTGCTCTTAATTTCACCTGTGAAATAAAAGCTGCTGAAGAAGAGACATGTAGCTATATTTTTGCATCCATGTTGCTCTAAACATGTTTGGTTCAAGTTTAGAGTAAACGGTTAATGAAGGAAGTGGGATACTTCCGCATAGCCTAAGCTAGTAGTATATCCAGTGAAAATAAACTTGCCTCTCTTCTTTTTGCAGGTAAAAAACTGGGTTAAGGAATTAAGAAAAATGTTGGGAAATGAAATCTGTTTGTGTATAGTAGGTAAGTCTTTCAACATGTGATTCTAATGACTTAACTGGAAACATCTCTTTTGATTAACAGCATCTTCCAAACACTGCTTTGACAGCTTGTATGTGTGAAGAGGTAAAGCTTAATTTGATATTTGAAATTAAATTGGAGCTAGAAGTTTCAGTAGATCACATGGAGAAAAATAAGTCTTCAGTTCAAAACAATAAGCTGTTTAATGATGCTGTCAGAAGTGCATGGTACAGACACCTGCAGACTATAGTTTAATAAAGAGAAACATACCTCAAATGTGTATTATCCTTCTTTCAAATACTCAGACTCATGGTATTTACTGTTCTCAGTGCCATAGACTAGGTGCTTGTCTGTTTTCATAATCAAGTGCTTGTGGGGTGGAGATAGTCTTAAAGCTTGGATATTTCAATGTAAAGGAATGCAACAGAAATACTGGGTTTAGATTTAAATCTGATCTAATTATTAAAACACTTTCATGAGGTTAGATATAAAGATATTCTATACAAATTATGTCTGCAGCACAGGGAAGCTGCCAGTAAATCAAAGAAGAAAAGCAAAAGGTTGAATTAAGTGGCTTATATGGAGGTATTTAGCTATCCTGATCTCTCTACAGAAGTAGCACTTCATTGTCTGTAAACGCTTTTGTGAAAGGAGATTCTCAAATCATATCATCGTGCTCCAGACTGAGACTTGGAAAAGAGTTGGTCTTTACTGGGGCAGCTTGTGAGAAAATTGTGGGGTACAATGGTTACATGTCTGCTTTATTTTGGGGTAATTTTGGAGTACAAAGACTTGAATTATTAACTTGTTTCCAACAGGTAACAAAATAGACTTGGAAAAAGAGAGACATGTTTCAGTGCAAGAAGCAGAAATGTAAGTCACACCAATTATTAATAGAAACAGTCATTGCAGAGTTATGCTCGAGTAATAAACTTGTTATGCTGCCCAGCTAGGCACTGCTGGTTTATGCTTGCTACTTGTTAAATGTTCTGTTATTGTCCGAGTCCCAGTCCCCTTATTGACCAAACTGTAACTTGAGAGTTGTATGTGATTACAGTCAACATTTGTGCTTTAAATGCATTTCTAGGTATGCAGTTTTCCTAATTTCATCTAGTGTGTTGCATCAGTCATGGCAGTTTTAAACACAACTCCTTTTTTTTATATAAAATCAGCATGTGTAGATTAACTCTGAGGTCAGAATAAAACCTCTTGTGATCATCTTACTGCTTCATGTAAAGTGGATTAGGAAGATTGAGTCTTTTTACTACAATGAAGCTCCGTATCTGCATTTCTACAGGTATGCTGAATCTGTTGGAGCAAAACATTATCATACTTCAGCTAAACAGAACAAAGGAATTGAAGAACTGTTTCTTGACCTTTGTAAAAGTAGGTATTATCTAGTTTGTTGGTACAGAGCTCGTTCATAAAATAAATTCAGAAAAGCTTTTAAGGCCATATAAAAATGCTTGTAAGGCCAGAAAAGTTTTAATGTAAACTACTGCTAAGAACTGACTTCATTTGAGTCTACTTCAAGCCACTCGTATACTGTAATAGCTCTGGATGCTTATAATATTGCAAATTCATGCTGTCATTTGTTGGAGCACCAACTGCTGTTACGTTTACCATGCGTAAATAGCAACCCAGATCGAACTTCATGTGACTGCCTGCTTCAAGCCCTCTGTTTCAACCTCTTTCAAAGATCTTCTCAGATGCTGCCAATTACAAATCATAAACTCAAAGCTGTAATGGTGCAAATTTTACACAGCAGTCTAGGCAAATGGTAAAGACGGTATGTGGGATAAAAATGTAACAAAGGGAGGTTGTCCTATTAATTGTGTTTCTATGATAGAAGAACTTAAGGAAAACTTATCCTGCATGTCTGAAGAGTTGCTTGAGGTTTGTTTTTTTGTTTTGGAGGGTGGGGTTTCTTGTTTTTTTATTAGTGGGGGCTTTGGTTAGTTGGTTGGTTGGTTTTTTAACAGAATGTTCTTGATATGGGTGAGTGAACCTAGCTTTTGAAGTTGTTAACTTCAGAACATCTGAGCATCATAAGGTCTCCCTTAGTTAACAGGAGCTGCTGGATGTTTGATGCTTTAGAAAGATTTTAATATGTTCTTGCAGCTATGCCATGTGGTACCTGAGTACTTAGTTCTGCATAGCAAATAGGAGAACCAGTCTTGCTGAACTTTGTGCATGTAACACAGACAGATTAAGATCTCAAAGCCTTGTGTAAAAATGCAGTGGAATGTCATCTAATACATTTCTTTCTTTACAGGAATGATAGAAACTGCTCAAGTGGATGAAAGAGCAAGAGGCAATGGTTCCAGTCAGTCAGGAATGGCAAGGCGAGGTGTACAGATCATTGATGATGAGCCACAAGTACAGAGCACTGGAGGGTGCTGTTCTTCTGGATAACTATAAAACTGTGCATCACTGCCCTCTTGATATGAAGACTGCCATATTCCAAGTCACGCATTCTTTACCAATGGAGTAATAGAATTAACAGTATTTAAAAATAATCACATGTAACACTGCAGAGACCTTAAGTGCTAAACTAGTGGCGTCTGTGACCAGAGAATTGGCATTTTCTACAGTGGTTAACAAAGCAATTACCAATGGCCTTTTTACATATTTTTCTTTAATGAGGAATAATATGCATGTAGAAAAGACCTACTTAAAGGCTTCATTTATATTCTTTTAAATCAGATCATTATTTAATAACTTATATACATTGTTGTTGGAATGGTATACGTTTTTGCAGCTCTTTGTATTTTGTGGTAGATGGAATTGTATCACTTCTAAAATGCAAATTGATTTTTTTTTTTTTTTTAATTACCAAATATATGAAGTAATATTTTTGCAGGGCCTCCACAAGCCTATAACTCAACTACTTTGATATATTCTGTTCATCCTGTATGCCAAGCTGGTAAAATACATTGTAAATTACATATTAAATATTTTATCTGCTTTTACAATTGCAGGTGCAGAAATATGTACATCGGTCTTGTCAGTGATTGTGAAGTGAATAAGTCAGTGAAAGATGCAAGCTTTTCATGTGTACTGTTGAATTGCTCATTCTAGTCCCCCTACCTGAAAACAGCTTTGTTTTGGGTACATGCATAGGTACAGCAATTTTTTAATCCATTTCTGGCAAGCAGCAGTATTTAGAGTATCCCCTTATTGGGAAGAGAATGTGTCTTTGGACTGCTGTGTAACATTGAAGTGTTTGACTCCCAGCTAAAACAGTTAGTGCATGCATATACCTTGCCTCTGCAGTTACTTTGCCCTCTCAGAATACCCCTTGAAAGTCAAAGCAACTTTAGCCCTCATCTGTCTGGTAGCCAGTAAACCAGATGCATGGGAAATTCTTTAGCTGTTTTAATATGTTTGTGTCCCAAGACAGCATCATAAACTATTCGTGAACATCATTTTCCCCCCTGTTTTGCAGGGCTTGAGTGAACAAATTAATTGGCATTAACTAGAACTGCTTCTGATTTGGAGTGATTAAATGGAAGATGTGAAACTTGCCAGATGTAGCTGTAACTTTGGGGATTCTAGGCAGAATTGAACTTATTCCTGACTTACTCTTTCTCCCGTAAAGTGTTTTGAAGCCTACTTAAGTTTTGGGAGGACACTTTTCAGGAAAAAATGTGTGAACTACTATCACAAAGAAACACAAGATGGTAGTAGCTGAAACTTCAAAATGTTTTGTGCTCTGACTTTTTTTTTTACTTAAGTTGTCATGCTTGGAGAAACAGTAAAGGTGATGTCTATGACAAAGCAGAATATCCTTGGCCTTCCTTTTCCTGAAAGGTAGAATTAGTATGGCATATGAATGCATTGAATGGTGTGGGTATGTTCTGATACACAAAAAGAGTAGTAGTAGCAAATTAGTCTGTGTAAGAGAAGTGTGCTGTCTTGAATCTGATTTTATTTTCTCTGAAATAATAGATGGCTTTCATACAGACTGATCCTGGTGCATTTTTTCCCTTTCTGCCTTAACTGTGGTGTAGATGCTTTCTCTTAGACTACCATTGTTGTGCTCTTCTGACATGATTGTATGCATGATGGAGAAAGGTGATATGTTCGTGCTAGTGAAGGTCAAGTTTCTTGACTGTACAGAGCTTTGATGTAAATCTAAAATTTGTGATTATATGTGTGTATATGTAGCAACACAGTTAACATTCTCATCTAACAACAGTGAACTCTGACAAATTGAAAAATGGGTCAGTTTGATCTAAAATCAGTATCAGTCAGTCTTGTAAGTGATAAAATAGTGATACGAGGAGTGAAATTGGCAAAACTCGATGTTCAAGACTAGAATCTCGTCATTATAGGAGTTCCATATTTTTTGATTCAAATTTAATTTTTTTCAATCTCTGCAAACAAGCAATCAAACAACCCAACCTCAGCTAGACTTAGTTGAAGCAGTGTATAGAATACATCTTTCTGCCTGTAGCTAAAAGTATTTAGTGTATTCTGTGGTAGGGGTGTTCCATGTGACTTCTGGCAATTACAAAACTAACAAAGATGTGTTGATACTGTCTCTTACAGAATTAAAACCATTACTGCTGAAAACTTAGGTGGGAGTAAGGAAGCCTACAATTTTGTAATGCTAAAAGGGTTCTGGTTGCTACTAGGAAAATATTTTTTTAAATAAATTCTCAAGTTACTTTTCTTACTTAAGCTACAATATAAGAAATACTCACTGGAAACCTTCTTGTCTAAGCTGCGGTTTGGTTGGACTTCATTTATGAAACTCATCCTGCAAAGCACAGGTTTTATTGTTATATAACCTTACAAAAGTATAGCTTTGTGAAGTCAGGGAAGATGGTTTCCAAGAGAGAAGTGAAAACATGAATTGTTTATACTGATTAACGTAAGACTTCAGCTATTCCTTGTCAGCAGACAAAATACAACAGCTCCGGGAAAAAGCATTTTTACCAAAGATACTGAGAATGTTCTTTGCATTTGATATATAGGAAAGCACAAATAGCTTGGGTTTCTATATTTGAGCAGGATCTTACTCAAGTAACCTGGTGTTACTGCTATGTGGTTTACTTTTTAAGTCTTGCATTTGATCTAGATCGCCTGGTTTGTACATCTGAAGGAGAACTGTTTTCTTTTTGTGGACTTCTGTGGCTGAAAGCAAGTAAGCTATTTTTCATTCTTCTGAGAAGAGTGCAAGAGAACAAGGCCGTCTGTCTTTAGAAAGTACATCTATTGTGGGACAGATAGAACCATCCAAATACCCACTACAGCATATGTAAGTCAACACTGAGCACACTTCCTCAGAGTAAATCTTGATAAAGATTACTCGCATACTAAAATAAAATGGTCTGACTTGCTACAAATACTAGAACAACTTTTAAGGACTTGCTTGCAGTCTTGATGCTGCTGTTATGAGTACTTGAGCTACCTATGAAACTTTATCACTTGCTGAAATAAAATTTAACAAACCAAAGTTCAGCCACTTCAATGGAGCGGTATGTGCCTCTGCTAGGAGTTATTTATGGACACTATATACTGCTCTTAGACCATAGTTCAGAATTTATAAAAGACCTGATAGACTGGTTTAGACAAGGACACTAAAAAATTCAGGTGTGTAGTACCTGGAGGTGAGTGTAACTAGCTGTAAAGATTGGGGATGATGACTTCATCTTTTGCATTGACCTTTCACAGGATTCCAAGATGGGGATATCTAATGTCTGAATGAACTGTATTGGATGATCTCTTGAAGCAGTCAAGTAATCGAGTGTTATCTTGATTACATGCTGTTCTTCAGTTTTCATACACTGGGGACAGGTCTTCTTGCTTCCTACCACATTGAAAAGTATCCCTTAGTCCTTTTTATTCTACTGCTTATATTGTTCAGGTGTTTTAACTTGTATTTCTGCCTACAGCTCTTGAAGAACTTAGTAATTAAATTTCTACTTAAGGTTCCCAATGAGATGAAAAAAGCTTTGCAAAAAGGTACGAGGTTATGGAATGTGGTTGGATCTCAAATGGAGTTCTCAGCAAATGTTAGATGCTGTCAGGAAAAAAAAAAACAACAAACCACACACACTAAATAAATAAGTAACCACCCTCACAACACCCCAAACACACACAAAAAACCCCTCAAAATAAAAAAAAAAAAAGGAAAAACAAACAAACAAACAAAAGAACAAAAATCCCCCTAAAAGACAAAACCTAAACCCAACAGTTTAAAGAAGGTAAGAGGAATGGGAATCCTGCTTGAGGACAAATGCAGGTCAGGAATCTCCACAAGTACAGTATGGGAATAAGAGAGTTAGAAGCAGCCTCTTGTTACTTTACTGCTTTTAGTGGAAGGAAAAGGAGAAGTAGGAAGAAAAAGGCATATAGGAAAAACTGAGGGTGCTGGCAGTAGGCTGCTGAGTAAGGTGCTGAGTTAACCATTTCTTTGAGTTGCTAGCAAGTCTTCTCATCAGTAATAATGCCTAATTCAAGACTTCTGCGGTCACTGACACTTTGTTAATCTTAGTTTGCATCAAATCATAGGATTTCTTTTTCTTGAGAAGTCAGGAAGTATATCTTGATATGAGGGTAACTTTAACTGCAGTTGCATCCAGGAGTTCCAGATGATGACCGTAGTTTTTGGCAGTATTTGCTGTGCAAGCTCAACAAGGCCCCAAAGCTAGCTCTTAACTGTGCTGGGCATTTGCTTATGCTATTCTTTGGAGACTCTGCTCAACACCAGGATTTTCTCTCTATTTAGACAAGCCTCTATGTCCCAATGATGTGTCTACTAAATGTAGGGTTTTTCTATCAAATAGCAATGTATACTCTTTGCTCCTGCATTTTTGGAGCTGTTATTTGCCCCTGTATTGAGCAGAATGAGATGGAAATGGTGTTGAGAGTTGTGGAGAATCAGGAATATTTCTTGTAAGACGGCTTGAAAAGTGGGAATCTTTGAAACTTTCACCATTATGACAAAGTATTATTCTGTCCAAGAGAACAGAAAATACTTTGGCTTGGAGAAGTTTTTGTTGTAATCCGATTAAAATGTTAAACTGCTCTACTTCCAAAATGAAAACTTATTTCAAGATGATCTCTTGATTCTTAATCTTAAAATTTTAAGACTTAAGTTTACTAAAACTGGCCAAAGCCTAAAATTGAGTGCCATGTTCTACAGCCATAAAATAATCTTTGATTGTAGGGAGGAGCTGGGTGCTCACTCATATTCCACTGGCCAGTTTCGAGCTTTGATTGTGTTTATTCAATACCAGGATGTTGAATGATAGACTGCAAAAATTGTTTTAATCTACTTCCAATGCTTTATACACTCAGACAAGTAGCATGGACCTAATGTAGCTGCAGGGTGACTGTGAAAAGAGGGCTTCTTGCTTCCTGGTTGTTGGCTGCACTGATCCTTGTTGTTAGTGAATTACTACTACAGGAAACTTTGGGTGCTGGGGATCCCAATGTACAACAAAGGAAACACATGTGTTCTCTACTTGCTTCTCTAGATCTTCTAGACAGTGATAGGTAATACAGCAATAATACACAGTTCCCCTCAGTTTCAGAACATTGGGGTTTTTTCTCAAGAGGAGCTTTTCTTGCATCTTGACAGGTCCGTTTTTTTCAGTGTATCTAGTCTCGCTGATCCCTTCAGGGGGTTATAATTCTTTGTGTTAGGTTACCCAGAAGATGCGCAACTTGAAGGCGTGACAAGGATGGATGATGAGTAGCAGTATTACAGCAATCTTCCCTAGCAATTGGTCGTATCCTGTTTCCAAACCAGTGAAGAGAGAATATTGGAAGTTTAATGTTGAGTCCTTGCTACATCTGTATCTGGCTCCTGGTTCTTGGATAGTGGAAGTCGTGTGTAAGTAATTCAAGTTCAGAGGATTGGAAAGAGCAAGGACTCCTTTCTCCTCTGTTGCCAAATAGTTGCTATTCTGTGACAGATCCAAACTCAGGTAACAGATGTTTTTGAAACATTGAAACTTAATTTGCAGGCCCTTTTTCAAGTTAGCTATCACTGCATTCTGAAAAATCAACAAATTTGAGACTCACAGTGGAAGAGAACAAGTAATTTCTTTTTCAGAACAGAAAACTTACAACTGCCTAATCAGGCTTGTCTTAGTAAAAAGAAGAGGAAAACACATGATACCTAAATCTTTAAGTGCTATCAGTGCTATTTGATCATACAGGCAGTATAATGATTCTTTTTACTGGAGTTTTCTCATTAGATAAACTCATTAAGCTTAGCAGGCTCAATCAACTAGAAAGAAAACTTTAGCAGAGCAAAAGCAAACACCAAAAAGGACACAGCATTTTTAATGTCAAGTAACTTGACATTGTCAAATGTAGGAATACGGAAAATTTGAAAAATCATATTTAAAAAATAGTATCTGACAGAGGCTTCACAAATCTCAAATTTCCCAGTGCATTGCTCCAGCTAGAGTTCTGAAATAAATCTTGGAGTATCCTACATAGAAGGAAGATAGTTCTGTGATAAATTAATTCCAAACGATAAATCAACTACAAAAAACGGAGCTTCTTTATCATGACTGCTAGTCTATCAACGCCTAATGTTAGAAGTGATCAATTCATGCAAATGGATAAATAGAAAGGAGGAAAAAAGGTGTACTGAAAATCAATACAGAAAGAAAACACTGTCACATCTAAAAATTGTTATATCTTACATTTTATTATGTTACAGAATTTGAAACTTGATGACAGTCTGTAATAAAGTCACCCTGAAAGTTACTGGATGTTAGGGCAGTGGCCTAGCTTACAAAGAGATTTGCTAAAAAACTGAGACCACAGGTTTTTTATGTTACAAATACAATATTTCTGAACCCACCTGAGCATGATGTGATGAAAGATGGCATTGAGATGTCAAACTAGGCTCAGCGAGGTGGCTCTAAATTATGCTATCATACACTCCAGAGAGTGTAGTGTGAGCATAGCCCCAGTAAAATGCAGCTTTGATTCTCAAAGCTGGTCTTTGGCAGTTCAGAAAAGTTCGTGAGGAAGAAACAGTTGTTGTTGAACCACATTTGTCAGTTTAGCAGTAGCTCCAGGGCTACTGCATATGTGCAGCAAAACGAAGTCAACCATGGAACCAAGACTAAGGGGAATTTTCTACCAGCTATGTGTTTGTAATCTACTGTTGTCCTGCCTCCACAATGAATGCTCGTTCATGCTTCCCTAGTGAAAACTGCTGTTCAGGTGATGCTGTGGATTTGAACTGAATGGACATTCTGAGTGAAAATGGCAAGCAACAGGAAAAGCAAGGCAAGATAAGAGGAGTTTGCACAGTTTTTGTTTTGGCTGTTCTTAGCCCTTTCACTTGCACTTTTTTTAAAAGTCAGTAGCTGTATCCTACTATCTTTGTGTCACAGAGTCACAGAATGGGTAAGGTTGGAAGGGACCACAGTGGGTCATCTGGTCTGACTTCCCTACTCAAGCAGCATCAACCCAGAGCACATTGCACAGGATTGCATACAGGCAGTTCTTGAATATCACCAGTGAGTGTCTCCACAACCTCTAATGTTTTCTGTCAGAAGGCATATTTTCTAGTTGGTGAGATTTTTTTTCACCAAGAAGCTAAAATCTAGAGGTTTCTAGATTAAATGTAGTTACTTCACAGATTTAGTCTTTCCAAAGTCTGTCAGCATCTCATTAAAGGGGCTGTATTAAGTGGTGAAGAGCAAGTGTACTACTTGTAGTTAACACCCTGCAATCAGAGTCCTATGGTGAATATTTCAAATAACAAGAGACAGCAGAGTATCCAGTGCATCTCTGATGGCAAGTCTGCTCTCCCACTGTTTTCCAACATAAAGTAGTTGCAAAACAATCCTCAACTCTAAGATGTGCCCATACCGAAGTTGGCTTGAGGCTTAAAATTACTCCAGTGAAGGTGCCTTCGAGGAATCTTGACCATTCTTTTAGTATGTGTATACTGCAGTGCTTAGCACCATGGGACACCGATTCTTTTTCAGGGACTTAGGGATTTCAGCCTGTATGGGAAATGAAGTGGACTCTGAAGTGGGTTATGATGACGAATTAAGTTCAGGAAGTAAGTACTGCCCGACCCCTCCCCCCTTCTGCCCTTTCCCCGCCCCAAACAATTGTTCCTTTTGTTTCCTACTCTTTCCAGGAAATGTTGCTTGTTGGTGTTGCAATGCATATGTAGAAGCGGTGGGCTATTTGTCTTTCCCTCTGCATTCCTAGCTCTGGCAATACTCATGTGCCAATCAGCAAACAACAGATCAGTTTCTGTTTAGTCATCACTCTCGGATAGCTTCCAACTACCTTCTGTGGAGGCTGATGCAATCATGAATCTTTCCTTGCATGACAAATGTAGAGCATTCATGTTGGGTATCTGCTCTGTTGCTTTTATATTTAAAAAAAAAGAAGTTCTTGTCCCACTGAGAGAACAAAGCTATTGTAAGTTGGTGATCAGTTGTACCAACCATAATATCTGCTTATGTGACAACTCCTGTATGTTTTGCATGGATTCATATTCTGGAATTCTATTGATACACAGATAAAAAAAAAAATCAAGTACACAAACATAAACTCAGAGCTGTGGTTATGGATATACAAAATGTCATGTAGTGCAAATACTTCAAGAAAGCTCATCATCCAGCATACTGCCTTCATGTCTTTTTACATCTCCATGACTTTACACTCTAAATACAAATAAGTGCTGCTGGGGAATGGCATTTCCTTCCTTTTAATTTTGGTCTAGGTGTACTTCATTTGTTTGTCTGTCCCCTTGTGCAGGTTAGGGGTTTGTTATGTTTTCTTTGAGGAACAGATCAGAAAGGCTCTCATATCTTTATCTCTCAGTTTCTGCTTTGAGGTAGAAACTTTTGGTGAGTAGAGATGATCCTAGGCTAGATTTTTTACTGACAAATAAATTAGGCCAGGGTGCATAAGGAGCTCTGGCCTTGAGAGCAGATGGCACAGTAGTACAGCTTTAATCCATGTGGTTAAGTCCTCTTCTGCCCTTTAAATCATATTTATATGCTGCTTGCTTGGAGTGGCTTTGCTGTTCCTTACATTTTCTCTAGGCATTAGTCTGAGAAGCCTTAAATGGTATGGGCCATAATTATATAAAAGAGCAGGCTAATGATAAAACAAAAAGGCTGACTGCAGGTCAGTACCCCAGGCTTACTTGGTTGACTTGTATAGATGTAGCCAGGGCCTGATCTCCATCCTGCTCTCTTCATTCTGGAGTAGGATGGGAGGATTCTTTTTTTAACCTTTTCCTCTTGTGTGTGGAGAATAAGAGCATTTGACAGCTAAATCCTTAGACATTTCCTTTACTGTCTACAATGCAATTAATTGTATTGTAGACTGGTACCTCTTAAAATATGGGGAACTTAAAAAACCTGGTCTGCAGCTATCTCCTAGGTGTCTTACTGCACCCAGAGTCCGGGACAGCACTCCATTTACTATCTGCTTATGATCTGCAACAAACTGGAATAGCTTAGAAAAATTGTGAGTTGCATCTGTCAAAGCAAGGCTTGGAATATACCCATTTCTTGTGAGGAGAAAAAAAGGTCAAAGGGAAAGACATTTTTGGCACTATTTGTCTTTGTTCCTCTGCTGTGGGGTTTTTGTTTGTATAAATTAAGCCTGTGATGGAAGGACTTGACAGAATCTGCACTAGTCTTGTGTGGGCCAGGTTTTCATGTGGTTGAGCATGTGGGCAGCTGACACTTATGAATACAGTAAAGTATCTTGGAACTCTGCTGAAATAGCTGTGTGAGCAACAGCAATAGCAGCTGCTGCAGCTTTTGGCACAGCAGTAATAGCTATGCTTGCAGCTGTGACAGCAACAGAAGCCACAGGAAAGCCAGGAACACTCTGGCTGCACAGTCAGTGCTGGCTGGTGTGCTGTGACTACCTTTATGTGACAGAAGATTCCTTATTAGAGCAGATGGTTAATTAAAATCCAATGAAGAGTGAGCCCCTAGGCTAAAGATACCTTCCTTCTTAGATTCCCATCTGTGTAGTGTGTGAAAGATTGGACTTTAGGATAGCGCTACTGACTGTCCTGTTGTTTCATGAATGGGCTTGTGGAGGAGGGAGAGGAACCTGCTAACACTATATTGGCCTATGGAACTTGATATTCTATATCATTCAGGTTTGTAAACTGAAATAGTGTAATGCATCATTACAGGCTGGGAAGCAGCTTTGCACAGATGTATCTGAGCGTCGCAGTGCACAATAAGTTAGTGATCAGCCAGAAAAGAAAGCCATCCTGAGTTGCATCAGGAAGAGCACTAACAGCAGGCTGAGGGTGATGATAACTCCCTCAGCCCTGGTGAGAGACTTCTGGAATGCTGGGTCTACTGCTGAGTTCCCTAGTACAACAGAAACACTGACATCCCGGAGTGAGGCCTGTGAAGGGCTATCAAAGATAATTAACAGACTGGACCATCTGTTATACAAAGAGAGGCTGACAGAGTGGGGACTGTTCAGTCTCTAGAAGGCTCAAAAGATCTTGTCAACGTCTAAAAATACGTTATGAGACTGAGCAAAAAAGGTGGAGCCGATCTCTTCAGTAGTATCCAATGAAAGAACATGACATAATGGACCCAAACTGAAATACGAGAAATTTTATTTAAGCATAAGAAAAATGTTTTGCATTCCAAAAGTGGGCAAACACTGGGGGGCTGATGGGATTCATCCTCAAAGAGCTGGCTGATGTCATCGCAAAACTTCTCTTGATGATTTTTGAGTGGTCTTGGGAATCTGCAGAGGTCCCAGCTGACTGGAAGCTGGTGAATGTTGTCCTGATTTTCAAAATGGGCAAGAAAGAGGACCCTGGAAACTACAGGCCTGTTAGTCTCACTTCAGTGCCTGGTAAAGTTATGGAGAAGATTATTCTGGGAAGTATTGACAAACACCTGAAAGACAACACAGTCATTGGTCACAGCCAGCACGGCTTCATGAGAGGAAAGTCCTACTTATCCAACCTGATTTCCTTTTATGACAAGGTAACCCATCTAGTTGATCAAGGGAAGCCAAGTGATGTAATCTTTTTGGATTTCAGTAAAGCTTTCAATACTGTCTCTCACAGGATCCTTCTGGACAAAATGTCCAGCACACAGCTGGATAAACACATCGTGGTGGGTGAGCAATTGGCTCAGGGGTCGAGAACAGAGGGTGATAGGAAATGGGGTGACATCAGACTGGTGACCTGTCACTAGTGGGGTTCCACAGGGCTCCATCTTGGGCCCTGTGCTCTTCAACATCTTCAGAAGTAACTTGGACACAGGATTGGAAGGGATACTAAGCAAGTCTGCAAACGACACAAAACTGGGAGGAGCTGTTGACTCCCTCAAAGGCAGGGAGGCCCTGCAGAGAGACCTTGACAAATGAGAGGACTGGGCAGTCACTAACAATAGGAAGTTTAACAAGGGGAAGTGCCGAATTCTGCACCTGGGATGGGGCAACCCTGGATGTTCATACGGACTGCAGAATGAGACACTGGAAAGCAGTGCCATGGAAAGGAACCTGAGGCTAACTTTGGAAAGGTAAGAATTAACTGATGTCCAGCAGTAATACAAATGGGATTTATCTTTTAGTTCTTTACTTAGTTGACAGCTCCAGGAAGGTCAGCTTGAGGAAAAAGCCTTCCACACAACTTCTTGAATGAAAATTTTACAAATAATAGGCAAATCTAGCACTGAGTTGACTTGATATGGAAGCAGGACCTTTGGCAGTGAGTGAGAGTGGAAAGTAATTGTCCTTAAAATGAGTAATGGCATTTTATGTTGGTCCCTAGAGAAGGGTGAGAGTTAGTGGATAGGCAAGAGGAGTAGATGAGAGGGGTAAAGTAACATGGGCTAGACAAATGGCAAAAACATTCTGCAGAAGTCCAAACAGATTAAAATCGTGTCAGTCACTGTCAGCAAATGAAATGGTACAAGAAAAAATATTTAGCTGTATGGATAGATAGGGAAAGCTGTGTTTTGGTGTTATTGTACAAGAAAAAGTCTGCAAGGGAGCGAGCTATAACATGAAAGACAGAGTCCAGAGAGACCTCAAAGGCTGAGGCATTAACTGAGCTGTGGGCCTTGGAGATAGATGGATATTGATATTGAAGAGAGAGAGATGAGTGCCAAGAGAGTCTGGAGGAAGATAAAACCATCTTGTCCATTAGCTGCCTGCAGACTATAAAAAGAGATTTTAATTTGGATCAGGATTGATGGTTGTAGTAGAAACGTGGTGGTGAGTCATGAGATAAATGTGTATTTATTGACACAATTTCCTACATGGAAAGAGAGGCTTTGATTCAATATGCTAATGATCAAGTCCCAGAGACAGGAGAACTAGAAGATGGCAATCATGCTAGTGAAGAAAGCAGACTTCAAGGAGTCTGTTGTAGATTGTGATTTGGCTAACAAAACTGAGATGGGAATCTTAATTCTGAGCTTCTTCTAGGAAAGGAACTTTGAAAGAATCCTTGACAAAGCAATTTCATTGAAGGGCCAGAATGAGGGGATGCAATGGAGCTGAGTGAAGAAGTCCCCAGTGTTCACTGCAGATTTCAGGGAGGTTAGAGATGACAACGGGATGCAGAAGGGAATAGGATTACAGATGGGTGTGTAACTAATGTATGGTTATATTGCAAGGAGAAAGAAATAAAGGAAAAAGATAAGAAGGGGAAAGGATTACAATGGACACATGGGAGACCAAATGAGATGAAACCAGTGTGGGTGTGAAAGATGGCTGTAACAACTGCATCTCTCAAAGCAATTAATTAATGGTGGTGCATTTTTAATGTGTAGCCTTCTCTCTTATATTCACCATAACACACAGTTTTGCACTTAAAAAATTCAAAGAAAGGAACAACCAAAGAAAGGATGTCCATTTTTGCTACACCTATACAGCTTTCCAGATCTAGACATTAATACAAGGACTTGTGTTCTGACTGTGTTTTTATTTCATTTTCTCATCTTTATGTATGGTTGTATACAGAGTCACAACAGTATCTCCCAACTCTGAAACAAATCAGTATTTGTCTTGAGAATTGCAAATCTGGTTTTCCATGGTGAAAAGTACAGTAGTGGGTGTTAATCTAATCAAATGAGTTTTTAATTTGAGAAGTCAGAAGCAAATTATAATGCCATTTTGTGACAGAAACAAAAAAAAAATCCAACCAAACAAACAGCCAAAACCCACCCCAAACCCCAGCAAATTACCTTTGCTCCTTCAGAGTAGCAAATCACTTCCATGCAAGCATCTCATTTGTCCATTTCAAATAAACAATACTTTAGGATATACTATTTGCTCAAAATATTTTATAATGGTGTGGAATATAACCAATATCTTAAAAAATATTTATGGCTCTCAGCAGCATTCTATGTTGCAGACATTAAGTGAAAGCTAGGGTTTTTTTAAAGTAATACCACACATTATATACTTTTCCAGGTAAAGAAAACCAATCAGAAGAATTATTTCAGGCTTTATAAATCTGTACATATACGAAAGCTGAATATTTGCTAACATGGATGAGATTGTAATTAAGATTTGCCTTTGTCCCATGATGAATATGAATGTGTTACGTGGTGAAAGCCATCATCTTGAAAACGGTGTAGTTTTCACTAACATTAACATCCACTGGTCAGATTATGTGACTAATACATCTGTTCTAGAACAAGCAGCAGTCACAAGTATTGAGGCCATGTTGCTGAGAACACAGCTACGCTGGGCAGGGCACATCTCCAGGATGAAGGACCACCGCCTCCCTAAGATCTTGCTTTATGGTGAACTTGCCACTGGCTGCCACATGAGAGGAGCCCTCAAGAGAAGATACAAGGACTCCCTGAAACAACATCTCAGCCTTGGCCATGTTGATCAACATAACTGGTCCACTCTGGCCTCAAACTGGGAGGTCTGGAGACACACCATCTATAATGCTGCTGATGCCTTTGAGAACGCACGCAGGATCACTCTTGAGGAGAAAAGACAACACAGAAAGAATCATGCCTTGCAGAATATACCACCTAAGGAGTCTTTCTGCTGTGCCTTTTGCAACTGAACGTGTCTATCTCGTATTTGCCTTTTTAGCCACCAGCGCGCTTGTAACAAACGTGGGTAGAGCCCTTCCCAAATCTTCATCCGCGAAGCCTAGCTGTGATGAAACATCTGGTATATGAGTGTTGGGGCAGCTTTGTAGTGCCTGTGGGCACCCTGATATTTACACTGAGACATTAGAACACCTTCCAGTACCTAAAATGGGTCAGCAAGAGAGCTGGAGAGGGCTTTTTATAGGGGCATGTAGTGATAGAACAAGGGGTAATGGCTTCAAACAGGCACTGGCTAAGTTTAGAATGGCTATTAGGAAGAAATTCTTTACTGCGAGGGTGGTGAGACACTGGAAGAGGTTGCAAAGACAAGCTGTGGGTACCCCATCCACAGAGCATTCAAGGCCAGGTTGGATGGGGCTCTGACCTGGTCTAGTGGAAGGTGTCCTTGCCCAGGGCAGGGGAGGGGGAACCAGATGGTCTTTCAAGCCTCTTTCAACCCAAACTACTCAATGATTCTATGACTAGACAACAGCAGGAAGGGAAAGAAAACAACTACAGAGAATATGATGTGTATTTTATATAAAACTTTCAACATTGCTCACATTATAATTGTGCTCTCAGATGTCTCAAGAAAAGCTTTAAGGGTGAGAAAAACAAAAAAAACCCAAACAAAAAAAAACACTAAAAAAAAAAAAGAGAAATCCCGTCTTTCCCCCTCGCTGCCGCACCCGTACGTTTTCCCGGGGCGGTCACCATTGTTCCGGCCGCTGCGGGGCCCGCACCTGGGTACCTGGCAGCCTCACGGAGGTCTGCGTGTGTCCGAGGAATTCAAAATGAGATAAACAGCCGAGAAAAACAACCTCATCCCTTGCAAAACAAGAAAGAATTCCCCCCACAACCCCGCCCCGGGGGCGGAGCGATCCCGCCTCAGTCCCGCCCCGCAGCACTAGTCCCGCCCCTCCTCGTAGCCACGCCCCCACCTGGGAGCGCCCGTCCCGCGTTTCCCCCCCCCCGACTCAGTGCGCATGCGCGGGACGCGGCGGGTGACGCGTTGTTGTGGCGCGGCGGGGAAGCACGTGAGGAGCGCGACGTCACCATAAACACTCGTGGGCAACATGGCGGCGGCGCCGCCGAGCGGACAGGTAACGGGGGCGGGCGGGGGCCTCGCCTCTCCTACCTCTCCCCGCGAGGGTCGCGCCGGGAGCGGCACTGGGCCGCCCCGGCCGGTGGGCGTCCCAGGGTAGCGACAGTCGTGCCGCTGCATGGCCGGGCGGGGGCATTTACCCCCCCCAGCCGTGCGGGGTCTCCTCCTGGGGCCGCCCTTCGGGCACGGGCCGCCTCGGCCTCGGGCGGGCCGGGCCCTGGCACCGGTCGCTGGCCCTGTGCGCCAGAGGGGGCCGCAGCCAGCGGGCGGGACTCGGGCCCTTCCCACACCTGTGGCCCGGGCCGCGTCCCGCGGTACCTCGGCTCTGGCCCCGGTCCCGGGTTGTCAGGGCACCGCTCTCCGCCGGAGGTGGGCGGTCCCGCGTCCGCGCTGGCGCTGAGCCGGAGGTGGAGGAACGGAACTTGTCCCGTCTACGTGGCCGCGTGTCCCAGCGGTGCTCAGGGACGGCGGTGGCCTTTCCTCCACCGGCGCACTGGCAGTGTGCGGGAACCCGCCTGGCGCGGGTACAGAGCCTTGGCAGTCGAATGGTTTGGTAATTGAAAGGTTGTTATGTGCCGCGGACCCTTGCCGACTATTCCTGAGTGAAGCAGTAGACTGTGACAAGGATTCAGATCGCAGGAGGGGGAAGGTACTGGCAACCCTCCCTGTCTCCCTCCTCCCCCGCCAACAGACACGGGTTGTGTCTCTATTGGTTTATTGTGGAAATATTTTTATTTCATTACTGTCTTCTAAGTGTGTTACTTTGCAGTGCCGGGCTCCCGAGCACGTGGATCTTTTATTTAGGATTTAAAATCTCGGTGTCGTGTCTGTGTATGTAGCTACGGTGAGTGTGTGACAGGCTGTGGAATCACTTTTCCAACATAGGGCAGAAAATGATTGTTTCAGCTCATGCTGATCTCTGCACAAGAGAACATGTATAATTAGGCACGTTGGCACTTCTCCGAGGATGCTGAACAGTGCACCCAGCTAGTGTAGAAATTCAGTAGAGATCTTGCTTTGTCTCAGTTTACCATATCTGTTTCAACCAGAACTCGTGGAGCAGGCAATTCGTGCATCTGGAGTTGATCCAGTTTTATTTTTATGTTCATTACTGTTGTTAGATGCTGTAAATATAAAGATAGCCTTACTGCCCTCCCAGCTGTTTCTAGCTACACACATCCAGTTTTTATGTATACAGAGAATTTCCTTTTCTGATTTTGTGTATTTTAAGCTCAATTCAGAAGTTTATGGGATGATGTGAAATACTTTAATTTTTGCAGGTTGTTTTTTTTTTCCCTCCACTTAGGCTTTTGTCAGGATCTTCTTCATGACGTTTCTCCTGAAAGCAGCTATACTGTCATAGTTTATGAGAGGCTAAAACTACTGTGGATTAGTTGCTTGTGAATTTGCTATGTATTCACTGTCCCTCTAAAAGAAGCCTGTTTGCATGAGATTAAATCTCTTAAGGCGTTGCAAAACTCTGTTTCAGTTATTCCACATCCACAGTACTAATGCAACTTGTTAATGCAGCTTCTAATTCAGTAACATTCTTTGCCTCTTTTAATGCAGAGGAAAAATGACTTGTATTTTCTCAAAGTGCATGAAGTGGATGGGCTGGTTTGAAGTTTCACTGCTCTTGGGAACAGTTCCATCCTTGTCTTTATTTCCCCACCTGTGTGTTGCACTTCTGCTTTCTTGGATACTGTACTAATTTGATTTCTCAGTGGCTTTAGTGAGCTGAAATAATACATAAAACTGATTGTGCTTACTTTTGTCTGCGTTACTTTTCTGTTGGGAGCACACTGGACCACAGATTGGTCCTTTGGATGGCAGCATGTTTTTAGAAGGGCTCACAAACTAGTGGAACTTCACTCCAGCTGAAATAAACACCGTGTAAGTTGGTACAGCATTCTCACGTCAGGCATTTTGTATTTCAGCGTGTTTCCAAGCTGTTGGTGTCGTGAATCAATTACACTGTTCGTTATGATAGTGCGGTGTTGTAATGAGGTGTTACAAGTGGTACCTTTCTGCAAGAGTAGTAGGCATTAGTTTGTGGGGTGCTTTAGTCTCACTTGGCAGATCTTATCACATGGAAGTGATGTATTTTAATGTATGGGTTATTTTCTGCAAAATATTACACCAAGTAATTCTATGGAATGTGCATGATAGTATATTAAGCAGCTGGGAGAGCCTTCGTTGTCTCAGCTTTCATGAAGTTTTGTTTTAGCAAACTATATAAGATTGTGGTTTCTCTTATATTTTTACTCTGTTTGCCTTCCTCTTCCTCATTTTTTTTAATTCCTAGACATGATTAGTATTGGCTATTTAATATAGTCTCTGGTTTCTGCTCTATACATTAATGGGATATGAATTATAAATTTGGTTACCTCACATACTACTTTACCTGGATTTTTGTCCTGTTATTTTTTTCTTACTGTTTCCTGTCTCAGAACATTCTTATCAGTGTTTTTTCTATATGGATGGTTAACTCAGTTCAGGAAAACTTAAGTTAATGCAGTTCAGTTCTGGAGTCGTGACTCATTCTTTATTAATGACCATCTGCCCTAGAACAGAATGTGCTTCAGTTTTTTGCCCTTTCTTAGAGTTGCCATTTTTTTCTGCACGTAACTTGGCAATAAGGTCTTTTGTTTTCAGAGCTTTTGACTTCATGCATGAAGACAGGTATATTTTTTCTCTTTTTGTTGCTTAGCAAATGGGAGTTTCTTTACTGTATTTTGGAGAACTGACTGTGGACTCACACTTATAACAGATAACCATGTTAGAAAATGAGGCAAAAAGTTGTGTATGGAGAGAAGTACAAACTTCAATTTTAGCCTGTCAGTGTATTGCAACTGGTCTAAAGACAGTAACAATTTTTTTTTTATGTTCTTGGAGTTCAGAGTATCTTCAGCACAAGTGCTGTTAGATCTTTCTCAAATTACCAATTGACACGTGGGCTGTCAGAGAAGTTATTTTGCACCTGACTATGCTTTTACTCTTGGAGTTAAACTTCAGAGCATTAACTGGCCAAAGTCTGAGCTTTAGTTCTTAAGCTTAGATGTTTGGCCAGTTCAGGAACTAGAAGTGTTCAAGTAGCACTGTAGCTGTTACTAAACAATAATGTTCTAAGTGCTGTATTGTTGGGGGATGGGATGTGTGTTTACAGTTGAGTTTGTTTTTTTTTCTTATAACCACGACTAGCCAAGAGATTTAAAATGTGTTATGTTAAAATTAGCTTTGTATCCTTCAGGTAGTTTGTTGGCACACATACAGTGAATTATTTTAGGTGTATATGTATTCTGTAGTATAGGCAGTTTCTTGCTCCACCTTGTACTCGTTAAATTTGGGTGCACAGAGGGCTGCTATAATATGCTTGTTTGTTGTAACTTTTTCAGCCTTTATAATTTACTGTGTATACAATCATTATTCTTTGTGTTTATATTGTACTTTGTAAGTTTTATTTGAACAGAATTTAAATTTGAATTTAGTTAAGGGTCATTTTGCTTGAACATAAAGCAGTTCAATGATAATTGTGAAATTTCTGTATCTTCTTTCTGTTTTCTATTCATTAAGGATTTCTCTTCACAAAAGTGCTCACGATAGGAACAGCATGTTACCACCCCAAGCTCTTACTCTCGGTACCCTGAATAGACTTGTATTTGCACTGATATCCCACTATTAATGGATATTGTAGTAAGTTGACCCTGGCCAGATACCAGGTACCCACTAAAGCCGTTCTCTTACTCTCCCCTCTGCAACTGGACAGAGGCGAAAGAAAACAAAACAGCTAAGAATTCATGAGTAGAGATAAGAGCTGGGAGAGGTCAGTGACTGATTACCTTCACGGGCAAAACAAGACTAAAAGCGGGGATAGGACTTAAATTTATTACTAACAGGATAAGAGCCAAAGAGTGAGAAATAAAACAGTCTTAAAAACACCTTTCCCCCACTCCTTCCTTCCTTCCATGTTCTCCCTCCTTCCCTCAAGCAGTGCAGGAGGATGGGGAATGGGGGTTACGGTCAGTTGTTGTTTCTGCCCCTGCTCAGGGAGAGGAGTCCTTCCCCTGCTCCCGTGGGGTCCCTCCCACAGGAGACAGTCCTTGATGGACCTCTCCAGCATGAGCCCATCCCTCGGGCAGCAGTTCTTCCCAAACTGCTGTTCCATGGGTCACTCCTCCATGGGGTGCAGTCCTTCATGAATGAGCTGTACCAATGTGGGTCCCCCACAGGTGCCACAAGTCCTACCTGGGAAAAACCTGCTCCAGCGTGGGCTTCCCTCTCCCCGGGCCGCAGGTGTCCGGCAGGACCCCGCTCCATCCTGGGCCTCTCACGGGGTCACAGCCTCTTTCATGCATCCACCTGCTCCAGCATGGGCTCCTCCATGGGCTGCAGGTGGGTCTCTGCACCCCGATGTTCCTCCATGGGCTGCAGGGGCACAACTGCTCCACCATGGTCTGCACCACGGTCCGCAGGGGCCTCAGCTCTGGTTCCTGGAGCACCTCCTGCCCCTCCTTCTGCACTGACCTTGGTGTCTATGTTGTTATTCCCATGTTCTCACTCCACTCTTCCCTGACTGGAATTTTTTTCTTCGCAACAACCTTCTGTTCTTAAATATGTTATCACAGAGCTGTTACTGTCACTTCTAATTGTCTTGGTCTTGGCCAGTGGCAGGAAGTCCATCCTAGAGCCAGCTGGCATTGTCTCCACAGGACAGGGGAAGCTTCTAGCATCTTCTAACAGAAGCCACCCCTGTAGCCCTGCCCTGCTACCAAAACTCAGCCACAGAAACCCACTACAGACATGTAGCAGAAATATTTTGTGGTTCAAGAGATCGGCAGAGCTTGAAAAATGTACTGTTGTCAAGCAGGAAACGTTTCGTATGATACATGGTTCCTGGTGTTGTGATCTTTCTCCTGTTTGTCACAGTATGAACAGTATTTGTGGGATTCTGTCCCTCCTCACCCCACCCCCACTTAGAAACTTGGTGTTTTTAAGATTTTACCAGGGTGTGAAATTTTACTGTCTTAGGAAAAAAGTCGAGCCATAGGCTAAGCAAACAAAAGACATAAAAGGCTGAACAAGGCCAAATGCAAGGTTCTGAACCTGGGTTGGGCCAGTCCCAAGCACAAGTACAGACTGGGTGGAGAATGGATTGAGACGAGCCTGGGGGGAAAAGCTTGGGGGTGTTAATGGATGAAAAGTTCAATATGACTGCACACTTGCAGCCTAGAAAGCCAAAAGTATCCTGGGCTGCATCAAAAGAAGCGTAGTCAGCAGATCGAGGGAGGTGATTCTCCCCTTCTGCTCTGCCCTTATGAGACCCTATGTGCTGTGCACCCGGCATAAGAAGTAAGGACATGGACCTGTTGGAGCAAAGAGGGCCAGGAAGATCATCAGAGGACCTCTTCTATGAGGCCAGGCTGAGAGTGGTGGGGGTTTTCACCCTGGAGAAGAAGAGGCTCCAGAGACACCGTAGAATACCTTCCAGTACCTAAAGGGGGCTTACAAGAGATCTGGAGAGGGGTATACCTTTTCACAAAGGTATGTAGTGATAGGATGAAGGGGAGTGGCCTTAAGCTGAAGGAGGATAGTAGGTTCAGATTGGATATTAGGGAGAAATTCTTTACTGTGAGGGTAGTGAGACACTAAAACAGGTTGCTCAGAGAGGTTGTGTACTTCCTATCCTTGGACGTGTTCGAGACCAGCCTGGATGGGGCTCTGAGTAACCTGGTTTAGTGGAAGGTTCCCTGCCTATGGGAGGGTGGGTTGGAGCTAGATGATCTTTAAGGTCCCTTCCAGCCCAAACCATTGTATGAATCTATGATTTATGTTTTATTAAAATTTGAATGCCAGAAGTTGTAGCATGTCTTCTGTGGAGCAGAAGATCATGTTGGTCAAGTAAGGTTAACTTGATGTTTTGTGGAGCACTGAAATGTACTCACACCTGGTCATTGGAAGCAGGCTCTTGATGCAGTAGGTACTTCAACGCGCCCAGTGACAGTTTAGCAGTGAATATGTGAATAAGCTCTGGGCAAACCTCGGCTATTCCAAAGAGGGAGATGGAAATTCAAGCAGCAAAATGCAGAGTTGAGTTATGTTTTAAATTCAGTTATATTTCTTCTTACTTAAAGCTTAATTCTAAACTAAGATGCTTTCTTTTGTGGATGTAAGGTCTCTCAGGCCAACCATTGCCTAAATTGAATTTATTTTAATGGCCTGTAATTGTTTCCTTATGGTGTTGAATCTTTTGTTCTGTTTACTTCCCTTCAGAATCTGAAAATGAGGTGCTGCACGGCTGCTATATCTGTTGTTACTGTTTGTGGACAGACCCATTTTTCTTTAATTTGTAGTCTGTGGAGCATTTAGATTTTCTTACTCTTTGACTTTCTTATAAGCACACCTGCTTGCTGCTTCAGCTCTTGAATCCACAGCAAGGTCCTTTACCTGATTCTTTAATACAAGGCAAAAATGAAGTAACTGTTATTGAAAAATTGTTAAAATCAGGATTTGCACAGTGCAATAATTACTGACTCCAGAACAGTGGCTGATTCACTATACAAATGCTGCAAGCTATGTCTGTTATGAGAAGCTGGATGGCGTCTCGGCAGAGTAATGCTGGCCCCAAGCTGTACTCTCTGGCAGAAAAGGAGAGTGAGTTGAACACACTCTCCAAGAACACAGGGTGTGAGTGTGAAGTGTCTGAAACATGGGATGAGCTAACTGGGAGAGTTGCAGTGCTGCTCCGTTCTCTCACATGTCCTCCGTTTGGCAGGTTGTCGGTGTGTGTTACAGACCTAAGGACAGGAGTTACAAGTTATGAATGATCAGTGCCATGGTCACAGCTAGTACTTAGGTGCCCAGCACAGGCAAGGTGGAAAATGGCAGGACCATCCTGTTCTGTGTAGGTCTTAGCTCTCCTTTTTTTGTTTTCTACACCTCATAGGGTTAGGGTGCAATGTTGTCATCTTTCACTAGCTGGTAGCACAGGGCTGTAAATTGCCATCAAATGGCAAGCATTAAATCACAAAGCTTTGCTTGTGTTCTGGCATATATTGTAATTGTAGGTGTGGTATGCTGGAGGCTTCTGCTCATGGGTATCTTTGGCAATAAAAGCTACAAACATGTCCTGTTGACTGCTCATTGTTAGCAATACAGTAAAGATATGGAGATATGAATTGTCCATGCTGTGTCCTTACGATATTAAGAATGATACAATTTCTTTCTCAGAAAATGTTACCGGGGTTACAGTGGGACTTGAAAGCTATTTTTTGCTGGACATGGACTATAAATACTTGAACAGTTTTTCCATAACCTTAACTACCATATGCCATGACATGTAAATTGAACCTACATCCTGCTGTTTCCATCTGGGTTTTTTTCATAGTAGGTGGATAGACAACTATTGCTTTGTGCAGCTTTCCTGAATTTTCTGTTGTGGTTCCCTGTTTATACAGACCCTCAGTCAGCGTATGAGTTGGAATAGCTGTTATCTCTGTGTGGCACCAAGCTTTCTATGACTGCTTAGAATGAATTGTCAATTCACCTTTGACTTCTGTAGCACCTATAGAAAAAAAAAAAAACAAACCAAACAATCAGGTCAAAGTGGCTTACCAGCATTTGAAAACTCTTGCATCCATTTTTAGCTTTTGGTAGGATTCTGAAACAGACAGGCAATGGGTCTAGTTTTTATTCTGTAGAACTGGAAAAATAAATATGGTGTGAGTCGTGCTTACTGACTGACAGCGTGGACTTGCTCAACAAGCAGGAAAGACCAATGAATGTAAGCTTCCTGGGTACACAGTATTTCAAACTTGAAATTTTAGGATTATTAAAAAATAATAGTTTAATAATCTTTTTTCCTACCTTCTCCATAATTTTCTCATAGAAAAATATTGCCAACTGGATGCTTTCACAGTCATAAGTTGCCTTAGGTAGTCATGCTTATGATTTGAAGCATTCTAGGAACTTTAGGATACCAGGGATGGATAAATCTGGAAACTGTTCTGCATAGACCTAGCTTTAATGAATGAAATGTCTCAAATGTCTTGAATGCCTGAAAACCTTTGAGTAATTCTGATACATGTACAGCTACCAGGTATAATTAAAATTTGTTTGAAATCAAGTAATTTTCAAAGTTTTTCAGCTCCTGTCACATTACATGTTCGTTTGCTTTGGATGTGTTGGTGTGTGCCTTTGACAAACACTCTTCTTTTTTCATTTGTGGTTTTTTTGTGGGACCAGAAGGGTCTGGCTTTCATTTGTGTAATAACATCTAAACATGAGAAACATGCATCTCTTGGACAGTTCAACAAATGTTTGCAAACAGGTATGGAAATAAAAACAAAATTGTTGTTGTTTAAATGTGTAGTTTGGCCTTTCATTGCTGGACAGCTGTTTTGGCCCTGAGCATCTGAGTAACAGATGCTGCTTTTCTTCCCTGGGCTTCTATTTCTGCAACCAGTGGATTGACTGTGCAGAGCACAGAATTCTGATTAGGTGGATGGGTTGAAGGACCGTGATACTGGGGTGAGGGATACCTTTGGGTTTTGATTAAAACCCAAGGGACGTGTTAACTTATCATCTGTGGTGTGCACTTATTGACATGAACTTGTCTTTTTTTTCATGATGTGCTTATTGATTTTGTGTAGACTTAGAGTGATGGCTCTAATCATATGAAAAAGCAAATGAAAGATTGAGCTTGACTCTACCTGCTTCTCACCTTTGACAAAGAGACCACGATGAAATATGTAAAATAACGAGTAGTACAAAACGAAGGTGAGCCAGTGGCGTGTTTTGCTGTCTCGTGATACAGGAAGTATAATGGACTAATTGAACTGTTGACATCCTTTAAAACTCTAATTCTTTCACACAGTGGGTAATGAGGCCTTCGTAGTTCACAAGTGTCCATCACTAAAGGCAAAAAGTTATCAAGATTTAAAGAGATTGGGTTGCTTTTCTGCGCAGAGGGTGTTGAGAGGTAATGCTGAGGCAGATTTAGGTCAGGTTTGGAGGGATTATAGTTATTCCAACTCCTAATAAGGGGGCAGTGGTCTCATTATCCTGCCCTGTTTGTATGTGGTTCCTTCTAGTGTCTCCATATGTACCAGGATCTCACTACGTAGATTTTGCACGCACACTTTACGCAAATCCTTTGTATTTTAATGATGCTTCTGATTGTCCTCCAACATTTTCTGTCTTTTCTCTCACATGTTATTTCAAGACATTCATCTTTCATGTTCTGCAGTAACCTACTCTTTAGGCAAGAGGCAGTGTATGATGCTATTGCCTAGTTTTGAAATGTCTGTTCTCCTGGCTACTGAAGAGGTCCAGGTGTGCTGGCTGACCAGGCATTTCCCTCATTGTTGTGCTGCAGAGGCACTGAGCAAATGGACCTTTGTGGAGCTTTGTGGACCATGCATGGGATTGAGCTACACAGTGTAATTCCAGTTGTCTACTACTGGATGGGGTTTTATTCAAACCTAACTGTTGATGTTCTTTTTATTTTATACTTTCGGTATTACTAGTTACTTGTATGTGTAATTTAGCATTACTTTTCCTCTTTGAATACCTTGCCAGTGTTGCAATACCATAAAAAAAAAGAATGTGTTGCAAACTACATTTTACTGTAAGGTGCTGTAACAATACTTAGTAGCATTTTTGAGTTTTAAGCTTGCTAAGGATATTGTGTGAAATACAGTTGCCCAGTGTAGCTAATCTTCAGGTGCTACTACTATAGAATCATATTTTCAAAGTTGATTTGTTCAAACACAGTTACGGAGTTAATCTTACAAGTACTGCTGAACAGAGCAGCTCAGTATTTGCAAAAATTAAAGGATGGTAACTTCTAAAATGTTTTGCGTTGGGATTAACTGTGAAAAAGCACTTTCTAGCTATTCTTTTGTATGATTAATGCCATCTCTTTCTTCAAATTAGTTATGTTATTGTGTCTTCTAGACTCCAGTCAACAGTTGGAAAAAATAAATACAAGTTTGCACTTGTTATTGGATAAGAAAAATCTCAACAGCTTGGCCTTCTAGCCTTTCAAACTTGGAGAAGTTTTTTCCTTAAGTAATAGTAGGAGGGAAATAAACTGCGTTGTGAGAAGTCCTCTGTTTTACAAATACGCTCCAAACTTCTGAGCATGTTCTTTGGTTTTATCACCTGTTTTGGTGGGGTGCAGGGCAGGGAGCTGATGCTGTTATGAAGATTTTTTAGTTGCCTGACAGCCGTGGCATTGGGAACATTTTTTTTTCCCATGAAAGGAATCATTTGTGCTTCTGAGAGATTAATGAATTGAAAATAATAAAAACAATTATTAGATTGCATACTTTCTAGACTGAGAAGGTATACTTTGTGATATATTATTGGCAGAAGTGCTCTTCTATCAGTATAACTCTAATACTAATAGGGTTTTTTTCTGGAGCAGCTATCTCAGTGATAGATAACTGGTTCATATTTCTGACTAGTTGTCGTGATAGATCAGGCCCAAATAACTAGAAGGTAAAATTTAAATAAATTTCAAGGTTGCCTTGTTTAAACAGGAACTGAATTTGAAAACAGATAGTTGGTAGAAATAGAAGGAGGATTTTTTTGGATAGAAAAGAGAAAAAAGCACTAATAGAGAAAAGGAAAGAAGGCTTCCAGTATTTGAAAGGTAATAATAATCCTTCAAGAGGGCGATATTCTAAGTGACCTTTAGAGGTTTCTTCCAAGTGATTTAAACAGGACACTTCAGAAATTTCTTGCTTGTATAAAAGGAAGGGAAGTTTAAGAACGAAAACTAAACCAGAAAGGGTGATTTAAGTGAATTTTACTGCTATTTTTAAGCCATGTTTTCTCATCTGGCTAGTTAAGCTTACACACTTAACGTTTTAGTTTACTGGCCTGACTGCAAATGTGATGATTTTAAAAACTTGACAAATAAGTAAGTGAGAAAAAGAGATACTGATATTTTAGTACCAGTGGAATACAGTATCTGTTTCTGATCAGTTGAGAATTACTAGGCTTTGCCTTCAAAAATATGTATTTCTTAAATCAGTGTTCACAGCTTGGGTTGAAAATGAACACGGTTCTAAAACAATTATTGTTACTATTTGATGTATTTCACTTTCACAAAATTGAAGAGACTTTTCACTCTTTGAGTTGTGTAAAACAGAACCCATTTGCGTTGTTGTAGAGCCTGCTGAATTTTGAGAGACGAGTTCTGAATTTTTGTTTGTTTGTTTTTTGTAAGAGCATGATCAGAATGATGTGAGGAGTTTTGTAAATGCTTAAATGCAAAAGTTACATGGGCAGTGTGCACTCCCACAAACCTTTCTTATCCAACTGTCATGTATTCTACCTTTCAGATGGCATCTTTGCCACTGGCCCTGAATGTAGGACTAGGCATTTAATCTCAGACTGCAATATTTTAGATCTATGGAGTTCATCTTTCGTAAACTAGGTGGTCCATTTTAAATTTAGATTAAGGTTATAATTTCAACATGCTTAACAGCACTGGGGGAAGGGCAACTATATAAGAAAGCCTTTTAATGTTTTAAAAGCTGTATAATGTTTCCATATGAACTTCTACCTGCTGATTTAAAAAGTGCTAGGTATGGAATGTGTTCTTGTGGTTTACTGACAAAGTAGTAACAGTATGTTGCTTAGAGAGGAAGTTTGACAAGTTCCATTTTTCTATGGTTTCTTGATTTAAGTAAGTGAAATACTTAGATCTTGGAGGTGGGTTACCTTTGTAACAAACCCCCTTACAAGGTAGAGGTGTTCATTTCAACTTCTGTAGGCGAGTCAAAATGATAATGAGAACCACAGGAGAGAGAAACAATTTTAACCATTTTAAAACCTTCATTTTTTTTTTCATTACCCATTTTTTTATAGGTTGTGTATGAGCAAGATGGAGTTTTCATTCATTCATCCTGTGGAAAAAATGATGACCAGGACAGCTTAATAGCAGGAATACTACGTGTCATAGAGAAGGTATTTGCGTAATACAGTTATGGAAACTTTGTATATTTGTTGGCAAAACACATAAAATGGTTGGCAAGCTCTTTACTTAAAAAGGCATTTAAGATTTTGTAAATGAACAAATGTCACATAATGTTTGACATTGTCTGCATCATTTATATGCATATGTAAGTTGTGCCATAATCATACCATGAATAAATAGTGTGATAGGTACTTTGTTGTGTAATGTTGAATGTTTTAGAATTGTTTGTATTGTAGGAAAATGAAGTAGTAGTAGACTGGAGACCACTGGATGAGACTTTGGATACTTCTAATATTCTCTGTGCTGGAAAGGTATGTTTGTTAGTTATCAGTGTTCTTCATTCTGTTTCTCCAGAGATTTTATTTTGTATTAACTAATGCATAGGTGATCTTGTAAGTGGAACCAAAACTTCTTTATCATTGATATTAATAGCTTCATGTAGGAATCTTATTTGTGTGCTGCAGCCCAGGTTATTAGGATACATGTGTAGGTTGACTGCATTTAGTTTTTACTTGGCTCACGAATAAAATAGAGGAGACTAACCATATGAATAGCGAAGACGAAGTGAGTGTAAGTATATCACAGTCACCAGTCTCTCTGCATCTACTATGTTGTAGTCTGGTGAATCACTCTTCATAGTTAGACACAAAACTGAGAGGTGCTGTTCTAATGCAAAATAAAAATAGAAGTCTGGGGGGGTTGCAAGATGCAATGATATGTGGTGTTTAGGTGGTATTAAGAGGATGTGACTAAAGATGAAAGATTTAAGTTTTACATTTAAATAAAAAGTTCATGTTGATAAAGTTTGCAAGAGAGGCAAGGATATTTTAGTATGTTGAATTCATTAAGTAAATCCACTTAGTCATAAGTCCAAATTTCCTGTGTTGAACTGTATCATGTTTCTGAGGATTTTAATATATTTTGTTTTAATATATGAAGTGAAGATGCTGGTTCTTCATGTTGGATCTGGGAAACTAGCTTAGTTTTCATGCCTTGTGGTTTTTGATAGTTGCTTTTGTTGTTTTTCTCAGGATTCTAGTTCTGTTGTGGAGTGGACTCAAACTCCTAAAGAAAAATGTTCCCGAGGAGCAGACCGTCCAAGTAGTTACGAAGCAGAATGGGACATGGTCACCACAGTCTCTTTTAAGAAGAAACCTCATTCAAATGGAGGTACTTAAAAATAAGTGTGGAGGGTTTTTTTGTTTGTAGGGTGTTCTGGGTATTTTTTTCATTATTGTAACTTGTAACTGAAGAATTGCCTTTTAGACACAGTAAAATGGATTTTATTAGAACTTGAAAAGCTAGGATTCATTTGTGGTAAGAGGTGAATCTCTGGGTGTGGAAAAAAATTCACAAATAGAATAGCTGTCATCTGCCTCCAATCTATTTTTTCCTTGGAATTGCTAGAGAATTGTATTGAAAATGAACATTAAACCAGACTTCTTGCTGTGACAATCATTAGATGAAGTGGCAATTTTATCTGCATTGGACTCTTGCATTCTTTGAAACAAATGGAATTCGAACTAGGTCATGTTAGAAATAAAAATAGAAAATAAGTGGTTTACTACTCAAATGTCTTTCCATACTGCAGCAGCAGGGGGAGATGGAATGTGCAGTTATGTGTTCGTGGGTCTTTTATATGGTCTTTTTTTACTTTGGCAGAATAATTTTATAGCTACACAATTTTTGTTGTAGTGTCTCGGTAGAGATGTTGAAAAACAAGTTGTGGAGAAAAGACAGTGATTCTTAAGTAATCTTTCTTTTTCTGATTCTCCCATTGTGGTTTTTTTATAATACTTGTTTTCCATGTATTATTTCACAGCCTATAACTGGGGATTATTTTGTTTGTTTCACCATCTTTGTGATGGTTTTAAATGTCACCTATGTCATGTATGAGTGCAGGGTTTGGACTTCAGATTATGAATGTTTTTGGGTAAAGCACAGTCCTTGCTCCTTAAATACTCTGAGAGAAGCTTTCCGTTCTAACGATATCCATCTATCTATCTATCTATCTAGAGAGAGATTTATCTCTATATAGCCAAGCCCAGCATCTCTGTTGAGTATAGAGGGTTTATTGCATCACTAGTTTGTACTGATTTTTCATCTTCAGGCACCAGAGCATGTCTTCATCCCCAGTGAGTGTCACTGAGCACTACTGACTTGAATTTTGCTCTTTGCTACTTCTTGCTTGTTTCCAGTTGCTGTAATTTGATGGGAGTAGGCCAGGGTGTGTGCCAAATTCCTTCTTGGCATGCTGGCAATTTTGTGTCCTCTAGTAAAGTAAAATTTAATTCCTTCTCTGTAAATGTATACAGTCTTGCACAGAGTGTATACATGCTTCCACAGTCCGGGAGGGAGGGGTGAGGGGAAGGTTTTCAGTTCCTTCACCCTTCCTTTGGTAGCAGTCTTACACAACGCATGGCTAACTGTGGGCATCAGTATTGTAATGTATATCATGCACTACATGACTACATGGTGGAGGTACTGGTCGGATTTAGCTTGCTGCTGGTATTTGATATGGCAGTTGTACGTGTAACTGCTGGATCACCTCTGTCATAGAATTGTAGAATATCCTGAGTTGTAAGGGACCCACAGGGATCATCAAAGTCCAACTCCTGGCCTTGCACGGACAACCCCAGGAATCATACCACATGCCTGAGAGCGTTGTCCAAACGCTTCTTGAACTCTGTCAGGCTTGGTGACTACTTCCCTGGGGAGCCTGTTCCAGTGCCTGACCACCCTCTGGGTGAAAAACCTTTTTCTGTAAGCTATAAGTACAGCTTTAGGGGAGCAGTCTGATGGACTTGCTCATTATTTTAGAAGTCTGTAGAAGACTAACTTCAGAAATAGTAGTTAGTGTGCATTTTATTATTAGAACCAATGCTGGGGTTTATATTTTGGGTTTGTTTTTTAGGAACAGTGACAGATATGATGCATTTGTATTTGCTAACACTGGAAGTCAAACTGAAATCATGTGGTAATTTTGTTTTTAAGATGCTACAACTCATGCAAATGGAGAAAGCAAGTGGTCATTCCTGTTCAGTTTGACAGATCTGAAATCAATCAAACAAAACAAAAAAGGCATGGGATGGTCCTATTTGGTGTTCTGTCTGAAGGATGATGTGAAGCTTCCGGCTCTTCACTTTCATCGTGGAGATAGCAAACTATTGATTAAATGCCTTGAAAAGCATGTTGCGCTGGATGAGTAAGTATCAGACAATTTAGTTCTGTAAAATACAGATTATTGGTTTACTTAAATCCTGTAATGAATTTCAGATAAGTAGAATCAATTTTCAAGGTGACTAAAACTGTGTTTTCACATATGCATTTGGAATGTAAGCTGAAGTTTTAAAATTATTGGATTGATTTATGAAATATTTTAGAATCTGTTGAAGTGTTACTAGTTTCGAATGCCTTGGTAGCTCCCTCTAGTGGGTGCAGAAGCTGCTCATGAACATTCATTGTGAAAGTTAAATCGTTCATGAACCACTTGTGTTAAATGGGGTAATTTGTGTTAAAATTTGAGATCATCTCCTTGGCGGGAAATATATATGAGTATTTACATGAGTGCGGGAGTAACTTACAACACTGTCAACTAAATCAAATTGTATATAAATGTTTTCCCCTAGAATTCTGTTTCTCTGTAATTTCTTACATGGTGGATATTTCATTGATCTTTACTCTGTGAATCAACTTTCTGAGTGTAAACACAGTTAGACCTTATCACAGTGTTAAATACTTGGGGGTTGTTGTGTATTTATACTGTGTTACCTCCAAGTTTATCACTTGGATAAAAGCCTTTTTGATTCTGCATAAGTGCAGAATAAAATAAAATGTTCTGGTCTCACCATGTAGACATAAATATAATTTAAGAAGGTAGTAGGGTAAATAAGACTAGCTAGAGCATGAAGAAGAAAATGAGGTGTAACATGTACACCTATAACAGGTGTAACGTCAGTGTAACAGATATTCTGTTTTCAAAAGTGTTTTGCTATTGTCACTTGCAACATAGTAGTCTGATAGATTTGAAGTTGGATAGTGAAATGACTCTCGGAATCCTTACAGAGGGCTCTGCTCACATTGGTAGCATCACTGAGGTCAGAGTTGCCTTTAGGAAGTAGGGAAGGTTGTTGCCAAGTAATATTGCTAGGATGGAGAGCAAGCCAATAGGACATGAGTGTTGTATATTTATTGAACTGATTTGTGAAACACTTTGGCAGTCTCAAGACATGGTTTTGGAGCTGCTGATAATCAGAAGCTGTCAACTGATTGGAGAAGGTAGCATGGTCAGTGTGAACAGCTGGTGAAATGGTACTGGCTGTAGCAATGTATGTGAGCTTTTTAAGAGGAGAAGTCAAGAAGACCAAAGGAGAGGCTACTGGGGCGGAAGGATGAACTTGTAAATAAGAATATTCTCTGTACAGCTGTAGATTAAAAAATCCAGGATGACAACTTCATTTTAAATCCTGAGTTTTTTTTTTCTCTAGGTTCCAAATTAATTCTTCCTTAAGCCTCCTTTCACTTAGTTTCATAATTTCACAGCTTTGCAGGCACAGGGAAATACTGTCGTCGTGCCACCTCCCACCTCTCTCCCTTTCCCAGAGGAAATTGTTCCTTTTTGAGCAGACTGCTCTGTGTTTACTTATTTGTGGATACCTTCTGACCAGTTACTGGTAGGCTGGGGCAGGTTTTTGAGGCAAGTGGTGTAGCAACCACTTGAAAAACACTTGTGTTGTATGGTGAGTCACTGAAAGCTTTATATCAGATCTGTGTGATCTATTGCCTATGTACTGCAGCAACATATTTAAATTTTTCTAACCCAATTGCTAAAATGAGACAGGGAAACTTGAGGTGTTATTCAAGCTTGCAGGATATGCTGAGCTGCTTAGTTTAGTATTGTCACCTTGAAGAGTTCTAAGCATTAATGAATGCAAGAGCAGATACTTCAGGAACTTTAAAGCAGAAAGTAATGGCAGTATGGAAAATAGATGAACTTCAGCATTGAGCTGAGCAGGAACTTCCAGTTTTAGTTTTCTTATCCAGTTAAAGTCTGCTTCTGGCACCAAATTCTTTTCTGGAGTCTATGATGATAATTTTTTCTGAGGAAGGAGAAAAGAACAAATATGCCATCCAAGTTGTGATAATAACAAACTTAATCTGCATGTTTCTGTTGTTTCCTAATGTTTATTCATTCTTTAGTACATAATGCATCTAAGCTCACAATCTCATTTAGGAAAAGATGTTTACTCAGCTTCTTGGATGCCACAAGCAAGTACTTGACAGCATAATTACTTCTTATCCCAATTTCTAGTTTACAGTATCTGGGATATTGATATTAAGGCCAAAATTTTAGCTTATCTCTAAATTATCTTTCTATCATAGGTATTTTCTTATATTCCTATTACCTCAAAAGTTTTTGCCCTTCTCTAACACCATTCCTTATAAAATGTCACATCATTGATGAAATTAGTGGTTATGAAGTGGCTAAACTCACACAAAATATTTGTAATTTGTTGCTTTAAGGATTATGTGCTTCCTAATTTGGTTGCACTGGTCTAATATTGAGAAAACACTATGTATATGGGTGACATTTTCTAACTCACAGGATTATGAGTAAGTTTAAGAAAGTGTCTAGCTCACAGATTTTTGAACATTACTGAAGTAGCTGTTGATGCCCACCTGACTGTCCAGAAAGAGCGTTTAATTAAAAAGGAGATATGGTATAAAGTTTTTGTTCTTTTAGTTAAGGCAAACATAATACATGACTTGTCCTTGCCCCTGTGCTGCTTTTTAGCAAAAGCCAGTTCAGCTTCATTAACCGTTGCTGCCTCAGAACTATGACTGTGATGTCTGACTGTCTCAAAATGAGATCTCTTATTGCGTTTCATATCCGTCAGTGTTAACAGTGTCCTGTCCTGTTGGAACAGGAGAGAGATAAGGCTTATTAAAGTTCTTATCTTTGACTTTAATAACATGGTAGATGATGCAGGTGCTAATAAAAAGAAAAGTAATTTTTCTTTCAAAGACTAGAAGTAGTGGATTTAAACTTTGGGAGAGAGCAGTAGAGAGGTATTTTATAAATGTAAGTCTGTGTGATGGATTAGAGTCAGATGGCAAAGTGCTTGGCTTTCTCCTGGCTGACTTCAAACTCCAAGGCTTGAATGTCAGCCTGCTTTCTGAGCTGTTCTGTCTTCTGTCACCTATTGAGCAGTAAATTTGTGATTGAGGAGCTGGTTGAGGAAGTGATGGGATGCCTGTGCTGAAGAAGGAGACAAAATAGGATATTGCACTGGGAGAGGGTGTGAGAACAAAAGAACAGATTAAATACTAGGAGCAGCATGGTTCCACTGTCTTTGTTATTGTTTTCATCTGCCTGTGCAAGCCTGTCGAGAAGTAAATGTTGTATTGAACGAGAGTGAGCAAATACAGTGTTAGGCCAAATCTGGTTTGTGTTCCTTTAGCTTTTGGAATCTACACAGAAATACATTTGTACTGAGATGGTTCTGTTTCACAATACAATGGCTCTGGTGTTTTTTAAGCTCCTATCGGTATGAATCTTAGAATTATTCTGACAGTATCTGTTGTAATACTTTTGTTTGGAAAGGCATAGATGTGTTTCCATACATTGAAAAGCAGTTTGTATTCCTTGATGTAATGTAATTCCTTAATGTAAGATTGACTAACTAGTAGAAAGAATTCCTTAACTGTATAGGATGATATAGGCTCTTTTCACTTCCTCTGTTACGTTAAAGGAGTTTCAGCATATATTGTGTTGAGGCTGACTGTATCTCACTATATTTCCTGTGTCACATCTTCTTTTTGTCCATTGTCAAAAATAGAAAACTATCATTGAAGAAAACTTCTGTCACTTACAGGTAAATGGAGTTATCTTCCAGAGTAATTTCTCAAAAGCTTTTAAAAGAACAAAAAAGTACAATTCATAAAGAATATGGCAAAGACTAATCTTTTGAAAAATTGAAGTCCTATTCTGTGTAGCATTAACTTGTTAGCCTGTGCTAAGGACTAAGAGTGATCTTGCATGAAATCTGCCTTTTTTTTTTTTTTTTTTTTGCACAAAGCCTGAAATGTGACTTCAAAAACCAGTAAATGTTCTAAAAATATATTCAGAAAATAAAGGTGGTGCCCAGACAACGTTTTTTAATTTTATTGCAGATCTCCAGACCATGAACAGGTTCTTCTTGTGAAGACTCAGAAGTCACTGTCTCAGTCTTTTGAAAATCTCCTTGATGAACCATCGTATGGTTTATTACAAGTATGTATTATCTTGCAATTTTTTATTCTGAAGATGCATTAAAAAAATCCACCCTACCATGTCACAGAAATATTCCCTGAATAATGATTTAATGCCATTATTGAAGTAACAATGCCTTTTATGGCATTATTATTAATTATTGCCAATAATAATGCCATTGTAGAAGCATTGACTGTATCCTAAACCAAATGCCTACTATAGAAAGTACACTTAATTATAAGTTGTTTTCTATGATCTAATAACTTCTTATTTCCCTCTGGCACTATTTCAAACCTATTCATGTTCTCTGTGATTCTATACACTTGGGTAGAGAAAATTTTAGAGGAAAAAGGAAAAATTTTAGTTGTTACCAAAACATATTAATTATAATTTTTTAAGTTTTCTTTCTTCCTCAGCAAAGAGGACAATATTGCCTAAAAAAAGGCTTTTTAGGCAATCATTTGCTTATCATTTGGTGGTGTCTATTGACTTCTGAAAGTCAGCAGCAAAACTTTCAGTGACTTCAATGAGGCCGGAGTTTTGACCCAGTGACCTATTTAGTTAAAGAAAATCTTCATGAGTGAATTACATTACTTTCTGGATTTAGTTGTCAAAGCAAATTTTATGTGAGATTCCTAGCAGAGTACATGATGGCTCAAAGTGTTTTTTCTATGAAGGTAGAGAGACTGGGTGTCAGGATGATGTTTTGTGCCATTAATCACTGGAAAGTAAACAGGAATTCTGATCCAGTCCTATACATAGCTCAGGCTTACCAAGAACACTGGTATCCAATCTTCATACTTAAGATATATTTTTTTAATCATGTGATGACTGCTCTGTGTTACTACTGATACATGAAACTTCAGTAACTTTGAGACCTATGGGACTTTCCCTGATGCTTTGCTTTGAGTGCAAGAATTACAAATAGTCTGAGGCTTTTTGTGTTTTGCTTGTTTTTTTTTTTTTTTGTTATAACACAGAAATTGAAGAGAGATCCATACACCGTAACAATGGGAAGATTTTCCAAAGTCACAAACTATATTTTTGACAGTTTCCGCTTAAGTGACCCATCAAATCAAAGGCGACCACCATCAGAGATGGCAGACCTTATCCATGATACTATTCCAGGGCTGAAGATAAATCAGCAGGAAGAACCAGGATTTGAAGTCATTACCCGAGTGAGTGTATAAATGCATGATACAGAGGCATTGATTGTTTTTATGCACTCCTTTAAAGGAATGGTAGGACTTGAAGCATGGTGAGTTATACTGTTTATGCAATTGTGGTACATGCTGCGTTGCCATTTATTCACAAGAGTTAGGATCATCATCAGTTACTTCTGAATACGTCATTTTTATTCATGCAAGTCCAAGTTTTGCTTTGAAAGATTTGTAACTAAGGAAATGGTGACTATAGTTATCTTAGAGTCACTCCCTTAAAAAGTGTCTGATTTTATGTTTTATATTTACTCTGATGTCAGAGCTAGGTTAAATAAGATTGGGAAAAGCAGATTAATAACTAACATTTTTGTCTAATCACTTTTAACATTTCAGTTTAAGAGGACTAAGATTAAAACAAAGTATTTAATTGATGTCTCCTGTTGGTGTCTTTTACAGATAGGTGAAAAAGGTTTATTTTTAAGTGCTTGTGATTACTATTTAAGTGGCTTACATATTTTCAAAGCATTATCTGTTTTATGCTTTTTTTTTCTTGAGTTCAAGGTAGTGTTAATATCTTAGCAGTAGCTGTTTGAACTAGGTAATTCTAGGAAGTTGCTGCCTAGCACTTAATCAGTTAATTTATCCATGAGAAAAAGTATAAGGAATGTTACATATGGAAAATAACACTGACCTATATATCTTAATCTGACAAATGCCTTGGACTTATGAAGAAAGAGTTGAAACACAAATTCATTTGGGGCTTGCTGTCATAAAAATATTTGTAGGAAGTAAGGAATTACTGTCTGCTGAATTCTGCTGTGCTTAAACATGCAATTTGGGATCTGAGAGAGACTAACCACAAACTGAAACTTTGGACGGGTGTTAGAAGTTCTGAAAGTACAGACAGTCTTGCGGTTTCTCACGAGGCCTTTAAGTGTACTGAAATGGATCTCTCAGTCACGCTCTGCGGTCTGCGTGGGGATAGCATCTCTGAGCACAAGTTGTTTTTCAGTTCTCTCAAGATGCACTAGTGTGTATCAGGAATGTGTTTTTGAAGTGAAGTTCTCTATTGTCCTTGTTTGCTGAGTTGCACATACCTAATACATTTCCAGTTGCATAGAGGCTTTTAGTTTATGAGAAGCTAACTCAGAGGTTTTTGGGGATAGAAGGTTATTTAAAACACACATACATCCTCCAAAATCTGAAATATTAACATGTATAGCCAGGTCTTCAGTACAGAGTATCTTACTCTAAAGATCTGTTTGTGTTGGTCCACACTCCTGCTCATGTGGACACAGCCTTAGATCCTTAGAGTTGCTGCTGAGGTATGTGCATGTGAAAATGTTGTTGCACTGAATATAAGAAATTGACAAGCTTAGTGCTATTTGGGCAGTTTTGTGCAGTTGTTTGTAACTACTGAAGCACCTTGTTGGGATTAATATAATGTGTTTGTTTGTGTTTCAGATCGATCTAGGAAAACAGCCTGAAGTTAGTAGAAGAGAGCCTGTGTCAGCTGAAGAGTGGGCTAAGAATATGGATTCTGAAGGAAGAATTTTAGATGTGGACTACATAAAGCGATCAATATTCAAAGGGGTAACTTGTTTTTCTGAATTTCAGAAAGACCTATGTTATGGTTCTGGCTCCTTTTACTTTCCTTCCCAAACCATGGTTATGCTGTTTTCATTATACTTGTAATGCTTTATGCAGGACTTTGAGCATGACCCAGTCAGTCTTGTTAGAGACTTCATAAAGCATGATTTCATGCTAACCTGTACCTCAGCAGTCTTGCAGACATACAAAATGCTCTACGAGGAGAGGGATCTTGTGGTGGCTAGCTGAAGTGAATGAGTTGAAAACACAGAGGCTTAAGTGATAAAGAAAAGAAAGCAAAGTGGCTTTCCGGAAAAGACCAGTGCTTTAGTGCTAGGATATTGGGTTTATTCTTTTCTTTAAAATTTTTTTTTTTTTTTTTCAGTCTCCAGCAAAAACTTCTCTTTTTGCCCAGGAGTGTGCCTGGATTTGACCCTTATTAGAGCAGTCCTAAACACTTTTGCTGATATTTTTAATTGAACTGAGGGTTTTGCAATATGACTGTGAATTTAGTCTCAGTGATGGAAATGTTGAAAACTGTAGTTATGTCCTGTGGCTTTTCTACCTAATGTTACTTTAATATTTCTATTTTTTGGTGAGAATCCAGCTGCCTTAGTGCATTCATTGTGTGTGTGTTGATGTGCATTTGCAAGCATGCAGTCTGTTTGAGCAGAAGTAGAGAATGATAGTGTTGGTATTACAGGTTTTTAAAAGACCTATATATATTAAGTAATGTACTGTAAAGGGGGTAGAGTGAAAAGGAGGCCCTTTTTGGTTTCTGTGACTGTTTCTTAATATTCATGTGCCTGAGGTACCCAGTTAAGGCCCTTCCACAATCATGAGAATTACTACAAATCTGTTCTTCCTGTAGCCCATTTTCCCATTATCTCTGCCCTTGCCAGAGGAGTGAGTGCTCTATTTTATTTGTGACTTAAGATCACAGTAGCTTCCAGTACATTAAGTGCACATCCTGACTAAAGACAAAAAAAATGAAAGAAGTTAAAATGCATCTCTTAAACTGTTGGCCTGTTACTGGAAAAGTTCTAGTTTCTACTTAGTTTTGTATTGGATGATGCTATTGGTAAATGAAGAAATATAGTGAGGAATCAAGCCGACCTTGGTGTGGTAAACTGGGGCCTCTCATAGCAAAAGTACCTCATTCTTACGACTGTACTACAGGAGTTGAAAGAAACTCCTTTGATGAGAGCGGGCTGTGATTAGTCAGTACATCTACAGCTCTGTCATCTACAAATGTTGAGCATTACTTGGAGAGATTCCTGACAAACACTGTTCTTGAGTGGACACTGGGGTAGCTTTAAATGGAAGATTGGTCTGAAGGTTGGCCATGTCTTGTTAGGTGAAAATATTTATTTAAAAAAATAAATATATGGAAACCTAGTCCTCATGATCAGTTTGTGGCAAGACCAGAAATTTGGCAGTTAAGCAATGTGATACTTAAATATACACATTTTAAAGGTACTTTTTTTTTCTTTTTAAAGTCTGTGCTGCCTGTAAGTTTTTTATTCCTATCAGCGAAGCAAAAACATAGGGAGAAAATTATTTTCCAAGGTTGCTTTCTTATCTGAGTATGAATCCAGTGCTTCTACAGTTTTTGCTTAATCATACTCTCTTCTGTCCATTTTCTCCAGATGTGATACCTAGTTAGCACATGAGATTTGGCTACACTGTAAGAAGAAACCAACATATAAAAATTCTATGAAGTTGTTACTTTGAGAAGTGTTGTATAGCTTTAGGAACTTTTCCTCACAGTATGAAAATAGTCTTCTGTTGATATTTCAAATCCATTTTTCCCTAGGGTCTCTGCCATACTTTAAGAAAGGAGGCATGGAAATTTCTCTTGGGGTATTTTCCTTGGAATAGCTCTAAAGAAGAGAGAGCAAATCTGCAGAAAAGGAAAACGTAAGTACAGTGTTTTTTTTGTTACAAAATAAATTAAAAGCTGCATCTTTTCTTAAGATAAAAAGCTTTTTGGAATGTTGAAAGAAGCTGCTAAAATTGTTGACTGCAAGAAGCATGTGACTCTTTCTTAAGAATTATTGTCATATTAAAGTAAAAATATTATATAACCAGGGTGATGTTATTCCATTTATGTGAAAGAACAAATGGAATGAATGCTTAAATTAAAAAAAATCAAAGAAATGTAATAATTGAGAATGTTTTGGTTTCAAAATTATCTTTCTTCTTCAGGGATGAATATTTCAGGATGAAACTGCAGTGGAAATCTGTCAGTGAGGAACAGGAAAAGAGAAATTCAAGATTAAGAGATTACCGAAGTCTTATAGGTAAATTTAGATTTCCAAATATACCTAACTGGACAAATTCACACACTTCTACAGTTTAATATGAAGTTGAAAAAATGTACCCTTTTGAGGAACCTGTATGTAGAAACACTAAAACCTAACATGTTTCTCTTTCCAGAGGTGTCCAAACTTTGTTACATACTTAATACTAAATCTTTTTTAACTAGAGTAATTCAGAGCTTTACACATTAGTGTTACGAAATGGCTGGATTTTTAAACTTCCTTTACTTGATAACAAAAGGCTCTTCATTTTCTGTTATGTCATTATTTGTTTTTACCAGAAATGTTGTTAAAATAATGACATCCAATAAGACAGTGAAAATGTGTCTGTCCATATTTTATAATTTCTTACAGGGATTTGTGTGTGTGCATTCTGACTTGCAGGGTTTTATATCTACTTTAAAAAATTTCATGAAATTATGCTGACTAATAGCAGTTTGTATCCTCAGTTCTCTTTGGTAGTGAGATCTGGGCACCAATGTTTAGGATTACTAAATAGTTACTTCAGGAGGCAGGACAAGATTTTTGTGTTATTCTGAGATATAGACTACATTTATTTCAGGCAGTTATGCAACAGGCAAACGGAAAGGGTCAGAGTCTTGGTAGGTTAGTAAACTACATTTTTAGAGAGTTATAACAGAAAAAAATAATATTCAGAGTTGAAAAAAGGCCAGTTGCTTGTTTCTGTTGAAGCAATTTTTTTGCTTTTTAAGTATTTGAAATGTAGGTGATAATATTAGGCTTATATTGTAAAATAGATCCAAAACTACAAAATACTCCTTTTATCAAAGTGCATTCAAAATTTTGCTGATTTCATGACATCAGTTTTGAATTTCAGATTATTAAAGAGTATGCTGTGTGCTTGGTATGTTTGAGGCATCAAAACTGCCTGATGAAAGAGCAGTTTCATCTCACTGTGAGTTATAGGAACTTGTTAAACAGGATTTGTTAACATGCTGTCATGAACTATCACAGTGTCTTTGAGCTGATCATATGGTAGTTTTCCAGCTATGGCTTATGCTGCATTGCATTAAGTATTCATAATTGGCATTGTATAGCTAGCTCACATCAAATTTTTCTTAATCCTCATAAATGTAAAAGATTTTTGCTGAATTATAATCAGGAATTTTGCCATAAAATGTATTAACAAAAATAAAGGCAGAAAGCTTTAAAATATGTTTATAAGCAAATCCTTTTATTGCAGATAGGAAGGATTTTCTTTCTTTTAAAATATTATTAATTTTGCAGTGATATTCAATTATGCAGTTGTCTCAAACACTTCAAAGCTTTGCAACACTTGAAGGAAGAAATCAGCAGCTTAAACATTCTGAATTCATTTGGTACTGGCTTTGTAGAACTGGTTTTGAAAATGTTTTTAAATCTGGACTGTTTTCTTAGAAAAAGATGTCAACAGGACAGATCGAACAAATAAATTCTATGAAGGTGAAGATAATCCAGGACTGATTTTACTTCACGATATTTTGATGACCTATTGCATGTATGACTTTGACTTAGGTAAGTTGTGTCCATCTGAATGTAAAAACCTTTTTGATTTCTGATGGGCAACTTTGCTTATGTTAAGTCCTCTTAATAAAATTGGACTTGTATTGATTACAGTGTTTTTTGTAAATGGCAAGAGTTGTATTTAATAATGTAGATAACTTTGTTCAGCTTTTCTTCCTCTCTTCCATTTGATGCTTATTGCAGATATCTGAATTCATCAGCTGAGATGGGATTGGAAATTAAGTGGCAGTTTGTCTTTGCCATAGACCTACTGTTGTGGGGGGTTTTTTGTTGGTTTTGTTGGTTTTGCTTGGTTTTTTTCCTTATTTCTTTTTTCAGAGTTTTAAATGGGTCTGGGTCTTTGGAGCTTGAGTGTTATACTCATTTTTAAGACTGATATATCAGTAAAAATTATAAACAAGCTGCCACTGCTGTAATTAAAGCTCAGCATGCTGAACCAGCTGTTTGCAAACATGGTGTCATTGTGAATATTTTAAAAGCTGGTTCTTGAGGATTGCACTTAGCAATCTGTCAAAAATTACGCTTTAGTACCTGCATCTGTTGCAGAGGGAAGAGCATATAACATCTTGCTTTAATCATAGTGTTAATGTGATACCTAAATCTTGCTTTTTGTTAACTGTCTTGGGAGGGAGGGAAAACATACTTCTAGCTGGTTCCCCCTCCACTCATGGCATGACATTTTGCTGTTGTATACTTGGGAGGTTTTTTTGGTATTCTGTCTCAGAAAACTTTTGGTGTTCAAAAAGCCCACTTTGTGCCAGATTTTGAAGACAGAAAGTAGGAATAAATCTTTAACTGCTAGTAAACATGCTGCAGAGCTTGTTAGCTTTTGTCCTTTCTGAAAGTCTTTAGAGTGTCTTGATCTTTGGTTGGAAAAAGGAGAAAACCAAAACTGATTGAGATGGTTTAAACATGTATCTCTGTTCCACATCTTTCCAGATTTCAACCTGCATTAATGCACAGTGACATTTTAAGTGAAATTAAAGCAGATTCACCACCCACTCTATTAAAAACAGCTTAAATGTGGGTATTTTGTTTTATGAGCAAGCAAGAATAATAATAATGGAAATATAGTAAATTTGACATAGTAACTGTCCAAGGCTTCTAAGCTACTCAAGTGCTGATGCAGATGTAGAGAGATCTATATAATGCCACAAACTGTGCCAGATAGGGAAGGGGACAGAACAGCTTTTGATACAGTATTTTTCTGAATAAATTCCTTAAGTCTGCATTAATTAAATTGTTTTTATTATGTAAGAGACTTTTCAACTGTCTTGAACAGAATTTTCTCTGAATTTATTTTTAGTTGGCCATAGTATTAAATGTGTGGGGAATAAAAACTTTTTGAAATTTTGACCTTTCAGTTATTTATCTTTTTGCTGTTACTTGTTCTATTCTCACACTTGTTCTTCTCACACCTGCTCCATATTTTCAGTCATTAACTCTAATCCTCTTTTCAGTTATTCAGTTACCATTACTTCATTAAGAAATGGAGTCAGCCAACTGAGAAATGTCACGTTGAACCAACCACTGATGATAGGCATACACATTAATTGTCTTCTCTTACTTAGGGAGGTCAGCAGTAAGGCAGTAGATAAGCTGACACTAGCATCAGTGATAAGGTAATTGGAAGAGTCATGAAGAAGGGGAAAAATTATCTGTAAAAATCATGGTCTTCTCCTGGTCTTAATTGGACTGTTAATTCAAAACAAGAAAGCTGGAAGAGGCACTAAAAAGCTATAAAATCGTGAATTTTTATATACAACTAAAATGTTACAGGTGTTTGCAAAAATTATATGCTTTATTGGGCATTTCCTTCTCCTGTTAAGTGGAAGCTTTTTCTTATAAGGCATGCAAGTGCTTTTTAGGGGGTATGAACTCGATTGACCACTTCTAGGCATAGAAATGAAAAAGCACATCCTTGAATCAGGTCTATATATTTTGTGCTTCTTGCAAGCAATACTGTGCTATTAATTCCCTTCCTTGCTTTGATATGTAGTATTCTTTGTTGTTGTGTACTTGGTTACACAAATGGTCTTAGGCTTGGGTGTAAAGTACCATCCAAGCAGAACAGTCCCTACTTCCCTAAATAAAGGAATCCTTAAAGCATATTCAGTGCCAAAAAAAAAAAAGGTGTAAAGTGTGAAATTTTCTTCATAAAAGCTGTTGCATTATGTATTCCTGGAATTGAAACTCAACATCTCTTTAAATTAATTTGAGATGAAAATCTTCAGTTGGGAGTGGGTGGAGGAGTGGGAAGACAGTAGAAAGTTTTAAATGTCTTGAAGAAGGCAACCAATTACAGACAGAAAGGAAACTATTTACAAGTTTGTATTTGTGATGGTGAAAGGTATATATTTAATCTTCTTAAAAATATCAGTATATGTTCCTGAGCTCTAAATGGGAACTTGTTTGCTAAAAAGCTATTGTGATGTCAGCTCAGTTTGTACATATTTTAACTACTACTAGAACAATGTGTTTACTTCACGTTCTTTTTAGATTGGCAGAAATGGCTAATAAATGTTATTAGATCTTCTGGATTACAAAATCAGTGTTGAATTGTAGAATTACAGTATCTGTAAAAACTTGGAATGCTTAGCAGTCATTCATCACACTTGAAAAATTACTATTTAACTGCTGATTTTAAATTCCTATCTGCTTTTTCCTCCTCCTTTTTCTCCGTCAAGGTTATGTGCAGGGGATGAGCGACTTGCTGTCACCTGTCTTGTATGTTATGGAGAATGAAGTAGATGCCTTTTGGTGCTTCGTATCATATATGGATCAAATGGTAAAATAAGGCTTTTTTAGTCCACATAAACACATAAGCTACAGATAGCATTTGGAGTTAATTGTAATTTATAAATTGCATTGGGTTTTTTGAATTCTTTTAAAGCAGTCATTTTTATGTTTGGAGTGAACATACTTTTTCTGATTGTTACAGATTGCAGTGGGTTTGCAATACTATTGCTGTGCAATACAAACTTGTCTCCTTAAGAATTCTGAGGTAACTCAGAGCCATCACAGACAAAGTTGTATTTATCGGGAGTCTTAAGCAGGATTTTGTTCAGGATAATTGTTCCCTGTCATACCTGCCTTTTGGTATTTATTAGATGCAATTTAGACTTTCCACAAACTGAAGCTTATATGTGCATGTGGCAAAACAATGTGACTGTAAAAAAAACAAGTTGTCTTTTTGGTTTGAGTGCAGTCATGCTGCTTGGAAGTACAGAGCTTGGACTGATTTAAACATTTATTACATACAAAAGTGCTAGCAAAGAAATAGAGTTCATTGCTTTAGTTAAACTTCTCAGTAAAAGGCAGACATTTCATTAGATAGAAGTATTAAATATCCATATGTTAAATACCAAAAGGATGAGAATCACTGTTGCAATAACAAAACTTTTTTAAAATTTAAAAATAGCTGCAAATCTCAAAATTATCATAGAGTTAATAAAAATGACAGTGCTAATATTTTATTCCATACAGCATCAGAATTTTGAAGAACAGATGCAGGGTATGAAGACACAACTAATTCAACTGAGTACTTTGCTTCGTTTGCTAGACAGTGGATTTTGCAGTTATTTAGGTAGGTGTATTATTAATGCACAATAACTGAAACAGCTTACTGCATTCTGTGTGCGTTGATAGCACAATTAATAGCTCCATGCCTATTGAAAAACAGGGTCAATTTTAAAAATATGCCATCCTCCAGCAAATATCTTTGATTTTGAAAAGGGGCTACCATCTTTAAAATAAGTGGTATGAATGTATACCTGTAAAGTGGGAGGGGTTTTTTGTTTATTGTTTTTTTCACCTGTTGTCTTAACCAAATTTGGTGCTTATGAAATGTAACACTCTTATTCCTAGAATCTCAAGACTCAGGCTACCTTTATTTTTGCTTCCGGTGGCTTCTCATCAGATTCAAAAGGGAATTTAGCTTTCAAGATATTCTTCGACTCTGGGAGGTAAGGAGATGTTTCATCACACAAACTCCAACAGTTTTTTGACTTTAGAACAAAAAGTGTGGATCACTGTGAAGTGTTTAATACTCTGTTAGATTTTAAAAAAAAATTCAAATATTTAGTGCAATGATCTGAGGACAAATGAGCATATTTTATGACTTTTTAGCCAAAAGAACAACTTGAGAAGTTAATAAAAAAATACTTATTGGAGCTGGTGGGGATAAATTGACTTTTTCAAAAAGGTTTGGACAGGATCCTTCACATCAGACTCTTAAGTGTAAGTAGTAAGTGGAGAGTACCAGTTCACTGTTAATGGAAAACAGTCCGTGCTAGAAGAAAGAGCATTTGTGTATGTGTGTTTGATTAATTCCTTGGTATTGGTAGGACTTTATTAGATTAAGTGGAGTAAAGCACTGTCAGGGTAGTTTGTGTTAGCCAAAACCATAAGGAGGATGATGTCAGAAGATCTAGGTAATCTTGATGATAAGGCCCTGTGATGCCAAAAAACATGGTGTAAAACATGAAAATGTTGAAGTTCCAATAAATCCAGGTTACTGAGATCCTTTTTGATTTAGGCAATATTGGGATAGGATGGAATAATTAAGATGAACTAATATTTTTGTTGAACACTTTTTAATTCTTTGTTCCAAGAAAATTGAGAAGTCTTGTCAGCAGTACAGGTTTATTGTCTAAGATGCATTTAGCAAGGGCACTGCGTCCACTGAAAACTCAAACAAGAGAATAAATGTTCAGATGAGTGGAAGGAGTATTTTCCAGGACATAACATCACACGTGTTGGGGAACAGAAGGGTAATGAAAAGAACAGGGCTCAGATGCATAAAGTTTGTAATATAATGAAAAATAATGTTGTTTCCGGTGGGATGAGAAATAATGTTGATGCTTTTATTCACTTTTTCCACTAATGAAAAAGGAGTCACATAAAGAGGAGGACCAGTATTTAAAACTGTCTAAAGTAAATATTTTTTTAGGTTTTTATCATCAGTTGGCGGAATTTACTATCATAGAATATTGAGGTGGTATTTTAACCAGATGGTGGAAAAGTTTACGAATAACATTCATAAATAAGGAAACCAATATGTACCAAAAGAATTCTCTTATGCCAAGGTGTAAAGGATAATGATTCGGTGGGGAAATTTACTCTATCCCCAGTATGATGTTATCTTCTCAGTATTTTTTTAAACAGTAATTTTTCTTTTTAAGTTGATGACAACAGTATTTTTATTTACAGTTTATAGTCCTAGGCTGGTTTGTTTTTATCACCTCTGTTTTATTGTGTGTATATGTGTGCATAGAGAAAAGAAACACACTATATTTTTCTCTCAAGCGTTTTTTTTCCTCTCTTAGGAAGATGATGGAAACCTATTGATATGATAGTCTTGTAGGTTCCTTCCTGCACATCATGTTTACTACAAGTGTTAAATTTCTTTGCTAGGAGATATAGAATGGGAAGGAGAATATCTTGTTTTCCTTTTTAAAGCAAACTAATTAAGACATTATGTTGATATTTTTATGTAAAAGCTAGTGTCGCCTTTATCACAGTTGAAGTCCGGCTTACAGTGGGTTTTTTTCCTGTGCGTAGCCATGCAGCTTCACGGGTATCAGGGATATGTGTAAGTGGGATATATGCAAGCTATAGGAACAGGAGACATTTTCGCATTGTAATCAGTAGGTATCTCAGTATTTTTTTGGTATCTCAGTCTGAGCAAAACTCATGTACTCTTTTGTAACAGCACGTGTATTGAGGGAATCCATTTAAAGGCGATATTGTCCTGTGACGTACTCATTTGTGAAGGGTAGAAATGGGAAGGAGAGGTACCATCTGAGGTTCCAGAACTTCTGGGGCTTTTTGTGTCTAATCTGGTAATTTCAGGGTGTTCTTGTGGACCTTCGTTTCTGTCCTCTGACTCGTATGTCCACATTGGACAGTTTTTCCCTGTTCCCACTGGCTTCATGACTTCCAGTGTTTTATCTCAAAAATGAATGAAAAAGATTCTTCACTAGACTGGTTATTAGACATTCACCCTGGAGAGGGGAGATACCAGTCCTCATCAGATGGAGTAGAGGCTAAATCCAAGCTCTCCCACTTGATGAGCAAGAGCCATAATCAGATTGTGGTAGGAAATGTGGGTGGTTGTAGCAGCGCTCTGTGACAGAGTTGCACGCGATAGAGAGGTGGCATTCTACCTTGTGTGGATAAGCTGCGACATGTTACGTGATTGCAGTTATTTGCAATGTTACATGCAATGCCTTCTTACAGAAATATGAAGGTGGGTTCAACTGCTGTGTCCATGGGTGGGTTTACATTTTAGCATTGTCTCTCAAACTCAGCCCAGACAGACAGCATACTGACCTGCTGCTTAGATGTCCCAAGATTGAGAGCAGTTCAGTCCCTCCTTGACACTGGAGAGGCAGGCAATATCACCTGGTAATTCCAAGCCAGCTCTTAAATCTTTAGATTGCACAGGGGGGTTGCTTCATTCTCAAGATGGTGCAGGAAGGCTGGGTGGAAAAAGAAGAATCCCAAAAGAAAAATTCTGTAACAGAATGACTCAGCTAGCTCACACTTACCTCCAGTGTTATTCTAGTACTGTTCACATAGTATAAAGCCAGAATGACCTGGTGGTGAGTTACTTTACATACGTGCTAGTATTGATTACAAATATTCATGGATGCTGAGGTAGCTCTAGAACAAATGCATCCTTACTTGTACAGCTTTATCAGAAAGAAATAATAAGAAAAGAGTTATCACTCTGAAGTGGTATGTTTTGATATTATTTTATATTTATAATTTAAATGCTGCTTTTCTTCCATTCTTTCAGCACACTGTAATGCTGCTGTTATGTATTTATATACTTAAGTGCATGCTCTGCACCAGACTTCAAAAGGTTTATCAAAAATGGTAGAAAAACGTATGGATTTTTTTTTGGCAGCAATTTCATGTTGAACCAAATCAATGTACACCTGTCAATATTGCCTTATGAAGTAGAAGTTAAAAAACCCCGACACAATAGTGTGTAGACAGGCTGAAGTTGGTAGACTATAGGCATTTTTGTTCAACTGTTATTGTTAATCAGCCTATTTGCATTCCAGTCTTTTTGCTGGAGTGAGAATGCTTTAAGAGAATATTGGATGTCTGAAAAAGATGGAAAATTTAATTCTGGACCAAGGGAACTGAATCTTAATTGAAACATTCAAGATTAATTGCACCTTATTTTGGGTGAACCTGGTTTGGATATCTTTCATATTGATGCAGTTCTGTTTACAGGCTACATAGTTCAAGAAGAAGTAAGCTCTTGCTCAGCTTTAAGGCTGTACTCCATCAATAATGATGAAAAAGATTTTTACTAATTAAGTAAAACTGAATCCTCATGAGTCTGCTTTCTTATCTGCCTTTTTTGAGACTAAATCCATTGTCTTAAATCCTGCATCTGTTTGTCAGAGCGATTTGTGCAAACAGATTTTTGCTTCTTTCTGGTTTTGTTGTCAAAACTGTTTTCCAGCTTTCTGCCCACCACACACATTCTCTTCAAATACTTTTTAAAAAAAATTTTCCTGAATTTGCTAGAATAGGGTATTAGTACTGAGGTTGCACATTTTAGTCCCAGTGAACTCGAGAATGGTTAATTGTGTCCTTTCACAGGACCAAAAGTTAGTGTGTCTGCAGTCAGAAAGTAACAACCACCCACCCCCAAATACCTGCATGTACATATCTTTAGGTTCTTCTAGTGGGGGGATTGGGAACAACTTTATCACCTTATTTATAACACATAGGAACTTTTTTAAGGCATTGCTGAGCATGACACTCTTCTACTAATTCACACTTGCAGACACTAATAATTTTTTAGTTTTAATTACTTCTGTTTCACATGAGCTGAGGCAGAACACACATTCACAGGACCACAAGCTCAAGCAGCTTAATAGCATTATAGTGGACAATGTGGTAGACACAGAAGTCTTTAAGAACCAGATAAGCATTTGATGACTCAGACTTGCAGTTATCACTAATGGGCCAAAACAAAAATTCGAAGTAATTATACAAATGCTTAATTGCTTTCAAAAACAGTTTATTGTTAGTTAAGCAACTCAGCTTGAGGACTTATTTATTTTCTAAGAACTGCTTTTCTCAGAAGTATAAGCATTTCAGATGTGTTTTGTTTATTTCAACAGGTCATGTGGACAGAATTGCCTTGTCAAAATTTTCATCTTCTCCTTTGTTGTGCTATCTTAGAATCTGAAAAACAGCAAATAATGGACAAGCATTATGACTTCAATGACATATTAAAGGTACTGAATTCTTATGCATTTTTGTGCTGGTTTTGGCTGGGGTAGCGTTAATTGTCTTACTAGTGGCTAGTATGGGGCTGTGTTTCAAATATTAAGTTAAATATTAATTAACATTTTGCAGTTAATGCAATATGACTGTGGTTTATGTCGGGGAAGGAAAAGATGCACACTATTTTCCGAGGGGTTGAATGTCAACTGATTGTCTATCCTCCATGCTTTCAAAATGGTTTATTGGTGGATTCCTCTTGCAGATCTTGGATACTGGTGAAAGCCAGCTGTTGCAGACTATATCTTTGAGTAGCCATTTCTTAAAGCAAATAGACAATGTCTAGCATTTCATAGCTTAAGGGCAGGCTTATAAGGTGATACTTATATGCAGTGTATTTTGCAGTAAAGCATACTTACCATTTATCTCACTATCCTTTGTGAATGAATTTTTAGCATATCAATGAACTGTCAATGAAAATTGATGTGGAATATATACTCTGCAAAGCAGAAGCAATTTCCATGCAGATGATGAATTGCAAGGTAAAGATATTTTGAATATATCTACTGTGAATATTTATAGACAGTAAAAGTATGTAGTTAGCTGTAAGTGTTCATGTATGACTTGTGAAATAACTAAATGCCTAAATGATGTTCTGTAGCTATGCAGCACCTATATTCTGAAAGTCTGTAAGCAAGAGTGATTGATTTTTATAGACTAATACTGTTCACTGGTGGAAAGCTGGATTGTGCATTTTGGTTGTGATTTCTCAACTCTCACTAGATAACCTCATTGCAAGAAATTTGATGTTCAGTGTGCTCGAGAAAACGAGTTCGAAGGTGCATTGCTGACTTATTAGGCGTACCAGACTTATTAGGCAGAAACTAATGGGTAGCCTGATAAAACTAATTTCAATAACATGAAGTGTAATTATAATAGTTGATTAGACTTTTATTTTTGTAATGAAGATAATACTGTTAAGTGGGAATTGATTCTTGAGCCTGTTCCCTTTGCTGTCTTTTTGAAAAGCAGCTACAGAAGATGGTAACTGTAATGCAAGTAATGCTGAGAGAGTAGCTTTCAGTACAGCTAAATTGAGATGAATGATTAGTTACTGGGGGTGCAGGACGGACAGAGGGGGACCTTGTCGTTATTAACTTTTTTTCATTTTATTACAGTGATTTTTAATATTTTCTCCTGCCTCCTCCTTTCCAGGAATTGCCTCAAGCAGTTAGTGAGATTCTGGGGATAGAAAGCAGTTCTGTAACACCGGATTCAGATACTGGAGAGGATGAAAGTGGAGCTGAGTTGAGTTGTCCAACGTCGTTATATCAGAGTATCTCAACACCTGTAATTGCTGCCAATGGAACACAGGACAGCACTCAGCAGATGTCTGAGACGCAGAGCCTGACACCTGCATAACTTCAGTTGGTTACATTGAAGAAAGACTTTTACTGAGCACATTTTTTCAAGCACTTGAGAGATGGATATTTAAATTTGGTGTTGATTAAGCTTTAAGGTTGTAAAGAAAATCTGTACTGTAATGCTCTTGCATTAAAGCTTTACAACATGACTCAACTTAACTATTTTTGTAGTTTCTTCTACCAAGATAGCCTTTTGTTTTCAATAACATTCCTTAATATTTTTGTAGCCAAGTGCATTTTGTTTTTGCTGGAAAACTGGAAATGGATGGTGATTAAGAATGGATTTGAAAATTCTGCATTTGCTGAGCTTTCACACATATTGATCTAAAGACAGTGTGAGCTCTTTGATTTGAGCAGATTCACAATATGCCATCTGAAGCTGCTGTACAAAATTTTCGAGCTGAAGAGATGCTGATGTGCTAAAGGAAGATTGTTTTGTAAATGGATTTTCCCTATCTCAAATGTTTACAAAAATACTTCTAAGTATTTGTTGCTGGTTGAATGTAGATTTGAAATGGACATTCATACTTACACAGTTTAATGTCCAAATACCGAATTTTGTGTAATTGGGAGCGGATGAACAGTATATTTTTACATTAACATATCTTCACTTTATATATACCTATATATATTTACACACATACACACACTATATACACAAATGTTTGTGAATAATAAAAAGGATAGTCATATTTTCAATATCGGAATAAACTTGACTGTTCATTCATATGAATCAGTTTGACCAAATTAATGCACAGCTCCAACCTGGGCTCTTTTTCAAAATTTTTCTAACTGCAGGTAACTTTCACGTGAATACATTTAGTTCTACACTTGAGGTAATTTTGCAATTGATTTCTTGCAAACTTTACAAATGTTCATATTTGCTAATATATTAACTGATTAATTAAATACTTACACTGTTTTGTATGGCAACATAATTTGGAGAATTAATAAGCAGGTTATAAAAAAAACAACCAACAAACCACAAACCAAAATAATAATCATAATTAACATTAATGCTTTTTTTTTTTTTGTATCTGCAAAAGGCATTGAGCTTATTCCATGCCATGCTGATGTCCTTTGATGTTATGTGAAATTTAACATAATTGATTAAGTGTATTCATTATTTGGTAACTATTGTACATATATAAAATAAAAGTCAAAGCTGATTTAGTGTTTTTAATTAAATCATATTTAGAGAAAAAAATCTAGTTGTCTGGTTGTTGATATAAGAACATGAGATAGAGGGGAGAACTAATGGTTAGTCCATGGATATTATATATTTTGTTAGTAATGAAGGGCAGTGGGAGTATATTATGGAGTGGAACACACCTTTCCTCTCTAGGCGGTTGATGTGTGGGACATGGCGGAGCTTTCTTTTCTTCTGAAGCAGTTTACTTTTACAAATGTTATTTGTGCCATCTTAAGCAAATATAAGTAATACAAAAAGGCTTTAATAGATAAATCAACTTGTTACAATAATTTGGGAGCTGATTAAACTTCTCTTACCAGTTGTGAACAAACTGGACAGCTGAATCGGTATAGATTTTGGTTTTAATATTGTCAATGTGCTATCTCTCATCAGTTAATAAGAACTTGAATCTTATGCAGTGAAAGTCAGGGATTCACAGCTCAGCATTATCTGTAGCCTTTCATTTCCTGTTCAGGAAATTACTGTGAAGCATCATGCCTTTGTTCACTGGTAAGCATTGTACTTCTTGGCAGTTAAATTTAAAATGGCATACAATACAGAAAGGCATTAGAACTTGGATATTCAACACTTTGGTTCAAATACAGCAAACAAGTTAGTTTCAGTATTTTTTGGAGCATCTAGTTCACTTTGAAGTATACTTGCAAAACGTTTTTATCAAAAATTTTGTTAAACGAAACTATGGAAGGAGGAGGGAAATGTCTACAACAGAAATGCAGTGGGCAAGCCTGTCAGCTAATTATGCATGGTTCTTTCTTCTTCAGGATATGCAGCTATAAAAAACTATATGCAAGACACTAAGATCTTGAAGAAAACCATAACTGACTGAACATGAATATTCAAATGTTTAGGAAAAGCTTATTTAAGTGGAACTCTGTCATTTGTTAGAATTACAGCTATGGCTGCTAAGAAGGACTACCAGCCCTTAAAGTAAAGGTTGCCTTTCTTTTTGGGGTATAATTGTTGATCTTTTCCCTTTGTATTAAGCATTCTGATGTCAAGATGAGAAAGTTGCTCCTGAATTAAGAGTGAGCAGCAGCTGCTGTGAAAGGCTTGGGTAGGTAGGCTTGTTCTGCTTCCCAGCAATAAGATTCAATGCCCCTTGCAGCATTCCTTATCTGTAGTTTTCTTCCTGCTGACAAGCAGCCTTGCCAAGAGTTGCAAAAGGAACCTCATTGTCCACCAAATTATTCCTGATTGTTAGGGATGGATTTAGTCTAAGTGGAGACTACAAATGCTGTGAGAGGCCTTAATGAGGATCATGATGGCTGAAATGCCATGGGTTCAGGAAGGTTCAGGATGTGCAAATTTCTTTTGTATGTGAATGATCTAGATTACAATTGATACATATGAACCAGTTCTGAATACAGTTTTTGTTACAGTTGTCAGGCTATAAAAGAGGGAATACTTGTATAGTTCCTGCAAACCTGTTTTACTTTTTAATACTTGACTTCAAGTTAATTATCTTTTGGGGGCAAGTATTTAAAATTTAATACTTTTCAGGCATAGCAGTTTTCCAGTGTTATCTGTTCCAAGGGGAAAATAATATTTATGTAAGTTCTTTTTAAGACAGACCTTTTTCTTTTGTCTGTTTGGACAATTTTATTTGTTTTGAAAATACGCTCTTGATGTTTTCTTCTGTTTGTGGGCAAGACGATAGCTTACAAAAAGGTGAATAGGTGGAGGTTTTTGCAAGTTTAGACTAATATTAATGTTTATGGAATGGTTTTGATACTGGGAGGTTGAAAACTATAAAAAGATGATTCTAAGTTGCCCACAGTAATCACTTAGGACTTCAGTTACATTGAGTAAATGCCAGTCCTGTTCACCTACAGTGACTGTGTTTGCACAGAGTGAATGTCAGAGCCAGGGGCCTTCAAACCCATGTTGAGTGTGGAGGTTTTGTGTTGGTTGTTGTGGGTAATCTTCCTAAGGAATTTAAGACTATATGTTTTATATATATATATATATATATATGTCACAATGGGTCCTGATTGCTTTCAGAATCAGATGTAGAGATACTGTGATGTTTATTGTGTTAGCAATGTGTTTGTTTTGATCTGTAGATTAATTACAATTAAGGTGTTGATGTTCAACAAAGCCCAATTTTGTTGCTAACAAGATTTTTCCTAAAATCTTTGAATTATTCTAGTGGACAATTTTAAGATGCTGATGGTGCCTCATAAATAATTCTCTCCAGTTTTTCCTCACATATTAATAGAAAAAATTCTTTGGCCCCCTTTAGCCAAAACAACTAGGAAACAGATTCCTCATTACTTTCAAATATATTCTTAAGCACCAAATTAAAACTACATTGATGAAACTTTTCAGAAACCCATAAAAAGTATTCTAGCTTCCAGTTTTTGAAGTAATGTTTTAGTTCAAAATAGGTGAGGCACTTTTTCCTCGCTTTTCTAGATAATTTTCTGTTCCAAGACACTTACCTAACTTGAAAAAAGATTTTATGGGGAATGATTTATCATTCAGAATTTGGATTGTGAACTAGTTTTAGTATTGCTAGCATGATTTGTGCATCCTACTGTGGTGCAGATGAAGCCTTACCAAGTATGGGATTGAATTTCTGTACGTAGAAGCTATGTTTGCCTCAAACCGTTTCCTGCTGGACAACAGAAATTACAGTGCTGAAGAGGTTAGTGATACTTTAAAAATGCATCTGCATTACAGGATTCGAAAAAAAGTAATTAAGTGGGCTGTATTAAAACTGAATTTTGGTCTGTGGGCTGCAGAAGAGTGGTTAGTAACAATAATTCTATGTGTGCCTGTCAAAATACCTTAAAATATATTTTTCAAATCTATTGCCTGTTTTCTGAACATTTGGTCAGTGGCTGATGCCATCTCTGTATGACAGAAGTATGGCAGAGAGATCAGTGCTTGTTCTTAAAAGAAAAATTCCATGAGCTGCCCTATGGTGGCTGGGATTAATGCAGAAAATCCTAACCCTTGGTTCTCTCTGTGCAATTATGTACCTATGTCTGGCTCAATAGTTGATGTAATATGAGCACTGATAATGTGATAAGACACAGATACATAACTGAGCACTTAACAGACAGATTTCATATATGTGTGATACTGTTTTTGATTTAAAAATGCTTTCAAGTGAGTTTTTTATGGTTTTAAAAGATGAGTTGTGCTTCATGTTTAGTGGGACTTGAAAATGTGCTATTCAATTAAATGATATTATTGCAGTGCAGGCCTTGTATAAATTAAGCTTGAATTTATTTCTTGTTCAAGTGAGGATTTTATTCTTAAACATTTTTTAGAGAATGTGTGCTATTTTTTCATGTTAAATGAGAATATCTTTGGCACATATTGAATTTTCTGATGAATGGCGAACAAAAAATATATTGTAGGATGTCACTTTTTTGCCTCATCCAAAATGAATTTCACAGTTGAATCAAATATATATTTCAAACTGTCTATGTAATTCAAATAAATGAAGTCTTCTAGATGGGTTTTGTTTTGAAAGAATTCAATTATAGTATATATTTTTGATTATACAGGCTCATGTATACCCTACCTTAACATTAGTTCTTAGACTGTTTCTACAGATGTATCTTGTTATTAACCAACTAACTGCAGAGCCCCGTTGCTCAGAGTTTAAACTGCTGCCCAGGCTCTGGCAGTCCAGCAAAAGGCAGTTTCCTCTTGGTATGCTGTAGTTGACGCTGGCCAGCAGCCAAGCACCCACCCGGCCCCTTGCCCATTCCCCTCTCCCATGGGATGGGGAGAAAATAGCAGGAAGGCAGGAAGGTTCATGGATTGAGGCAATGACAGTTTAACAGGGAAAGCAAATGCTGGTCCCAGAAGCAAAGCACAAAGGATTTCATCCAGTACTGCCCATCGGCAGGCAGGTGTCCAGGCACTTCTGGAAAGCAAGACCTCGCCACAGGTTCCTTGGAAAGATAAACACCATGACCATGAATGTCCCTGCTTCTTCCTCCTCCCTTCTTTGAGTGTCTATGGCTGAGCACAATGGCACGTGGTATGGTATGTGCGGTGAAAAAATGAGGCTGCACACACACCATTCAGTTTTCGGGATTCTCCGCAGATCTCTCTCTGCATTTCGCTTTTATTAGAGTTCTTTGGTAAACAGCACCTGGTAGTGTCATTCAGTTAACTAGAATTCCCAGGATCACACATTCACACTCGTATCATGTCGTGACTGTTTTCAGCCACGGGAAAAAACCATGCACGCTCTTATGCAGACCATTACATGGTTTTCCACTTTGAGAACATGGCACTCTCTTTGTCAAAACACCTGTCAAGGTTGAAAGACTCCTTTTTGATTCTAATTAACTGAATGCAGGTGCAGCTTGACTCAGCTTGTTCCCACAAGTATGGAATATCCCTTTGGTCAGTTTAGGTCAGCTGTCCTGGCTGTATTTGCTCTCAGCCTTATGCCCACCCCCAGGGGAAGCAGCAAGAGAAGCCTCAATGCTGTGCAGACACTTCAGCAACAGCCAAAACCCTGGTGTGGTATCAACACTGATCTAGGCACAAACTCCAAAGCACATCACCATACGTCCTACTATGCAGAAAGTGAACTTCATCCCAGACTGACCCAGTTTGGTGTGATGACAGCCATTCTTGATGATGTCTGAGATCATAGTAGGAAAAAAATCCTTCCTGTATTGAAGATGACACATTTTAAGTGCCCATCTAGACCTGGTGCAAAAAATAGTTGCATTACATGTGAGCGACTGGTATTCAGATATTCTGCTTTGCTTCCCGTAACTCAATGAGATGCAACACCAGAAACTTTTCTAAAACACTCTCGGGTGTATGAGTTGGTCCAGATGACTTTTAAGTCACATGAGTGCATGCTGCCTTTGGGCATTGGTCTTGGAGAGCTTCCACACACTCTTCTGGTTTTACTGTTAGAGTAACTCATGCAAGACACCAAGAAAACCCTTAAGGCACAAGTATTTGGGTTCAAGGACTTGATAATTCCTCAAGCTACAAAACAGTACAACTACTGTTACCAAAAGTGGCAGTTCTGGTTCTATGGACTCTGCCCTGGGCTGCTACACCTTTTATGCTGTTATGGTTAATTCGTGCAGTGTATGGTGAACAACATAAAGGAGCTGCAAAATTGTACAATCTATTTGTTTTATCTGTACCTGGTTTCCTTCTATCTCTTGTGAGAATGTTATGACAGACCATGCCAAATGCTCCCCTACCATCAAGATGAATGATGTGTATTGTTTTGCCTTGGTCCACAAGACTGTCATAGGAGGAAATGAGATTTGCTTGACTCAATTTGTTCCCAGCAAATCTGTCTTGACTGTTTAATCATCTGTTATCTTCTGGATCTTTACAAATAATTTTGGTACTTCTGTTTTCGCAAACAAATGAAATTAGACTGTTCCATAATTCTTCATCCCTTCTTTCTCCCCATTATCTTCTTGAAAAGTGACATTATTTTAGCCTTTTCCCAGTCTTTTGTCACTTGTCCATCCCCTGAGTTCTTAAAATAGTTATTGATGGCAGAGATTGAGTGAGCCTACTCTGGAAGTGTGGTTACTGTGCTGTCATTTACTATGGTCAGACTTATCCCAAGTATTCTCCAACACTGCTTCACCTTGTTAAAAGAAAAGAGCTTACCTCTCTGCCATTGCTATTAATTAGGATAGACAGCTGGTCACAGATGATTCTTTAGCAAAGAATGATGTAAAAAGAGTGTATTAAATACTTAATTAATTTCAAGTTTATTTTCTGTTTTATCCTTTACTTATGTTCAGTAGTTGTCTGATAGTTCAATTCTTCTGACTGCTGCTGTATTTATATTTTTAAAATAGATGCTTTTGATGTCCTGTACTAATTACTTTGAATTTTGTTCTACAGCCTTTGTATATGTGTTGCCCTGCCTGCATTTACTAGCTTGGTCCTAGTTTTCATCTCCCGTAAGTACCTCTTTTGAACTGAAGGTAATGACAAACTCATGACTTTCGATGCTTCTAGTAAAAGTGTATTGGAAGACCACAACTCCTCTATAATGAAATAGTTTCCTGATGAAACTACTTTTTTTCCTGAAGCAAGGAAAGAACTGTCTTTCTGCTCTAGATTTCATTTCCTTGGGACTTGTAATAACTGAATTTATTGAAGTTCTTTTTTTCTGAAGTTGTCAGTTTTTGCTTCCTTCTCAGAACCTTTCTTTATCCAAAGATTGTGAATCCACCTTATGTTCTTCATATCATCTGTATTTCCAGGTCTGCCTAGCCAGTCTATCATTTGGTAGATATCCTTTCCCAATAGTTGTTAATTGTGCTAGTAGAGCTTGGGATGGTTTTGCTGGCTGCTTGAAAACCTGTGCTTCCCATATCTTCATGACTTAAAAATTAAGTGTACATTCTTATCACATGTTTTTCACCAGGCGTACATCACTCAGAGAAATGGACTTTGGAGTTGATGTGGGTATGTTTGATAAACAGGAACAGATTGTATAACTTTGTTTCCTTATTGAAAAAGCCCCTTTGGCTAGTCTACTTGTCAATTGTTTCACAAAGTTGTCGTTTTGCCAACTAAGTTATGGTTTGATTAGGTATTGAAACTTCTATTTTCTGCTTGTGTTAGCATCTCTTACATTAATAATAAGCCCATCTGTTCTCCACCTTGTCTTTTCGACCTTACATTGAATAATGTTGTTGTTTTCACTTAAGATCCTTGTGAAGGAGTCCATCTTTCTTTCTTTTTTTTTTTTTTTTATACCTTTTCATAGCTTTGTTTCTTTCTCTGTCCTGCCACATGATGACTTTAGAGTTGTCCTTCCTGCTGTAGTGCTTCTGGACAAAGACTTGGTGGTGATTTGGGAGAGCCAGAGGCAAATTCAGATAGTTTCCTGGTCAATACTAGCTGCTCTGCACTGCAAATTTAATCCTCCTGTTAAACTACAGTAAATGCTACAAATGGTTTTAAGGAAAACTATGCTGAAATGGGCCACCAGTATCTCCATCAGGGGGAAATGACTCAAACATTGAAAACATCTCATAGGTTTGCTTTAGATTTAAATTTTCACTTGAGAATTCAGCAATTTTTTAAGCTTAAAAAGTGCATAGCTAAGGATTTCAGGCAACAGTGACTCTACTGTTTGTGAGAAGATAGGAAAGTATGTGTGTAAAGTAAAGAGGACCTTGCAGTTTCTGAATTCTTATTATAGGCGAATAAGGTGCCTTTTAGTAATAAAAGTAAGCTTATCTCTTTCTTATTACCAACATTAGCTCTATTTCCCAAGGTGACAAAACACTGCTGTGTGCCACCCTGACATGTTCTAGAACACATATTTTTGAATTGCTTCAATACACTTCTAATTTTTTGCGTTTTGTTTTGTGATTTTAAGTGTTCATTTTTTTTACATATACAGCACTGTTAACTATAGAAAAAGGAGTTGAGCTCTAAACAAGATCTGTAGTTTAGCAGTATTCCCAGAGCCATATACCAGCTCTATTGTACAGCAGCTAGAACAAAGAAGAAATAAACTCTCAGTCCATAAATATTCTTTGATGTGACACTGATACGGAAAAGTCCACCTATAAAATACTTGCAATACCTCTCCAGGGAGAAGCAATCTCCCTGTGGGATACATGGGCAGGCAGCATGGTTAAAATAGTTGAAGCCCTTGAGTCTTCCCTGCCTGTTACGTAGCACCTGCTGACACAATGTACCTTTGTTTGTTTTGCATTCGTGAGTCATCCTGAAGGGGTTGAGAGAGACCGAAAACCTTTGTTGTGCTATGGTTACTGCACAGAGCTGTGATAGTAGCAAGGCTACCGAGTAGTAGGGTCGTTGAGTTGTGTGATGTTCCAGCTGCATCTAAGAGTAGATAAAATCATGCTCTGTCATGCCAGTAGGTGAAAAGTCAGCTCAGTAGTGCTCAGTTTTGTCACTGGAGCATTTGAAGAGTGCTAAGCAATCTTACTCTCATAAATTGTTCAACTGCTGAAACAGTGTCTATGTATCTCATGCACAGCAGATAGGAATATCAAAATCCAAACACTCCAACTTGCTTTCCTATCATCAAAAGTAATGAAAAAACAGGACAGGGAACGTATCTTGATAACTTAGGATACAACACAGAACTAATAATACATGAAGACATGCTTTTCTCTGACTGGGAAAATGAAGTAAAACTTTGTGGGCTAGCATAACAAAAATTATTGATTTGCACTAAAGGCAAATCATTTGGTTAGAGGAACCAAATATTATTACAAACTTAGTATCAACCAGACAAAAAGATCTTTATTGCATGCTACACTTGGGAAGCTCTGGAAAGATGAGTCTAAAAGGGTTTACTTCAGGTCTCCCAGGAGTTCTGAGGCATCTGTGAACCTGGCCTGGTCCTGAACATCAAGCATGACCATCTGTTTTTAGAAGGGGGGCGTCTGACTGACAGCAGTCAGTTTAGTCTGGAAACTTTTGCTGGTTTTTCTTTGTTATGATAAAATATAAGATTCAATGCTGCTCCATGGGAGAAACAGTCTCAAATCTTCTGTTGTGCCTCTGTCTTGGCTTGCAGAAGAACAACACAGATTCCCTGCTGATGCTCATATGTAAATTCTAGTTCTAAGGTACTGTCTTGCAAAAGTAAGGGCTTTGAGGTTGTGAAGGAAGGCTTGTGAAGGAAGATGTGACATGAAGCTTCATACTGTCAGTGACACTTCTGCTACTTGCCTTGTGCAGCTCCCTGCTCAGTGTCCCACCTTCGGTGGATCTGATTTCAACTTTTCCTGCCTAATCTGTGTGATCTGTATGCAATACCAATTCAGGGCCATGTGAAGCCAGCTGTTGCATTCAGCTGGGCTGCCCCTCTTTGGGCAGGCAGCAGGGTGAGTCACGGATGGTGCTTTTCACAGGGAAGTGGTGACAGTTTCCCCCACCTGGAGCACTGGAACAGAAAAAAACTGTATGTATTTGAAGGAAACTGGCATAGTGCTCCCAATCCAGATGTGCTGTTCAGTGCTACATGCTGTAAGGTTTATTCAAAGGATGTAGTGGAGAAGTTTTGGAAAATGGTAGAAGTGAGAAGGAAGTGGGAGAGCAAGTGACAGTGGCAGGTCACAAAATGAGCATTGACCTCAGAATGTAAGAGAAATTAAAAATCCTAAATTTCACAAGTAGTTTTGAGAGACTGAGTACCTTTAACACTGCAGTCAAGTTCTTGTTTCAATGGTTGCCTTCTGCTCACTTAAAATTTCTGAGCCAGTACTAATCTGAAATTAAGGAGTAAACAAATTCTTAACCTCAATAAATAAATCTTTACCCCAAGACACGAGTATTTTAGAGACAAGTAAAGTTGTCATACATATAAAAGACCTTCAGGAGTGCTATGGGATTGTTTTACCTTCACAAGTAATTAATTGTTTTACTGATGTTGTGGTTAGAAGAGAGTCTCATGATCAGCATCTGGCCCTTGCACAGCTCAGGCATAAACCACAGCCATTGCTGCCTCGGTTAAACAGCTTTCTCCAGTGAAGTGCTCTTTTTCAGAGGAAGTACTCCTTGCAATCAGACTTAACCTACCGTCGATATATAAGGCACGTTAAGTCCTCCTTACAAGATCTAATTTCTATCCCTTAATATATCTTTCAAAGCATTACTCTATAAAATGGAGAGACATGAATTTCTGCATCGAAGAATTTCTCACATCACTATCTCTGCACAACTTCCCTGTGCAGAAGCTCAGCTCCCGGAGTGCTCTGCCCTGCTGGGCCCTGTCCCAGCGCCCCCATGCTGTGAGCCCTGCGCGGCCCTGCCCCGCTGCCCACCCTGCCAGCGCCGGGGCACAGGGCGGGCCCGCGCCGCTGCTCGGGCTGGGCTCGGAGCGCAGCAGCCGCGCCGGGCATCGGTGTGAGGGGGAAGGAAGGCACCGCCCAGGGCAGACCCGGGGGCGGGCGGGGGCAGCCGCTCCGCTGCGGGACCTCCGCGGCTGCTGTGGGCACAGCTTCCCCCGGGGGCTCCCCCGGCGCGGGGCGGCGGGGCCGGGCAGCGCCCGGGGCGGCTTCGCTTCCCGCGCTGTGCTGTGCTGTCCCGTCCCGGCGGCGCAGGTAAGCGGGGACCGTGGGCGTCCGCCTGCCAGCGGCTCTCGTCACCCGGAGACGGGTGTCCCCTAATCGTGTTTCCATCAGCCGCGGCGGGGGCGTATAAAAGGAGCGGCCGCGGGCGAGGCGGGCAGAGCGCGGCGCTGCCCCCGTCCCGCCCGCCGGCCCCATGCAGCCCGCCATGATGATGTTCTCCAGTAAGTACTGGGCGCGGAGGGGCTTCTCGCTGGACTCGGCGCTGCCGGAGGAGCGCCCCGCCGCCGGCAGCCTCACCGTAAGTGGCGGGGCTGGGAACGGGGCAGCCCCGACCCCGGCGGGGACGGGAGGGAGCCGCCGAGTGGGTCGAGGTCGGGTCCGCCGGCGCCTCCGGGACCCGATGCCGGGCGCCGTGCGTCCCCCGTCCGCTTCTTTTCGTGGTCAAGTCAGTAGTTTTTCAGCAGTTGCAGGGCCCGGTGAAATTAACTTTGCCTCGTTCAGAACGCTGCCTTAAAAGTGTCTGTAAATAACAGAAAAAGTTTCATTAGTAATACAAGCCTTACTACAGAAAGGAACCATATTGCTACTGGAACAACAGAAAAGCAGCGGGGTTTTAAATGCTTGGATTTTGGAAGTCTGTGGTAAATCCTGCAGGCTATTTGCATCAGCAGAATCTGCCTTTTCAAGGCACTCGTAAACCTCACGGGACGATATATAAAGCTTTTTCGGTAAAATAGAAGTCGCCTGCACTCACACTGCATTGGTGCCGATGGCTGTGCTGCTGTGTTCCCAGCTTCTGCCTGCTGACAGGGGTGCAGGGACTGCTGAAAACCCTGTCAGGAGGTAGAAATAGTTCTCTGTAAGGTGATGGTATGGGTGCAACAGGTGCTTGGGTCATTTCAAGCATGGGATAAATTTCTGTATGCTTACAGGTAAATGTATGTATGCCTAAATAAGAATAAAGAATGTTAATAGGGGCTAATAAGGCAACCTAATCTGAATATGTGAAATATTTAGGATTATGAAGATTTTGCCTCCTATAGAATTTTTCAACATATGAAGATTTGGATCAGTTGAGTAGAACCAACGGAATGCACCAGTTTCTACCAGTTGTGAACTGGCATATTGTCTTTATATTGAAATGTGAAATATTGCTATTTGTACATGCTTTACTTCTATTGGAAGTATTGAATTAAATGGAATAAATCTGTTTTACTGTCTTTATATTTGAGTTACTTTCTTCACTGAGTTCCACTATAGATGACTTTTTTTTCCTGAGTACTTGCCCTTGCCCCAGATAATTAATTTTCATTAGGGAAGTTGATCTTTTACTTGTTATTTAATTATGAAATGTACTGATTAGCAGGGCTAATAAGATTTGAGTTCAGCCTCGTCTACTGGGCTCATAACAAATAGGTGTTATAGGTTTCAAGTGCTTGAGAGGGTTTTGTCATCACTTTAGTTAATGATTTCATCAGAGTATTAGGGAACCTGTGACAATCTTGGAAGGTGCCAAGTACCCTTGTTTTCCAGAGGAATTGGTGATATTGAGATTCTCAGACACTCAGTTGACTCCATGATCATCTGTATGTAGCTTCTAGAAAGCAGCACACATGGAAAAAACACAGATGCTATAAAGATGGCACCTTTGTCGCTTCATGTGGGTATTGTGTGCCTGATGTATATGAAAAGGACTTAGCCAAATCCCAAATATTACTGAAGCTGAAAGTGACCTTCTCCATAACTGTCCCTGGGCAAATCTACCGAGCAGAATCATATAAGCTCAATCGCTAAAAAATAAACATGTGTGAAACCACTCATATATCATTCTGCAAACTTAATTGCTTTTCCAGATTGTTTCCATGTAGTCTAATAAATGGTGAGAAAAGACCACGGAGGCTTCTTAGCATGTCCTGTAACTAGTTTAAATGTGGCTGGTTTAACCTGTGCCATTTAAAGGGTGTTCTAAGACCTGTTTGAAAATCTTCATTTTCAGGTTATTTTCTGTAAGCTGCTTTATAAATTAGTAAAAGACAGTTCAATCCATGTGAAATAGTTGTATATGATTTTAAATTTCTATCTTTGTATTTTTAGTGACTGTATTATGGATTATGAAAAAGCAGCATCTCACTGGAGATTTAATTTCTTCAGGAGTCACAACTCCTGAAGTTGTGACAGAGTATTGGAAAATGCAGGCTGTTTTTTGAAAATCACGGTCAATCTTATAAAAATTATCTATAAAAGCTGTACTGTTGGCATCTCGACAAGATCTAAGCTGATAAAATTGCATTTTTTTTTGAAAATGCTGGCTGAAGTTTGGCTTAAAGCACTCTTTGACTCCCAAATTGTGAGAAGAATGTAGGAGTCACCAAGGATGGTGTAATTTTCTGTATTTTTTTTGAGTTCCTCAGCTAATTCCTCTTTTATGGGATGTACAGTTTTTGACAATGAGAACAGTCAGCTATTGAAATAATCTTCCCAAGGGAGTGGTGGATCCCCCACATTGGACAATTTTAAGATTCAGCTGGGTAGGGTGCTGGGGGCTTCTTGTCTAGACCGTGCTTTTGTTGTGAAAGGTTGGACCAGATGATCCTTGAGGTCCCATCCAACTTGATATTCTGTGGTGCAGTCTGAGCTTGTATTTCCACCTTGTTTGTATAATGAACAGATGTTTTGTTTTCTCAGGAAAAGTTACATGACAGCAAATTGTACTGCAACAGAGACCGTAAAGTTTATGTTTTAAATTTAATGGTTAATACAAACGTACAGACCAATGCAAATCTTCGTAAATTGACTGGTACAGGTTAGAATAGCATCCCTGCAATTTTGCAGCAATAGTCAGGTTAGAATAACAGAGCTGCTGGCTTTTCCAGTAATTTAGAGTGTCTTCATTTGCTTCATATTTATTGCTAATTACAGTATCGCCCTAGTAATACCATCGTATTTGTATCCTATTTATATGCTTTTCCTTAAGCTTTTTTTTTAATGGAGTGGCCTCTTACACAATCGTCTCTAGCAGCTGCCTTTGGTCTGTGATTCTGATTTTAAGTAAACACACTACCTTTTGAATAAGTAAAGTCTGGATGAATTCCGTTCAGTTATTTTCTAACAAAAATTTCTCTTTGTGGGAAATGCCCAATTTCATCTGAAATGATCATGTTCTTTATCCATTTGTAGCTAAACAGATCGAGTTCTGGGAAAAATGAGGAAAAGAAAGGGAATAAGGGAAATGGGAAAAGTGAATCTGTTTCTGAAGGTGGAAAGACAGCTGTGGTGTTTTCCCTGAAGAATGAAGTTGGTGGATTGGTGAAAGCTCTCCGACTCTTCCAGGTAAAGCTTACAAATCTCTACACTGACTGAACTGATGAAGGCTACTGAGGTCAGGCTCTTTGTTGGTATAAATCTAATGGACCGTGGCGGAAGGAATAGAGTGCAGTTACGCTCACTCTGCAGAACTGAATGAAAGTAACTTAAAATTTTATGGACCATTCAACAAAGCATTTTGGGCTGGTGAAGGGTTTTCTGGAATGAAGTTTTAACAGTGATGCTGATGTTTACACCATTCGCTTTAGGTTTCCGATGTGTGACTCTCAACACTGGGAATTAGATTTGCAGTCTGTGCAGGCCACAATGAAAGGAGGCGCTTGCAGAGAGCACTTTGAAACCTAAATTACACACAATCAGGTGGTGGTGGCGGCAGCCTTGCTGCAGGACAGTATTTGGTCACAAAGTTAAAGAGACCTTTAAGTACGTGCAGGGTAGGGGACGTATGTGTCTAACTGGAAGGTAAATTGTGAAGTATTGTTTCCCCATAGATCCCAATGCAGTTGATGCTTTTCAGTCAGACTGCTTGTTAGTACTGCATGTAGTCTGCTTGCCACGTTAAAGAATGGAAGGGAGCTTGGAAGAACGTCTGAGCATAGCTAAAGCAGTATGATGAAAGTCTTAGGTTGTTCAATCTGTGCAGTGTAGTGAAGAGAAAGTTAGGAGGTGGCCTGGAGCCTACCTCTAAGGCCAAACCATCAGAGGGATGTAAGTGGAGGGGCACTGGATGTTGCCAGTCCTCACTCAGAGTCGCTGTCTCTGGGAGCAGATTCCCAAGGCTGATGTAATTAGATACTTATATTCCCCAGCCTGGGAAAAGGGGTGAGTAAGACCCACAGGAGGGAGGCTGCCAGGAAGCAGGGTGTTTCATAGGAAGAGGGGAAACCTAAGGGAGTGAACAGAAGTTTCAGAAGGAGTCATGTTTTCAATGCAGTTTCTTTGCAAGAGTTAAGTGTCTGACTGCAGCTCTGGCTTAATTGCTTGTGTGAGTTTATATCTGAAATTTTGGATTTGCACATCAACTACCCCTTCTTGGGAATAGGTGTATAAGTCACTGTGGTCTCTCAAAATATGGTTGGAAGATGTAGCAGAGATATCACCCCCATTCATGTAGTCACAACAATTTGAGTATTGCAGGGGGGAGTGTGGGGTTTTGTTCTCCACTTAACCTAGGGTAGATCAGAGTGAATTTGTTATGTGATTGAGTTAGCTACACTGTATACATATGTTATGGAGCATGCCAGTGAAAGAATTATGTATGTACAGCCGGAGGTGTAAAAGCAGAGACTGCTAGTTGGCAGAACCAGAGGAGACCTTCACTTGAAATGGTATTTATGTAAATTTATGTAAAATTGTATTAACCATTTATGCAAAATTCAGCAGGCAAGTGGAAGTACAAGAACAAAGTTTGTCCCATTTGGATATCAAAAAATATTTTATTGGCTTCACTGAGTAAGCGAAAGGATAGTTGTGAAAAGTAACAGATAGTTTCTGTCTGACCAAAAAAAAAGGAAAAAAATCAGAGTCAATAGAAGTATTGTTTGAAAGCAGTCATCTAATCCAACTTCTGTTTAGAAGCAAGGCTGTCATAGCACTAGATCAGGACAACCATAGCACATTATGTTTATCTGTCATTGTATTACACCCTTGGCAGACCAGTAGTTGTGGTTGAGAGATACCCCAAAGGAAAGTTTTCATGCTAGAAGTACTTACACTCTCATCTTTGATGCATGATTTGTGTTTGCTGGGGACATTGTAATAGAAAATGAATGGAATTACATTTTAATTTTAGTACAATTTTATTACTGTTAATGCTTTTTGCTATCAATAATTGCTGCACAATAGATAGGTGAGGCTGATACACATTCTCACAAAAATATTTTCTTCCTTGGATGTTTATAAGAGAGACTAAAGTAATACATGTTTAATAGCATCTGTTTAAAGAAGCACACTCAAGTCTATTTAAATTAACATTATTATTATGCACATTGCCTAGTAAAATTGCATTAGAATGTAATATAGCAATATAAAAGTAATAAAAAATTGCATTGTTAAAAAAATGATGTTATATTGTCCTCTGTAAGAGACTGTCTTTGTAGATAAAATGAAATCATTAGTTTGTTTTCTTCATTAACTATATAATAATTTTATTTTTACTTTCTGTACAGGTTTTTTTTCATCAGTATTTCTTATGTGTCACTAACTGATTCTATAAATACAAAAAAGGGACTACTTTCAATAAAAAGGTCTTTTAATAACTGGAAAAACTTTCCTGAAGAATATGCTATCAATATTGTCCTTCTGCTGGTATGTCTGTATTTCATCTGTTATTTCATCTTTCCACAGGAAAAACATGTGAGTATGGTTCATATTGAATCACGAAAGTCAAAGAGAAGGAATTCGGAGGTGGAAATTTTTGTGGACTGTGACTGCAGTAAGAAAGAATTTAATGAACTAATCCAGTTGCTCAAGTTTCAAACTAATATCGTATCTCTCAATCCACCAGAAAACATCTGGACTGACGAAGAAGGCAAGGCTGTTTTCGTATCACTTGGCTTAGGCACTGACAAACGTTTTGCACAGGTATCTCCATAATCTTACTCTCCAGGACGTTCAACTTGCATTCTGTCTTCTACAGATCTCGACTGTGTCCCTTGGTTCCCCAGGAAGATATCTGAATTGGACAAATGCTCCCAGAGAGTTTTGATGTATGGATCTGAGCTGGATGCAGATCACCCTGTAAGTGTAACACAAAATTGTCCCGTAGATAATTTGTTCAGGTTATTTGCCAGTCAGATAAAAAGTCTGTTGACTGCTGATTGTTTTCAGAACGTGGGGACTACTCTCTCTTCAGTAGTTTCAGTAAATTAATTTTCCTTTTCTGTCGAAGGATACACAAGATGGAGGTCCTCCAGAAAACTTATTCTTTGTTTAACAAGTATGTCCCCTTTTGTAATGCTTGTTTTTTTTTAAATTAACTAGTTGATAGAAAGGTTTCAAACTTTAAAGAGTTTAGATCAATGCAACCTTCAGTTATGCCACAAGTAGCTCTTAGGTAAGAACTGATATTGTCAATAGGTGTCAGAGAAGAAAGAATTATGAAGGAATAATGAAGGAAATATGAAGGAAAGAATTATGAAGGAATAGTTTGTCACTCAGGAGGTAACTACAAAATAAAACAGAGCAATATGTTCCTGCTTCTGATGAATGCAGCAGGTGGGAAGGTGTCTCACATTGTTTCCTGACTTTGGTGGCAGGAGATGAGCCTGCATTTCACACAAGCTGTGTTTACAGTGTTGCCAAATGCTCAGTGCAAAAGACAGAAAAATGGTTTTGTTATTGTTTTATTTCTTTCAGCTAATTTCCATAAACGCTTAGCCTCTGAGTCTTTAGATGGCAGATGATTGAAAGCATTTGTGTTAAAATATTTTCCCTTTTTATAAATCCCAGTTTCTACCTCTGCATGACTTGACTGAAAGATACTGGTGGTAGCTAGTTGTATTAATTCCTAAAATAGGCTGGATTAAACTAGTATTGTAGGAAACTTCCAGCTGAAAGGAAGTAGGCAGCAAACTAAGATATCTGACCATAAGACTGTTTTGTAATACAGTCAGATTAAACTGCAGCTGTAGGTGATAGTCTCCTTTGTTTTTTGTTGCACACAGTCCAGCGGGAGTTTAGGCACAGATTCTCACACCTTTGCACTCATACCAGGAGAATACCATCACAATGTCTCCTGGTAGCTCCATTTCCCTGTCTGGTGTCACTTGCCCATGTATCAAACACAATAATAATCATCATCTTGCTTCATTCACAGCTACTTCTGCCGTGTGTGAGCCCTTCCCACATTGTGGGCCCACAGACAGGGAGCATGTTTGAGGATCCTGGTTTCTGCCATGTGCTTCTTGATGACAAACTAGGATTTGCTTCACATTTTCTCAGAAAGGAAAAACCTGTTGATTATCTTCATCCACTAACCATAATTTGCTTCAAACAGAGGTTGTAGTGACAGCTCATTCCAACTTTGAGTTTATGACTGTGACGGACTATTGGATACTGTTTATATTTTGAGCTGGTACCTTTATTAAATACTGTAGCACTGTGCTGAAAATTTGCCTTCAGTTTTACAGAAAATGAAAAAAAGACATTTGCATTTTATGAATACATATTTTACCCTTGGGGGAACTCTTACAAACATAATTTACACACCATACAGTATGCTAGGTGTTAGAAATGGGGTAAAAACCTGTAAATCTGTGACTGGCTTTTAAAAATATCTACCCTTTTCCTTAGCGGTGGCATTTGGTGCCAGAGGACCAAAGAGAATTATCCTAGTACAGAACCTGTAAGGATAGTACTGCTTCAGCAGCATAGCCCTAACCCACTCCGTACTGGCTAATGATTTCAGTCTCAGTTTCACTACACTTGACAGGCATTTAAGTCCCCTGTGCTGTCTTCCATGACTTTCCGGGTCTTGAATGGTCTTCACCTGAGTAACTCATCATTTATGTCAAAAGGTATTAAGGAGACAAGGAGACTCCCCCAGATTACAGCAAACAAGCTTCTTTGTGTAGGAAGGTTTTCTGCAGTCCTCTGAAATCCTCACTTACTCTCCCCTAGCAGCACAGCTTTGGTTATGGGGCAGTAAAATGTCTTCTGAGTTTTATGGAACCTCATACAAATATTTCAAATCTAGCCATGTTATCTTTTAATTCCGTTCAGTGATTGCGTTTGTATATGTGAGCAATAAGGAAAAAAGACATTTTAATTTTCAGCTTTGAATAAGGGAAACTTAAATGCACTTTGTGGGCCACTAACTGGGGAACTTAGATCTAAGTTTTTATCCTTTTTATCTTCAAGAGATTGACAGTTCTACCTTGAAAAAAGTTAACTCTTCTTGTAATGCAAAACCTGAAGTGTCTGCATATTTTATACGTGTAGAAGAGATCTTGTTCTAATTTTGAATAACACAAAGAGCTGTAAATGGCCAGTGTGTATGTGCTATGCAACTCTTTTGCACTTAATATAGAAAAGGTTTGAGCTTACTGTAGCCCATGAGGTAGAGCCCTTCCTTTGTAACTCAAACTGAAGCAATATGCCTATTTAGTGCTGGATGTTGATGGTTCAATCTCTAATGTGTTGGTTAGGATGGCAACTGCTGAAATAAGAATCTTCAAAATGAGTTGCTTATGATCTCTAGATGCTTGACTCTAGTAAAGAAAGATGTATTAAGGATAGGTAAATTCTTCTGCTATGTGCCTGCATGTAGATCTCCATTCAGATCAAGGAAACCTTGAATGAGATGAAATGATAAGAAAAAGTTTCCCTTATCAACATCTTGGATGAATGACTGTACCTATTCACAAAACTGTCTTGAATGGGCTCCTGTGAGACTTCGGTGAAGAAAAAAATGAAGAAATCCTTGTTTTCTGTTGCAGTCCAGTAGACAGCGTTAATCAAAATACAGTGCAACTAAGTACTAAATAAGCACTGCAATGATTTATTTTATAATTCTCACAGCTAATTTTATGTCCTTATTGTAAATGACTCTCTTCTTCCTTGCTTAAGGGATTTAAAGACAATGTCTATCGACAGAGAAGAAAGTACTTTGTGGATCTTGCCATGAGCTATAAATAGTAAGTACTGGCATAATTCTTCCCTGTGCTGCTGACTAATTAGAATTCATGCTCTATTTAATTCTGTAGAATAAAGTTTAACGGTAGACAAAGTCATCTTTTAAACTTGGACTAGTTTAGTGTGGGCTATAAATTACAAACCTGATACTTGAATCCTGTTACATTTTTGATACAGATACAGGCAAGGAAAACATTTGAAAGGCAAGCACTTTCTCTTCAGCATTTTATTCACAGATGCTTAGACTTAAGAAAATATTTTACAAATGTTTGCGTGTCTCACTGACACACTTCTGAGTACACATATCTAGCATCCCAGTGTAGTTGAAAGAGCTCAGTAAAAACCAAAATTATTATTTCTTTTTTTGATACATGTACTATACTGGGCTGAGGCCAGTCGTGTGAGGTTCAACAAGGCCAAGTACCAGGTTGGGTTGCAACAACCCCATGCAGAGCTACAGGCTGGGGGAAGAGCGACTGGAAAGATGCCTGGCGGAAGAGGACCTGGGGGTGCTGTTCAACAGCATCTGAACGAGTCAGCAGTGTACCCAGGTGGCCAAGAAGGCCAGTGGCATCCTGGCCTGTATCAGAAATAGTGTGGCCAGAAGGACCAGGGCAATAATTATCCTTCTGTACTTGTGAGGCCATACCTTGAGTCGTGTGTCCGGTTTTGGGCCCCTCACTACAAGAAAGACATTGAGGTGCTGGAACATGTCCAGAGAAGGGCAGTGGAGTTAGTGAAGGGTTTAGGAGCAGCTGAGGGAGCTGGGGTTGTTTAGCCTGGAAAAAAGGAGGCTTAGGGGGACCTTACCACTCTCTACAGCTACCTGAAAGGAGATTGCACTGAGTTGGGAGTTGGTCTTTTTTCCCAGATAACAAGTGACAGGATAAGAGGAAATGACCTCAGGTTGCACCAGAGGAGGTTTAGATTGAATATTAGGAAAAATTTCTTCACTGAAAGGGTGGTCAGATATTGGAGTAGACTCTTCAGGTGGAATCACCATCGCAGGAAGTGTTCAGAAGATGGGTGGATGTGGCACTTGGGGACAAGGTTTAGTGGCAAATATGGCAGTGCTAGGTTAACAGTTGAACTTGATGATTGTAGAGGTCTTTTCCAGCCTTAATAATTCTATGATGATACTGGATGCTGCAAAGTGCCATTTATCAATTTTGCCTACACAGCTCCAAATTTCTTAGAATTTAGTCAGTGCATTTCTCTGCAGTGGAGCTGGTGCCTGTGCACAAATGCACTGCATGTGTTTTTTCATTGTGATTTTTTTTCTCATTTCAAGTCAGTATTTTCAATTTCTACAGTCCCTGGAAGTTAAGAAACTTTCTGTTCTACCTACAAACACCTACTGTGTTGCAATTTTCTTGTCACAGAAGCATTCAACTAATTCTAATCCTACTCTAGGTTTTATTTGCAACAGTCTTAAGCACTCATTCTTAAGGGAAAGAACATACTGATTTCATGATCTTTTTCATTTTACCACACTTCTTCAGGTTTTTCATTTTTCTCCTTTGAGATTTCTACCTACGTTGTTTAAAGAAGATGAAACACACAATTTTTTTTCTCCCTTTATAGAAGGCACGTCCTGTCAGGAAGCATTCAAAACTGGATTTTGGAAGGTTTTTCATTATAAGTCTAGTATAGGGCCTGCAGAAGGCTGGGGGGACAGAAGTATTAACTCTGCTTTGTGACCATATAATTCTGATGATAATTCTCCTTTACTTTTGTCCCATTCCTGTCATTAAGCTATTACCAATCTTACAAATGTGTAGGTGCTAGTGTTCGTTCCCCTTTCTGCCCACAGTGGCATTTGTTTAGCTGGATGCTCATGACATCCACCCAGCACACTGAGCTGCTGCCTGCTGGGACAGTGTTGTTTGGTAGAGAAGCTCTCTAGGCTGCCCAGGTAAGTCCTGAGTTTAGCCAGCTTTCAAATGTAAATCGAGACAGTTTTTTTGTTTGTATATTTGTTTTCAGTTGATTTTTTTTTTTTTTCAATCTAATGCTTGCAGTGAAGTTAGTGCTAGCATTTAGTGCAGTGAGGCATGTCAAGTGGATACCTGTGGATGAGGGCAGGCTGTGTGTGCTCCTAGGCTCTTTCAGTATGTTGGGCAGTTCTCCATTTACCCATCATAGTAGCAGTAGTGCCATGCATTTCACACCTGCTCACTTGCTGGAAATACCTTCTTCCCTTCTTCCTCAGCTTAGTGCTGGAAAGGTCATATAGCTGGCATACTAAGGTGTAGTTGGTCTTCTGCTTCAAAATGTGAGGTTTTTTTCACCCTGAAACTAGTGAGAAACATCGTTTCACAAAATTGCATAAAGTAATCCTACATATTCCCAGAAAAAAACCCCTGAACAACAGATAAAAGAAAGGAAAAATCTTTTCCTTCTTTGGATTTTGAAGGCTTAAGAACCATTTTGCAGGCACATTACAAAAATAAAATAACTAGAGATTATTTAGGGGCCAGATCTTGTACTTCAGCAGAGTTGCTCAGATGTACTCCTTTATTTCACTGCTCTTTCCAAACCTTTAAAAGATTTCAAACTTGTCCTATTATTGAGAGCAGAGAGAAAACAGGAGGCTTCAAATATTCTTAGCCAGGACCACAATAACTGGCAGACTAGTGCTTAGGGCAGTTACCTAACGTGTCAAAATCTCATTCATAGTTCAGGTCTCCTGCAGTGGTTATCCTTAACCCCAGGGGTATGCCATATGTGCTGGTATGTACAGTCAGGATGTGTCTGGGTATGTGTGTAGAGACAGCCCAGGGAGACACGCTTGGCATTCTGCTGCAGCACAGCCTAAGCCATACTGAGGAAAGGCAAATCAGCTCAGGGAGGACTCTGTGCTGCTACAGCTGAGCTGTTTCTGCTACCCCTGCTGTGGAGCTCAGAGTTAAAGGTGTCTTGACACTACACTGCAGTCTCATCACACTCACCTCTGTGGTCTAGTGTCTCTTTACTTACTTATGCAAAATGACCAGCTCTGTTATAAGGGCTGCTTTCTTGGGGATAAACACTTGTCAGTGTCTTCCAGGTAAGTGACCTTCCTGATCACTTACTGAAGCTTGATGTGTTTCTACCTTTCGTTTTCCAGTGTAAAACAACCCCTAACCACACTTGTTTCCTTAAAAAAAATAACAAAGATATTTGACTGCAAGGAATTGGCTCCATAAAAAGTTGCTGAGTTGAAAAGCCCAGATCAGTGTTTTCTTTATGAATCGTGGTTGTTCTATAGTGGTAGATGCTCTGCTTTGTTTGAACATAAAGTGGCATCTGTAATGGAGAGAGAAAGAGAAAAACACTAAGAAGTGAGGTTGGAGGAGCAGATATTTACTGGAGCTGGGTGTTAAAGGGCATGTTAATAGAGCACAGTAGTGAAGGTAGCTGTATGAAATAAATGGACCAAAAAACCCATAAAACCCCATATTTCTCCCTCCTTCACTTAGCTTCTATCCTAAAGATAGTGAAAATGCATTAATCTTCCTAATTAGTCCTTTGAGACTGATTAGGGATTGGAAAAGTGTTGAGAAAATTAAATGTGGAGGAAACATACGATGTTTAAGACGGAATTTATAATATGAGTTGATAGCTCATGTCCATGGCAAAATGGAAAGACCCTATTTTAATAAGGAGAAATAAAAATTCAGATTAGGTTAGCTTGTAGAGTCATCTTAGCCACAAGGAAGCTGGCTATGCAGGCTGGCTTTTTCTGTGATTTATTGAAATGTTTGAGTGAAGGTGGGTCCTGCTTGTTGAAATATGAGGGTAAGAAAAATGAGGTTTGCAGAGCTGAGGGAAAAAGGTGTAGATCCTCCCTCAAGTCTGGCTGCCTTGATTCTCTTGATAAAGAAAGCAGTATCATGATGAGCTGGAAGTAAGATCAGCTCTCCTATGCATAAATCCTATTAAGGAATTAATGTTCAGTGAACCTTACGTTAGTACTAATGAATTAATTGAAACAATAACTAAGTTATAAACCTTTTAGTGAGCTTCAGACCATTGATTGTGTTTATACCTTCCTAGTGACAGTAGAAACGTGAGTTTTTCCACTGGTGCATGTGTATCTTACTTCTTGATGGACCAGTGCTGACCCATACCGCAGTATCCATCGTAGAGGTCAGGCCTAAGGAAAAGGGATGAGGCTGGGTATTCTGGCGCACCAAGTGGATGGAGTAACAACCTACTTGTGCTGTCGTGTGCAGTACAATTTAGAATAGTTGTGCTACACTTTCCATGAGCTGGCAGGCAGTTTAAGGCTGATGAAGTGTTAAGGGGGAAGACAGATACTAGACCTGCAGGACTGACTCCCACTGCAGGATGGGCACGAACACAGTGCAGCTTCTGTGGATGAGAAATACTTCACTAAATGTGTTGCAATTCTTGTCACGTCTGTAAGAGTGGCTGACAGGACACTAGTGAATGTATTGGGTATTCAGTGAGACCTTTACAAGTACAAGTACCTCATGCAAAGTATCCTTTGACTGACAGATAACTGCCATGGATCAAAATCCTTTCATATAGCAAAAGGCAGGGGGATTAAATGGTAAGTTTTCAGTAAAGATGAGGGGACAACCACAATGAATGTAGGGCAGGTGATCCTCTGTGTGCATGAAGGGACTGCATAGCAGCAATCAAATGTGACATGAGGGCTTGTTCCTTGTTACCTTGTACAGTGGAGACAGGACTGGGCAACAACCTCTAGCAAAATCCCAGCACTGCAGTTCCTCTGCTGCAGTGGAGTTCCCCGTGCCCAGTATACCTATTTAGCTGCTGTCTGAGATACTGCGGAAGCTGCAGTACTGGGCTGGAAGTGCCCACCTGTCCAGCCCTGGCATGGAGATGGGACATAAGAACTGATGAAAGGGAGGAGGATCATATGAATCCCTTTGCCAGTCTGTACATCATCATTACAGTGCAGCAAAAGAAGATACCTGAGGAGAAGGCAGATGGCAGAGATTACATATTATAGATTGTGAATATTAAATCCAGAGAAAGATTATAACATTCTAGGGGGAATTAATGACATAAGATGATGCCCCATGACCATGACATGGAAAATTCCTTACAGCTAAATACAAGGCAGTGCAAGTTGGAAGGAACTCTTCGCACTGTTCACACTATCAGTCAGTTTTGAATTAGCTATAACTACTCAAGGCAAATCTTGAATGTCAGAAACAGTTTAGCAGGTACCCTGGAAGGTTCCTGCTTTGCAATTTCTGTACATCTTTGTAAATGGGAGAGGGCAGAGGAACAGTGCAGAATTAAAAAAGGAGAGATGTATTTACAGACTTAATTTCAGCTAGACAGGTGAAGCTGGCTCTGAGGTGAGCTTCCTGATGATGAATTTGGGATTCCAAACATATCTTCACATGTAAGCAACAGTCTAAACAATGAATATATATTTTTAAATTGGATCTATACATTTCTAAGCATCTATGTAATTACCTAATCTTCACAAAATGCTAGGTAATGATGCTGTGTGAATATTGTGTATTTTAAAGTATGTATAAAGCATGCAGTCTGCTGTCCTACTGAAACTACACATCAGACTGAATCGGGATCTTCAGCTGTCCACTTGCAAAGGCATCATTGGCAATAAGTGGAGAAATACTAGCATGATATAGGAATATGGCATATAAGAAATGCATCTTTCTACTATGATATGTACAAAGATTAAGAAACAATGTGATTATTTAAAAAGAAATACAGTTCTTAAGAAAATGGTAGAATATGTACATCATAACATCAAGAAATAATTCTGAGAAAAAAGCATCTAGTTGTCAATTTAAAATAGTTTAAATAGTTTTAGTAGTCTCTGTTTACCTTTATTTAAATAATACTTTTTGCAGAAATGTTGCTCTCCATAATTAGTCTAGAACCTAGTTGTATTCAGATGTATTTTGTATTTAATTTTTTTTTTACAGTGGTCAACCCATTCCTAGAGTGGAGTACACAGCTGAAGAAGTTAAAACATGGGGGGTGGTATTTAGGGAACTCAGTAAACTCTATCCCACCCATGCCTGTCGTGAATATTTAAAAAACTTTCCTCTGCTGACCAAGTACTGTGGATACAGAGAGGATAATGTACCTCAGTTGGAAGATGTTTCTATTTTTCTTAAAGGTAAGATTCATATTTGGTTTATCAGTAGATATAGTTCAATGAAAACACTCTTTTTTCTTAGTATGGAATACCAAGCACATTAAATGAAAAGATTCTCAGCATTCTCAGGTCTTTGGTTTAGCCTGAAATATTCTGTTTTTGATGTTCTCCATGGCAGGGAGTTTTTTGAGTCAAGACAGTTTTATGTATGTATTGCATGTATGAAATTGAGAGAAGTTAAACAGCTGAACATGTAAAGCATGATGTGAGGCCACACTCGGAGTACTGTGTCCAGTTCTGGGCCCCTCAGTTCAGGGAGGATGTTGAGGTCCTGGAGCAGGTCCAGAGAAGAGCAACAAGGCTGGTGAAGGGACTTGAACACAAGTCCTATGAGGAGAGGCTGAGGGAGCTGGGGCTGTTCAGCCTGGAGAAGAGGAGGCTCAGGGGAGACCTCATCACTCTCTACAACTCCCTGAAAGGAGGTTGTAGCCAGGTGGGGGTTGGTCTCTTCTCCCAGGCAGCTATCAGCAAGACAAGAGGGCATGGTCTTAAGCTGTGCCAGGGGAGGTTTAGGTTGGATATTAGGAAGAAATTCTTTACAGAGGGAGTAACAGCCATTGGAATGGGCTGCCCAGGGAAGTGGTGGATTCTCTGTCCCTGGAGGTTTTTAAGCTAGACTGGATGTGTCACTTAGTGCCATGGTCTAGTAACCACGGCGGTGTTGGATCAAGGGTCGAACTTGATGATCTCTGAGGTCTTTTCCAACCTGGCTGATTCTATGATTCTATGATTATCTTGCACGGGGAGAAAAGCCCTTCAGTATAATGAAAAGAAAGAGCTGAGTTAGCTGTGTTCTCTCATAAGTGCAGTGGGCATCCCCCAAATATCCAGGAAAGTAAAAGAGGGAATCACATGCAAAGATAACTGAATTTAAAGAGGGAAGCAGGTTTGGCATGTTGTTTTACAGCCTGATGAATATGAAGTTTTCCTGAGTGCTTAAGACCTCATGAAGCTAGTTGTTATATTTATATGTTGAAAAAAATATATCACTTTAGATGATCTGATACTTCTCTTTCATTTTATTTTGTAAAGGATCAGTATATTACATATTTAAGTTTGAAAATAGTCTTATTTTTCATCTATAGTGGAAATGTATCCCATATGGAAGATGTGGCAGGCACAAACTTGTTGGGTTTACCTCTAGAGAAAAAGCTACCAAAGAGTAAATTTAAGATTTTAATTTCTTCTCAAAGGTCCCCTCAGATACATATATTTGTTCCTTAATCCTCTTGCTCAGGAACTAAAATATTATAGAGATGGGTGTTTGAAAAAAAAAATTATGTGCTGTTAAGAGAATAATTAGCAGAGCATTTTGTCCCAAATATATATGGAAAAGCCTTAGTTAAAAGAAATAATGAAATTTGTAATGACAGGGTAACTTTCCTCAGTCCGTGCTTCATCCATAAATCTTTTTTGTGAACACCTGCATTTACTAATAGCTGATTCATCATTCTTTGAATTTAACTGTTTCTTTCTGGGTCTGTCATGTATTGTATTATGGTCTCTAAGGAATGGTGCTAAATTCTTTGTCCCTAGCTAGAAATTCAAGATCTGACACTTCTTTCAGAACTATGTTTTCAGACTACATATAGCAGTAGTAGTATCTGTTGTAGAAAAACTTGAAACGTTCTCCTGTAAAAACTTTGAAAGAGTGAAGAATTAATTTTTGAGAGAAATGTGCTTTTTAAAGTCACTGAATCTGAAGCTGTTCTCCTCTGTGACTAATCTGACAAAGGAACACTATTAAATGTTTAAATGAGGACCTAAACTATAAAAATCGGTATTTTATTGTCACAAGCAATATTTTATCTGTAAAAGTAATGACAAATTTGTTATAATCCTATTCTGTTCTGTTAGTTTTTAACATATTCTACAGAAGCCATCTTCTGATATGGAAACTTCTCTCCCGTTTGGTACTAGATATAAAAATATTAAGAACATCACTTATGGCACCTTAGCATTTTTTTCCAGACAGAGGTATTCAAACCAACTTTGAAATACTTCAAACTGTTTTCATTTTACATATGCTAGCAATGCAAAATGCTTCTTGTACATAATAATTGAAAATGATATGCGGTGATCTTCAGCCAAGATTCTTCATGTCATGCTTCTGGTAGAATAATTAACAACAGATCTGTCACCAGAAACTGATATAGTGATATATGTATAATGTGGTCTTTTATTATGTCCTTCACTTCAGAAAGGTCTGGCTTCACAGTGAGACCAGTTGCTGGATATCTGTCTCCCCGGGATTTTTTAGCTGGCTTAGCATATAGAGTTTTTCACTGTACTCAGTACATACGACATGGCTCAGATCCTCTCTACACACCGGAACCGTAAGTTGCTGCATTTGCTTTAGTACTGAAAAAATACACTCACTAGATTCTTAAAAGACCCAACTGAATTTGCCGAGATTGAAAAGAGGAACTTTCCTACAAATGTGAAAATATACTTACACCATGATGGCATTGATGAAGGATTTGATGACAAAATACTTCATGTTGGTGAGCCAGAATTTAATTCAAAGACTTTTTTGTTGACTTTTTACAATGATCTTGAATAATTGTGTTATATTGTGGTGCGTCAAAAATCCTATTTGGATTATATTTCAGTGGAAAATAGAATTTTCAACTGGAAATTTTGAGAAAAATTTTGAGAAAGAAGTTGTGAAAAAAAGCCCTGAATCTCCTGAAAAAACATTGCTTTTAGAATTATAATTTGGACTTCCGTGTTCCCATTTTTCTGTTTTTGGGCCAGGCTTCCCAGCTGAACTTCGTTTCTTTCCTATAACACAATGCAAGCAAGTCATGAGGCACTGGTCTCTCACCAAGAGAGAATATTAGATATGAAACCTGTTACAGGGAACATGATAGAAATAAGAAACGTTTTAATTACAACTTTCATGGGAGAGCATTGCAGCTTTTCCAAAACAGAATATTGCGAGTTTGTATGAAATATTTTGGCATAGGATCTTTTGATGATAAGTGGGGAAGAAGATCAAAGTGACTGTAGTTCTTGTCTTGTGTGTTCTGTGCACTAATAACAGAACAATACATGTCAGTTAGATAGTATGGAGGTAGTTTTACCAAAGGCATCTGCTGATCTTGTAACCACAGGACTGACATTTTTGCAGTGAATCAGTCATCAGGCAGTTAGCATGAAATTGTAGCTGTGGTTTAATCAGCTCGGACTACTCGAGTGTATTTGATTTTTACCCAAATTTACACAAAGGATTTATACATATATATTCAGCTCCAGTTCTGTAAATATTTGGACTCATGCCTAACTTGGATTTCATGAATCGACAGCCAAAACCACGGAGTAATATTTTTGTATATAAAAGGTTTCATGGAACTGCATATTAAGCTGTATCTAAAAATGTGCTAGTATTATTCTGGCAGGAGTCACCAGGTGGTGCTGTTAGACACTTATCTACCTTTTTTCGTCAGCATCTGAACTGGGCAAAGCATTTGCTGAAATGCTCTGAGGCTAGTTTTGTATACGTGTTTCTTTTGGGGAGGAGATGGTGATCCCTGAAGGAATTCATTCACTTCTATAGCCTTTGTAATTAAACTTTAATCTCTTAAATTTGTAGCCAAATTGCTGCAACATAAAATCCTGAAAGAAGGGCTTGGATATGTGATGCTGAACCTCTTCCAGTCCATCTAAAAATATCTGTAGATATTTCAAAAAAAAAAAAAAGATACTTAGGAAGTGCCAGGTTTTGCACCAATGATTTCTTCTCCTGTGGGAAGCCAGTTTCAGACTGCAGCATGTTCTGTAAAAGAATGATGACATTTATTAACTTAGTACAAACTAGAAGAATGTTTTCATCTACTGATAGGAGATTTAGGTGCATAACTCCAACAGAATGAAAGGAAGAAATATTTTCCAAGAAACAATTAAGCGTGTCTGTGCTTTTGCTGATGTTCTCTGGGTCATTGATTTGTGCATTTGAGAGCCCTGTAGTTTTCAGGATGCTGCTTACATTCAGAATTATGCAGTGGATCATAGCTGATCCCTAGTAGTAATGGCAGCTACGTTTTTTGGTAACCTTTCTGGTCTAGATGTCTGGAAAGTCACATTCTAACTGAACAATAGTTCAGTTAGAATGAAGATTTTTATTCCTTATTTGGGCTGAACTTAAAAATCCAGGTTATGGTCTTAACAGTGCTAAATATGACTAACAGAAGAATTAAGCTGTCATTTTCTAATGATGTTATACTCTTTTCTTCTAGACTTACTTGTTCACATTAGTTAAATAAAGCAGACTAACTATCAGGAACTCCTTAGGGAAAATTTGAAAACCTCTTTTAAAATGTTTAGGGTTTTTTGATAGCATAGAGCACATAGTAAGTGTTACCAGAAATGTAGAGTGAAATCCTGGCTGGTTTTTTTAAATCAATGGCAAAACTAAATTGATTTGAGTGGGGACAGCTCTTCATCTTCTGCAGTAGCTGTAATGCCCTGAGATCTGCTGGTTGATATATGGGGTCATAATGAGGTTTGCTGTAGGTCCCTGGCTGGTGAATATTGCATTTCAATGATATAAACCTGGTGAAAAGACTCCCTTTGACTTCAGCAGGCTTTCTATCAGATTTAACACCCAGGCTATAGATACAAATTGGAGAGTTCATTTGGTTTGATCTGTATCAGTACTGTATGCATTTTAAAACATTCCTTCCTGATTTTCATTATGTTTCTACTACATTCACAAGGCTGTGTAGATTTCCTCTGCTCAGCTAATTTACTCCAAGAAAAATCTTCTGCTGTAAAAAGTGCATTACAAAAGTCTTATTTTCTCAGAGCAATGTGTATGAATAAATTAAAGGAACTTAATTATTTTCTGAATAAAACAAAACAAAAGAATCAAGCTTTGGTAGTTAGGCAAAGAATTATATTGTTTAGACTATCTATAAAGGGCCAGACTGGCAGGAAGTCTAAGAGTCTCTAATGACAATCCCAAATGCTGGTTCATGTTTCTGTCTGAAAGATTTTCTGGGTTTGTTTTTTTTTTGTTCATACTCTTTTTGCTTCAAGCTCCCCTCTTTATAACTGCACAAGCAAAATACCACTTTGTCTAGTTTTAATGGAAGAATATATGAGCTAAAAGCACGAGAGAAATATCTTCTGCCTCCTCATTCTCTTCCTCTTGCCAAGAGAGACAAATTAATAGGTTTAGGCTTTGTCTGTTCTCATTTTGTCCGCAAAGGTGGATGCAACAAAGACCACATATCCCAGGGCAGAACTGGGAATAACACATCTTTGCTTATTTGTTTCTGGGAGTTGCGGCTTCAGCACAGGAAAACAGAGATGTAGACACTCGCTCAGGTATCAATAGCAGTGCTGCTGCTGCAGAAGCCTGCCTGCAGACAAGCATGCTTACCTGAAGCCAGGAACTTGAAGCCAGTCCCACTGGATCGTCTTTGCTTTTGTTGTTTGAACTACTGATACAAAGCTAAATATATCTGGACTGATGCAGTGTAGCATGGGTGCTCAGCAATTACTGTCGATTCTTCAGTGAAGGCAAGAATTGGAGTTGGAGCTCTGGGCTTCCAGAGAATGGGCTTTTTGGCCCATTTCTGTGTTGAAAGATGATGGTTGGAGAAGTCATGTTCCTCCAGTGAACTGAGGTTTACTTGGTACTGAGAATTCCTGGGGCGTATCTGTCGGACTTCAAACTACATTTTCCAGCGATCCTTTGTATTGTTAGTAAGCTAAGTCTTGCAGGAGATGATAGAAGAAATTGTTGTGACTGGAACTAAATTAATTAAAAAAGGGTCATTAACCTTTAATGATTATCTGCTCAGGTGATACAAACCACCTTGGGAACAAAGAAATGGATACCAGCGGAGCTAACCAATTTTTCAAGTGTGAGGTCCAGTGAGAAAGGGACTCCTATCTAAGCTATGGGTCTCGTTGAATGAATTACTCATATATGACGTTGGCAAACTTGTCACACACAACTTCAGGCAGATGCTTGTCTCACCGAAAAGTGTGACTGTAACATGAGCAAATGATGCTGCGCATCTGTCAGTGAGGCCATTGGGACTGATAAGGAAGCTTGTATATGACCCTCCAGCACTGGAACTATATTTGATAAGCTTTTGGTGAGGCAGACTAGGAGTACCAAAAATTTTAATCTTCATTTGCGTATTCAGAAACTATGTCTACTGCTCTCTACTTACACATAGTTGGTGCAGACTTTTTGGTGAGATACTGAGTAAGATGATTTTAAATTATATAGAGGTTGTTTTTCTGTTCATTATTTAGCTGAAGTGGCAGGTTCTATGACTTTTCAAACAAAAATAGTTTATAAAACACAAGTTGGATGATTTTGGGTAGAAGGCAGAAAACTTGATGTTTTCTCCTTGCCTTTAAAATGTTTGTTTACAGCTTAGGGTAAAAAAAAAAAAGAAAGAGAAATGTCTTGGAAGAGACAAAAGCAAAGGAAATGTCATATTGGATTTTTAAAGTGAACTTTACTATCAAGTCCATTATTTCTTGTGAACAAAAGCACCAAAACTTTCAGAATTGTTTGAGAGCTTTTGTAGATGATGCATGTGCACTTTTGTTAGGAGTTTTTTGTACACTTATGTCTGCACTGTGTCATGACTAATAATGCACATACAGATGTGAACAGCTGTTCTTTCTGAAATGATTTGGGGTTCCTGCTTTTTCTTAAATCCGTTTGCTGAGAAGTGGACTGCATAACAACAGTAATTGCAGTAGGATCTCATGACTAAATGAGAAACTAAGCACACAGAAACCTCTGTGAATATTGCTTCAAATTTCTAGGGCCAAGTGGCAAAATGTTGGTGTGGAGCTCTACCCAGGTATGGAAAGGGGAATGGAGACGAGGAAGAGGGAATATGTTGGATTTTGAACTTGATTCTTATGGAAAGAAATGCTGAAAATTATACTTGTGAAACACCTGGCTTTCTTGCCTTTGGGCTGTTCAGTCTTCATGTCACTAAGTCTGCAAGTCAGTAGTGCTCAGGCTCTCCCACTCAATGTGGAAATGATGAGAAAATCACAGAACAGGTAGGGTTAAATGACATATAACTTATTTAACAGAAGCAAATGTGTGTGTTTCCACATACATGCAGAAACCATTCACAGGGAAGAACTACTACACTGAAAACTGTGTTTCATTTTAAGACTTTTAAAGTAGGGGTCAGACCCATGTAAAATGGCTTATGTTAAATTAATTATGGAATTATTATGGTATTAATTTCTGTAATTACATTCTTTTCATTTCCATTTCCTTAGGGATACGTGCCATGAACTCTTGGGACACGTGCCTCTACTTGCTGATCCCAAGTTTGCACAGTTTTCACAAGAGATAGGACTTGCTTCACTGGGAGCATCCGATGAAGATGTTCAGAAATTAGCCACGGTGAGTCAAAATCTTCTTGTGGCATGCTCTCTCATCTGTCCTCCTCTTTGGTTGATGAAGTGATGGGCATTGTCTTATTAGAGCTGACTACATTTTCAGGTTCCAGGTGACAGAGCTTTAGGTGTTTTTCCATTGTTTCTATTAAGACAAAAGCTGGTCACGCTAGGTAGCGAGTTTTACTTTTTAAGTGCAATAACCAGCAATTTTCAGGGCTAGCCGAGATGGATTTTGTATACTTTAAGGTGCTGAAAATAAGTAGGGAAGGTAACCTGGAAAAAAAAATTAACCTGAAACATTTTGGTGTGTGCTTTCATCTCTACGCTGTTTGTTCCTCCACAGGCGGCCACTTTGGCTCATAGCACTGGTATTTCTGTACTCACTGTTGTGTTTTGCAGCTCTTCATTGTACTGCAGTGTGTCGTGGATTTTCAGATGACATTGCATCCTTGCTACTGCTCCTGTTGGAGAATATGTAGTTAATAAGCCAAGGCTGTGCAGCAGTAGATCTAGACCAAGATCAAGTACTTCAGCCAGCAGCTGGGAGATGGATTCTGTATTACATCAAGTGAGGCACAAGCCAGTAGACAGTGTGAACTGGAAGAGGTTGTGTGTTAAAGCTGTTAGATGCTGTTGTAACTGGAACCTTCTTGGCCCTTGTGTGAGGAACCCTGTCAAACTGTCAGGACTCTCAGCTCATGACCACCTGTCAGCCCTACTGTCTTGCCATATTCCAGTAACTCATATGCAGCCCTTTGCATTGTGACATAGGTTAGTGACTCCTGCTCTATACCACTCACTCTGTTTGGTTGTGTTAATTTACTATATGCTTCCTTTTGTGGATCCTGTTAAAACTAATGCTGTAAATAATTTAATGAACTATATTGAATTAAAAACCAGCTCCATATGTAAATATTTTATCTCCTGAAAAATTCTGTGAGATCAAGCAGAAGAATTGTTTACTTTAAACGTTATCCAGCTTACTACTGCTTTTCTCCACAAGAAGTGCAGTGGGATTTAAAGGGTTGGGAACAACTGTGCTGAAGCTGGAGTGGAGTCAAAGCAGTTTCATTTAAACTGTAGAAGTTTTGGTGCACTGGCTTAGTAGAGACTATGAGTCCCATCTGCCAAAAAAGGTGTTTGTACCTATTTGATTTAAATCTTGCAGCCCTCTAGAAAAGGCCACTAAATTTAGTTATTCAAACTGACTTCACTCCTTAGTTAGATATGCTCAGTGTCTTGCTCATGGCCATCTTCTCTCACATACTTCAGAGTGTTTATAATAGATGGCTATGGAGAAGAAAGTGGTGTTTGTAGGAGGGAATCATGAAGGTTGTGTGGCTATTTCCATGTTTGCTAGGAAAGGACTTAGTAGTAAGCAGACCTATGTTGACATGACACGCAGTTTCAAGAGAAACTACCTAACTGACCATTCCTGTAGGTACTTCGAGGAAAATGGCATGTCCAAATATTTTACTCCAAAATAACCTTGGATGACATAGACCTGTTGCTGAGGACCAAGTTGATACTGATCTGTTTGTGTAGAGATCTTAATATAAAGTGACCTTTTAATATTATATAAATGCTTTTACTCCTCCCCCTCACAGAAGTTTCCAGTTATGACTGACTGTGTCATCTGAACAATGAGCTGCTCCTGAATCACAAAGCCAAAAATAAAAGAAGACAGCTGAATCACTTTCCCTTATCACACTGAGAATTTTATATCTGAGTCAAAGTTGATTTCTCCTCTCATGCTGGAAATAACTCTTTCAGGTGGAAGAAACATCTAGAAAGAGACTTAAGGTAACCCAAGTGGTGTTATTTTTTGTAGAAGCACAGTGAGGGGCTGTACTTTCCTGGGGCAGATGCCTAACAAATACAGAGATATTACTTGCCCTAAAATGTGCAATGTAAACAGCCAACTTGAGAGCAAGTAGAAAAATATCTCTCAGTGGTGAGGGTGAGGAGGCAAAGAAATTCATTCAGCTGGGCACCAAATGTCACTTGAGGTGCCATTTAGTAGCTTTTGCAACATTCCATCCCATTTCCGTTCTGGATAAAAAACAGAGATGCAGCAAGCTGAGAAATGCCAGCCAAGAGTCTTAACACAGAAAAGCAGTGCAGGTTCCAACAAAGCAACTTCAAAGTAAATAGAGAAACAAATGAATGGAGAGAGAGCATGCATATTAATGAGCTTGAATCAATATGCCTAAAGCAAGCTTGCCATTAGCGTGACCTGTTTCAAAAGACAGTGACATTAACAGCTGGGCCATTACAGGGAGGACAATGGCTTTAGGAAGACAGGAAAACACCTCCTAGGAATTCAAACCAGAAAGAGAAGAATTATTATAGGTGATTTCATAATCTTTTGTTCCATTCTGGTCTCAAAAAGACACAGTGTGTCAGCTTTGATAGATCTGCTCTTTGTCCCCATCAGTCCTGAGCTGCAAAGGAAATGTCTGATGTTTTTGTCCCCACAGGGTTGACACATGAGATGTAGAACAAGCTGGAGTCTGGTGCCTTGGGCAGACTAGAAGTGTTTGGTAAATTGCGATTGGTTACGTCTGTGCAGCCCCACTGAGGGCAAGAATTCAATGGGAGAGCATTGCAGAGGCCCTGGTGCTGGCCTGCTGGAGGGAGAAGGATGACTGCAGGGGACGAGGGCTGAAAAGAAAGTATGCAAGTCCCTTCATCTTCTTGGAGTCTGGTAGAAAGGGGAAAGGAGAAAGGAATTGCTTTTGCTTTATCATGAGAGTGGAATATTGAAAGAGCCGAAAGGCTGTCTTTGTAGAGGTTTATTGAGAGATTCCATTTCCTTTACAATGTTTTAGGACAGTAAGAAAGAGGAAAAACATAAAGGAAAAAGTAACTGAGAGATATGTTACTGAAACAACAAAATATTTGCACAATCCACTTTTTCGCTTGTAGTGTGGTATAATGCAGTTACTGTTTGAGGAACACAATTTTGCTGTGCATGTCTGGGTGCTAATTATTATCATCCTCATTACTCATGCTGTTCTCTTTGATTTTCTAAAACCACTTTTGAGCTGCTTTTTCAAGCATGCCTGGTCTTTCTGTTTTCACATAATACAAAAATAAAAAAGACTGTCTTTTCTGCTTACCTATCAAACCATAAGCTGTAGAGAGGACTTGACATGAGGTGTTTCAACTAATTTATATAGTATATAATTTACAACACATTTAACAGCACATAACATAAGATTTTGTCAGGAAAATTGTACAAAAAGTACATCTTGGTTTACATTTCAGTGTTACCTTGTAATTTGTGGACTTGGGAACCAGAGAGCAGCTGTCTTTGTGAAGCCACAAGTTGATAAGCAGGAACCTGCCTCTCTTGCTAATGGCAGAAATGATACCTGACTCCTGCTAAGTTGTTTCAGCAGAGCTCAGGTTACCTCTTTGAGATGCTGTATGAATAGAATGTGTTTGCATAGATAAAATTTAGTGGGGCACAGTAACTGGTGGTGTTTCAGAAAAGAGGATAAGAGAGTGTCTTTGTGTGCAGTTTATCACCAAATCTTTCCACCCAAGAATTTGGTCATTAGGGCCTAATTAATTGCAGCAAGTTTTTTTCAAATTATTTCTCACTGGAAGTTACATTTAAACATTAAGTTCTTTGGAGCTGTAAAACTGTCACTTTTTCATCTTTCTTGTTAATATTAGTTCTTGTATTTTAACAGCATGGGACAGTAGAAATCAAGAAATTAGTCTTGTACTTGCTATCCTTTATGTGGAAAACCACAACAGTTGCTTCTGAATTTGAAGGAATTGTGTGTGATGAGATCTTTTAAATGCATTTCAGGCTTTTTATGGTTCTGAGTGCTTTATCTGGCCTGCATGCTGACTGAGGCCAGTGGTTCATTTCTGAAGCTGACTTGTTCACTTCTAAAGCTATGTATGTATCAGAAACAAAATACTTTAAAATTATGTGGTGGGATAAAACCAACATTCAGAGCTGCCTCTCTGGGTGATGGTAATTCCTGTGAGTTTACTTGCCTGTCTTTCCTCAGGATCTGTGTTATCTGGTCTTGTTTGCTTCATTCTAGTCCTATTCCCATGCTGAACAACTGGCACATAATTCAGGATAATTCTCCGTTATGTTTGTTGAGGAGATAACCAGAATGGAAGAAACAGGAGCATTGCGGATAAAGACTGAATTGCATTTGGTAACTTTGGGAAGATACAGCATTCGTGGTCAGTTCACTAGACAGAACTGACTGTTGCAGTCTCTCATCTTCACAAACATAAGATTAGATTTCCCGGAGGGGCTAACTGGTAGTGCTAGGCCTAAGTACAGCTTGTGAACTGGATTACTGTCTTCCTCCATGGATGAGCAAATGGAGCTGAGAAGAAAAGTATGAAAGTAGGTGAGATTTTGAACATTCCAACTGTATGTCTGACAAATCAGAACTACTCGTGTGTTTCTCATTTATAGTTGCGAAATGATAGGTAGAGAACTAACCACCATTGTAGGTCTGTGACCAGTTCCCCTGCTGAAGCTATTCTGACATATAAAAATACTTAGGTATTGGCCAACTGAAACCTGGTATTACAGCTCAAGAGCTGTGGCAGTCACTGAGCATATTGAAGTTTAACATTCAAATCTCTGCTTAGTTTTTTTTCTGTATCCCAGTAGCATGCCATGTATGTGTGACAGATCCCAAGAGTGAGTACCAGGGGTGACATAATTGAGTTTCTTACAAAAGAGTTACTTCCAGCTACACCTTCTAGTTAGTGAATAAAGGAGCTGCAGCACGAAGAGCTGGGAGTGAATATGACTTAAAAACTGCTTGAGAAATTTTGACGGGCTTACAGGAGGCATATGAAATTACTCTGATTTTGGCTGTGTGTCCCTTAGGGAAGACGAATCAATTCCCAGGGTAAAAGCTAGAACTATAAAGGTGCAGTCAGGTATGATGGACTACTATAGCCAGACATTGTCCTGCTACTCAGCTTGAGACTCAAAATACTATGATCTGTATTGTTCATCAGTAGATGGCCTGGACTATGTTTCTGTTCCTGACTTTCACCAAGCAAAACCACCCATATGCAGATGTATTTGGAAATTGCCCAGGTGGAAAACCTGAAACTTACAGAAGAAGCAGAAGAGGAACCTGATGAAACTTTGTGGCTCTCTTAACCATTACAAAGTCACACAGGTGTGTTTGAATCAGGAGAGAAAGATTACTTACTGATGGATTACTTTCCTTTGATTGGTGAGATGTTGCTGGGCTCACTGACTGCTGCTCTAAAACCATTCCAAAATTTGTGGATTTGCTCTGCAAAATGTTGCAACAGAATTAATAAAAAGTAATGGTGTCCATTTTTAAGGGTTTCTTTCAGCAATAACTTTTTGATAAAGTAGCTGAAGCACTGATGTGAAGTCCTTCCTACAGTATGCATAATCAAGCAGATGGGCAGAAAAGATAGTACATATATCACAGAACAGGACTAAAGGGGGAAAAAAAAATTCGTAGATTCCAGGGATCAATATTTAATATTTTAGAATACTGCGGTGTTCTCCTGCAGTGCATTTTCATGATCGTCACATCAGGGATTCGTGGCACAAGGGAAAACAATCTTAGCAGAAATATCTAACCAGCTTTGTAGCTCAAAACCAGGTGGCTGGGTATTACATAAAGATAAGCTAGCACTCCAGAGAAGTTACTACAAGGAGAATTTGAAGAGTTTTGTTGCTAGAATGGGAGCAAATGCACAATGTTTTCTGCAGGAATTGTGACAGTCTGCTGAGGCCTTTCTTCTGTGTTTGAAGAGTCTGTTTCCAGGTTTGAAATCTGTTAAGATTTACTGTGCTGGTCAGGCCCATGGCTGATGCCTTGTACCCAAGTCATAAATAGCTACTTAGAGGAGATGTAAGAACAGGATGACCATCTCTGATTATTTTCAAAGTTTTTCCAAGCTTGTGACCATTCAGAATCTTGGAAACCAAATGTAGTTTCTATGTATGTAATCAACCTGAAAGGATTTCTGTCCAGAAACAGCTCTATGTTTGAAGACACGTAGATTTTTAGTACCTGTGGTAACTTTGGCAACGAACTCTGTGGTTCAACTATTCACTATCTGGTGAACTCTCTCTTTTTGTTGTTTTTAACTTGATTCCTGCTAGGTTTTTTTGTATTTGAGGAGAGAATGATCAAATCATCCCTGTAGGCTTTCTGTATGCCATCATGAGTTTACAGAACACATTTTCTTGCTTAGTTCTCGCCTTTTCTGGATTGAAAACCAATAGTTTGTTTAGTTATTCCTCATGCTGTTGAGATGTTATTCCTTCCCTGAACCCTTTCCACCTTTCCAGCTAGAACTGGAAAAGAGGGAGGATATCTCAGTCACCAGTCTGTGGAGCAGGGTAAATGAGCAGTTTGAACCCTAATCTAAGTTTTCCTTAAGAGTAATACTGTGGACTTAAGCCAGTTTTGGATGTGCTTGCTGTGGAAGTGGGAACCTTTCGTATGGTAGGAAAAGTGAACCTGATGTTGTAGGGCTGACATGGTTTGCAGTTTAGAGATGGGAGAAATAGGCTGCATGCAGGAGAGAAGTAGGATTCAGTGGATCCATTGCTATTCAAGGATACGAGTCCCTTCAGTTTCTGATCAGCAGAAGGTACAAAGGATAGGTCAATGCAGGATGTATTAATATGAAAAATAAACATCTTTTGCTTTGTACTGTGTCACTCAAAGTTAAGGAGGTGAAGGGGGATTTGCCTGTTGCTGTGAGGGTGCCCAGTTGGTCAGGTCAGTAACCTGCTTCTTGAAAGGATCTCAGATTACCTTAAGAGACAAAATTTTGTGCTCACAAGTAGCTAGAAATAGTGTTGTTCTGTAATGTGCTTGTAAGTTTGTATGCTTGGGCCCAGCCCTGTAATGAGGGAGCTCAATGCAAAAGAGAACTAATTTGACTTAATTGGGATCAGGGAAGAAATTAGAAATTTTGCTGTAGAAATAATATAGCTCCTTTTATACAGGATGTGATTTATGAAGATCAAGCCCTAAGCACTTAGAAACGCTAAAGGAAAAGGCTCTATTAAAATAACAAATTGCAACCAGACACTAGATTTGCTTTTACTTCTTGTAGCATTTTGTTTCCGAAAGTGGTTAGATCATAATCTGTGAGGTTACTGAACTGCGAATGTAAATTTGCATGCACACAAGTATACATTTTGACATATAGGTTAACAAGAGAATGGTGCAAATTTCACACAGCACTGGCTTACCAATTATGTTTGTTTATTTTCGGAAGCAACTTCATTTTCATTAAGAAATTGCAGATTCTGCAATAGTAATCTTTGCTGGTAGTTCAATAGCTCACACTCCGAATGTTTGCTCTGCTACAATAGTAATGAAAGTGAGCCTGAAAAACAGCTTTGAAAAAAATTGTGGAATTTAGGAGTGCATGCAAGTGGCAAACATCTGCTGATTTGGTGTGGGATCCAGTTGAGATAGGTTGAGGAATAGGTGAAAGGAGTCTATGAATTTTGATAGGGTTTTTTGCGTATTTGTTTTTGCTTTTGACCTAGAGTAGATAGTGTATTAGCAAAAAGGCATAAAGTGTCTTTTATACAACATATGTAACTGGGACAAAAGAAAGTACTCAGTATAAGCTTCCAGTGAACAACAATAGGACAAACATTTCGGATAACAACTATAAACAAAGTGCTCATAAATTACATGAATAAAGGTTTAAATAATGGGGGGAAAAAGCAATAGAGGAAAGGTTTGGAATATATCGCTACTGCCGTTCCTAACTGCACCTGTTTATAGAAGGAAAGAGATAATCCTGGGCTCTGTGTTGGTATCATTCGTACTGACACATTATTTGAGTCATTTGTACAAGACATGGACGTCCTCTGGCAGCAGCACACAGGTATATGGGGAAGTAAAGGAGTTCAGCATGTGGTGGCGCATTTCAGCCATTTCTAGGTCTTGCTTAGGGCCGAGGGAATGTCTGTGCTGTGGGTGTGCAGGTGGAGGAGTTGGCTTTCCCCATGCTTTCCATGGAACCATAGCAGCTGAGGAGTTCTGTGCAAAAATAGCTTTGGTGACTGCAGGTGGGGTTCTGAATGCGGGTACCTGGTTAGCTGACTGGTGGTATTGGGGTGGACTAGCTCCAGGTTCCCTGTGCTCAGGGATCTGTGCATTCTGCTGCGCTGTGTGGTGCAACCATGGCTACCATCCTGCACCCCCCACCCTTCTTTTGGGGGTTGGTGACCACATCAGGAGAAGAAAGCCAGGAGATTCTGCATTCAGGCAGAAACCAAACCAGTTATGTGTAATCACAGAGTCACAGAATGGGTAAGGCTGAAAGGGCCCACAGTGGGTCATCTGGTCCAGCCTCCCTGTTAAAGCAGGATGATCCCAGAGCACATTGCACAGGATTGTGTTGTGACGGTTCTGGAATATCTCTGATGAGATATTCCACCACCTCTCTGGGCAATCTGTTTCAGTGTGTGGTCACCCACACAGCAAAGAAATTCTTCCTAATATTCAGATAGAACTTCTTGTCATTGGTTTCTGCCCACTGCCTCTTGTCCTATTGCCTGGCACCACCAAGCAGAGCAATAGGTCCATGCTCTTGACACCCTCCCTGCAGATACTTAGAGATGTTGATGAGGTCCCCTCTCATTTGTCTCTTCTTGAGGCTGAACAGATCTAACTCTCTCTGCCTGTCCTCATTAGAGAGATGCTCCAGTCCCTTAATCATCTTTGTAGCCTTTCACTGGACCCTGTCCAGGAGCTCTGTGTCTCCCTTGTACGGAGGAGCCCAGAACTGGACACAGTACTCCAGATGCAGCCTCACTGAAGTCCTCAAACCATGCACTATTCCTTTTATTGTCTGGAATATTTCAGTGAATAATTTTGCTTCCAAAAGGGGACATTCATACATGTAGCTACTATGCATAACCCAAATACTACCTTATGGAAAGAGTCTTCAAATACATATCTGTACGGAGATGAAAAAATCCTAACAATGTTCACAACCACGCAAAACACCTAAATTGTTTAAATATTGGTTCAAGGGCTGGACTTGACTCATGTGTTCAGTCTGATTCTTTCATCCAGCATGTTCTTGGGTATTTTCTTTGTATGCAGAGATTAAAGTATGGAAGTAAGACAAAATATGGCTGGTATCCATAAACAGCTAAGTATGCCTAGGGCTTAATTACTTAATGCTGCAACTTTGGAAGTGGTTCTTGTGCCTGTCATCATCTTTCTATCAAATGGCATCAAAGTGCTGGATGGAATATGGTTCCATAAAATTTTAATTGAGATGTTTTTGGATGATCTACTGTAATAATTTTGTAAGTATATCTTAATTATATATTTATAGGTCCAATGCTGATGCTACAGAGCACCGGGGGGGCTTTGCTGTTTTTTTCAATGAGTTTAGGTCCATGGGCAAAATACTAACCTCATTTCTATGTGTACTGTTTCCTAAAAGTTCATAGAGCTGTACACAGGCAAACAAAAGAGAATTTGTTGCTGTAAAATTAATGTTTATCATTTGCTTGCCCAAACTGGTTATTTATGAGTATGGACTTTGGTGGAAAAAGAATTAACTCTGGAGGACACATGATTTTGCAGTTGTGTCTCTTCCTTTGTCCAAACTCAAACTTTGTCCAGCTTTGTGTGGTACAGCATGCAACAAATTGTTAGCTACTCCTTAGACATAGTAGGCCTTATGAAATTATTGTGTAAAGGTTTTTGTTTGATTTATTGATGATTTTGGGAAGTTAAAGCAAATAGTCTAAGCCTGAGAGCATTGTTGAAGCCAAAGAAAAGGTTACAGAGAAGGTTACAGCCTCCTTGTGACTGTTAATTTTGGTTGTTTTGGTTTGATTCCAGATGTTGCTGAAGTTGTCAAGGTCAACAGAACATCAACGTGGCGCCCTTTCAGGCACACTTTGAACAACCCCTCCACTTCCTCATTCTGTTTGTTAGGTTGCTTTTACATCAGACAAAGCATCAGTTTAGACTGGGTAACCTTGTTTCAGTTGTTAGCTGTAAGTTTTATATATTCTGTAACTTACAGAGAACTTTCTATAGATCATCGCTATGGCATTCATAAAGATGGCATCTGCTCATAGTGCTAGATAAAGCAGTTTGAGCTCAGAGCTTTTTCAAGACATGCTGGAAAGAATGGACACTCACATATTACAAGTTTTTCCCCCATAAAACATACTACTGTTATCTTCCTGAAGATTTTTCTTCCTTCTCTTGAATCAGTAGGCTATAATTGTAATAATTATATAGTTTGACTACATAAAAGCGGCTAAGATTATAGTTTAACAAGACATTTTACATTTCTAGAATGTAAACACCTTTGTAGGATTAATTTTTTGACTTTGAGTAAGCATATTAGCTTATGTGCAGATCCATACTATATATCTGCAATGAATTTAGGACCTATACAAGCACAGAATTCTTGCATATCAGTGGGAGCTGATCACTAGTGACAATTTCAGAGTGATCTTCACATTTGGTAAGTTATTCCTGGACCACAGCCACTGGAAATTCCTTTGACTTCGGTACAGTGAAGAACTGTGATCTCTCTGCTCACAGGTACTTGCTCAGTATAACTTTTTTCCATGTATTGCTGAATGTGATTCACTTTGAATTTACACACTTTTGGCAAGTAACTCAGTGGTGACTCAGTTGACTATTCTGTGGTTATGATAGATTCATTTCACATGTCCTAACTGCTGAAAATCAGGGTGCTGCAAGGAGATGTTCAACTGCACTTGAGAAAGATTTTGTTTGGGGCTGTGAAAAACATGTTCAATTTGGATATATTTTTAGTAGCAAAATTAATAGATATTTAAAATTCCCAGAGCTACTTTTCTTCTTTGATCTGTCTGTCGGCTTGACATGAATAGAACTTACACTTTTGTACTTATGCCTGCTATCTTTTTTTGCTTCTTTTTTGCAAAGCAGGTTGAGCTAATGCATTAAGAGTCACAAAAGCTTTTGGGAGTCCCTTGGCATTTATGTGATTAAAAGAACATTGAGTTTAAATGCAGTGTTACTGTTAGAAACTGTGATGTTTGAAAACAAGTCTTAGCTATTAAATCAGTTTTCAGTAAATAGATGCAAGAACTTAATTTTCTTTTAAAATATTTAGAAAATAAGTGTGGATGCTGGTAATTTTGGAATGAAGTCCTACCTTTTTTTCTCTTCAGAAATAAATTTGAAATTGATATGACTGTGAAGAAATAGTGCATTTTTTCTCCTTGAAATAAGAATTCTGAAACTTCACTGGCCAGTAGTTCTTGTCTCTTCAATGTGTTTTTTGCCCGCACAGGTTCAGGGCTTGCAAAAGTTCTGAGATCCTTTCAGCCCCAGGAGGCTTCTCCCCTTTCTGAAGATACGACTTTCTCTCATTAGTAGGTACATTAGGACTTTTAGAGCTGATCATGTATACAAGAACCTCATAGTCCTCCTTGGCTAAAATGTTGTGGGAGGCTCAGTGGCTCTCCTGCATCACTCCCTGCAGTGCAAGTGTCATCTACAGTAACTGGCCTGGCAGTTAGAGGAGGCACAACCTGCTCCAGGGAATGGCATTGTGGGAAGCACCACATGAGCCTGATGTCTTCCCCATGGGAATTCCTGTAAAGGAGGACACTGGGGTCTTTCTCTGGGCTGGCCAAGGGTAGTTACTAAAGAGGCCTTGTATCTTGCAGTAATCAGTTCTGACAGTGGACTGGCATAGGGCAGTGATTCAGTAAACTCCTTGCTTATAAAATGAGGATTGCCTGTACTGTGATTAGTTGCTGCACCTTTACTTCTTGATAAGCTGCGGATTTACTTTACCATTCTGTCAAAAGCGTGTCCCAGGATAAGTGGAAGAGAATCCTGTGTCAGTTTTCCCCTTACTCGGTTTCCTTGTGGCATTGCCAGTTTTCCCCATAAGCTTTCCTTCTGGCATTGCAGCTTGTTCAAAAGAATGAACTCTGCCTCCATAGTCTGAAGATGTTTTCTTGGTATTTCATGGAGTGTTGCAACTTTATGCCTTCTCTTCTGAGTGTCCTTCTTAGCATGCTTGCTGGGGAGTAGAAGTCGGTCTTTTTAGAGAAGGACAAACAATGTTGGACCAGTGCTGAAGTCTACAGGTAACTGTGATAAATGGATCCTGACGACTGGGCTAGACTTCTGTAGAGATTCTGGCTCTGGATGCTGTAGGAAGAAAAGTGAGTTTGGTCCTGTCTGTTCTCTGGGTGTTTTCCTAAGCAATGCAATTCAGTTTGGGGCAACAGTCCTAGGGTCAGTGACCCGTAAAATGGGCATGCTGTCAGGCAAAGGACAGACAAATGATCTCTTGTCTGTTTATTTGTTTCAAATTTTGCTCTTGCTTTGGTCATGCCTCCATGTCCACATGTAAATGTTCAAGTTCCTGACCCATGCTGGAGGAGTCATACTCTCCAAGCTGTAGCATAAGTTACAAGGCTGAGGAGAACACTTACGGTGTGCCAGCCCTTGTCCCTGTAACCTATAAAATCAGGACTGTTCTTGCTTTGATAGGTAGTGTTTATGCCAGTTCCTCACTTGTAAGAGTAGCAGGACAAAGATCTGGAAAACAGGAATGGCAAAGCTGTAAAGACAATGCCTGCTTGCAGTCTGTGAATTGTGAAGGATTGTAACAAACTAAGTGTGTTACATAAGCAGCGCAGACTGAAGACTGTGGTTGGACAGCAGTGAGATGTGTTTACTCAACTTTTTTTTTTTTTTTTTTATAGTTTGACTTTCAGAGGACCCCATCTCTTGGAGTCTCAACTATCATGTCAAAACTATCATGTTACAATACCTGTGTGAAATCTCTGCATGGCTGAAATTTGAAGCAACAGCTTGAAAAAGAAATGAGCAAATACTCACTTAGCTAAAATGTAGGGAGTACTGAATGTGAATTCATGTTATCTGTAGTAAAATAAATTGGAATGGGTTATTATTGCACATAATTTTTTCTTCATAACTCCACATGAAATTAATAAACCTTAAACCCCTAGGTTTTAGAAGTTGTTCAAGATAAGGGTCAAATGAGATAGAGAAGGGGAAATAGGAAGGGCAAAGCATTAGGGCTTCATGTTTAACAAAGCATTAGGCCTTATGTTTAACAAATGACCTAAGCAGCAGTTTACAGTTTAAGTGGTCTTGTCTCCTTAGCTGCATATTAAGCTTCAGCACTATTAGTTATGTTGGAAAAGCTAGAAGTTCTTTCTCTGGCCATGTTGAGCAAGTTGAGGCAAGTGTGCTTTTTGGGGCAATCATTTTTTGCGCCACCTCTGTGACAGCTAGCTTTGGTGGAAGGGAATTTGCTGCCTTGCCAGGAAACACAACCTTTTGTACAGAGAGACTTTCTGTGTAAGTGTTGAAGTTCCTGATTCTGCACCTCCAAAGGTTTCCAAGGTTTTCAACTGAGATAAAATGGGAAGGCTGGACAGACATCATCTTTGTGCAGAGCAAACCTAAATTCAGATTATTTTGAAGTAATTCAAATATGGAGTGGGATATCCAGTGGCTTCAACTGTGTGGGACGTAACTTTTTGGAACAGCAGAAAAATCACAAAAATGCTTCATCCTCTGCTCTCTCTGCTTGCTCTTCAGAGTAGCAAGAGGGCCTCCTTCATGTGAGAATGAACAATAGAAAGATATATTCTCTCAGGAGACACAATATGGTTAGTAGGGCTGTCCTCCGGATCTTATTTCAGAAGTTGTATTGCACCTGCAAGGTTGGCAGCTGCCATAGACACTGTCTTGTCTTGTCTGGGCTCCGCAGTGTTGGAGGTATAGAGTTATCTCCTTACTGATACTGTTGTAGCATTGTGTTGCTTGAGGTACACTTTTGCTTCCTTACAAACTCATGATGATAATTTTATTTGGTTTACCATTATGAGTTTTTCTCCAGTAACTCCTGAATAAAGAAACATAATTTCGAAGTGAGCTCACTGTAGGCCATGCTTTCTCTGAGTATGTCAAGCCTCTGCATTAGAGGAGTTTGCATGTGGTGATGCTGAGTGCTGTGGCTGTCAACAGAAATGCTAAGGCTGGTGTGTATCTATACCCCAGTGCTCCAATGAGCAGCACCACATCTACCCAAATGTCTGTTTTTAAAGAGATTGTTCGAAGCATTCACCCTTAGTGAAAGGTCTGAATGCAAAGCAGTCAGATGAGGGAAAAAGGATAATATTGTTAAATATATTCACTTTGAAATCCCCAAAGGAAACCTCATTTCACTAAGCCTAAATGCATTTCAAAGTGGCAGACTAAACAAAATAGTTTAAGAAGGTAACTCTGAAAAATTAAACTTTGTTTTCTTATTTAGAAATGCTGTTGGCTGTGAATAGGGTCACTGCCTTTGTTGGAGGTAGGTGAATTGTCTATAATGAGACTTAGCTATTGAATTTTACTTCTTTTCTGCTTTTGATCTATTCACAAGCTCATCATGAGATTTATTTGTTGTTCAAAAATCTCCCTGCATTTCTACTCAGTAATGTTCCTGCATGAATAGCTGTCAAATAGCCAGTATTGCTTGATGTCCGGACTCTAACACTGTACTGTATTGGCTAGTTGCCTGGGTTACCTGTGTTACATCTATTTGTTTCTTGTAGTGGAGCACTCCTGATACTACTCAACAGACTGTGAATTTTGAATAATTCAGTCAAATGTGAAATCCCAGCTGGTTTTTTTTGGAGACTATTGATGTCTTTGAAAAATAAGCAACTATTCAAAAATTTATTTGCACTAGCTCTGAATGAAGAAAGAAAGCACAGATGGGAGTCACAGATATTTCTGAGTCCACAGTTGGTTGCAATTTGAGCAACTTTTACAGGGGGAAAGAAAACACCTTTATTTCATTAATCCTTAGGATTAATTTCTAATAATGAGAGTTAGAAAAAGTCTTTCGCTATATATAACTATTTACTTATGAGATAATTACAACTATACGAGAGATTTTATCTCTATGTGAATATTTTTAGAGCTAAAATATCAAAGGACTCCTAAAGAAAAAGGATTTAATCTTTGCATATTGTGAACATATTGCATGCATTTGAATTGAGTGGTCTATTCAAATATCCTTTGAAATCTTAAATCCAGTAGAAACAATGTAAAGATGTTTTCTTAAGGATATTTATTTGGCACTGGTCTTGCAAGTACTTACATACATTAGTAATTGTATTGTCTTCATGGCAGCTAATTTTCTATATGTATAACGCGATTGTGCTACTACATGGCAGCTTGGGGTTGTAGCCCTTTGCCACTGGCAGTTCCTGTAGTGGTGATTCTTCCTGCCCACATGCCAGGGTTGCAGTCATGCAATTACTCAATCTCTCATTCTTCCCCCCTCGTGACAGGGAGCACAAACAAATCAGTGCTTGACATGTTCTCAGGACTCATCCTGACAACATTTTTATAAGATACTTTTAGAGAACAGATAAAAATCTCATGCTATATATCATGCTGAAAATTGCCAAGTGAACACAAGTATCAGTCTCTAAGCTATACTGTAAGAAAATTAGGCAAAGTGGAAAGGCTTGAAAGGCCTTTTTATGGACAAGTCAGATTTTGAACTACTGACTCTATGACACTAGCATCCAATGCCATACACAAGCTCTTTGCACAGGTCCCAAGAGGGAGATTCTCAAATGCAAAATTATGTGATGTGAGAAGTGATTTTCAAAGCCTTAGAAATCAGACAGGTGAGAAGAGTTGAGCTTATCAGACCTTTTTTCCTGCCTTTGAAAATTTCTAAGCACCCTCAAATAACGATTTTTTCTGTTAGCTGTCATAGCTGTCACTGATTTTTTCTTTTTCTTTTGGTAGTCCAGTTTATAATGCAGGGCAGTACCTGATTGTGAAGAACAGACATTGTGTTTACCCTGGAAGCCAGCTTTGGAGTTTGCCAGGGCTTGATCTTCCCTGTATCTTTCCTGTCAATAGCAGGACAACTGATCTGACTCTTAAAATCACACATATACTTTGCCAGACCAGCTACCCCAATATCTTGTCTCTGACACAGGCAAATCGCAGACATCTAGAGGACAGTGTATGTCTAAAGCCATACAGTGGTATTTTCCTGATGTACTGCTTTGGCTGCCAATGACTTTTGTTTCAAGGACTCTGAAGGAAGAAATCTGTATTAGTATTTTATAGCCCTTAATAGGATTTTCTTCCATGCATCTGATTAACAGTTTTTAAACCCATGTAGACAATGTTTTATGAATAGGACTGTAAAGTATCTTTCACATATTTTTGATAAATAAGAGAAATAAATTAAAATCATACTGAACACTGTCTTGTGCTCCTGGTGCAGTCTTGATCATTACATTGATGTCACTTGGCATAAAAATTGTTTCTAGTCCTTCATTTGGCACTTTGATTCTTCATCTCATTTTGCTGATTTGGCTAACAGAGCAGCACTTTAGTGTCATCATCATCATGGCTGGGCTTCACGAATGAAGATTTGGGAAGGGCTCTACCCACATTTGTTGCAGGCGCGTTGGTGGCTAAAAAGGCCAATAGGAGACAGGCATATCCGGTTGCAAAAGGCACAGCAGAAAGACTCCTTAGGTGGTGTATTCTGCAAGGCACGATTCTTTCTGCGTTGTCTTTTCTCCTCAAGAGTGATCCTGTGTGCTTTCTCAAAAGCATCCGCAGCGTTATAGATGGTTTGTCTCCAGACCTCCTGATTGGAGGCCAGAGTAGACCAGTTATGATAATCAATATGGCCAAGGCTGAGATGTTGTTTCAGGGAGTCCTTGTATCTTCTCTTTGGGGCTCCTCTCTTGCGGCAGCCAGTGGCAAGTTCACCATAGAGCACAATCTTAGGGAGGCGGTGGTCCTTCATCCTTGAGATGTGTCCTGCCCAGCGCAACTGTGTTCTCAGTAACATGACCTCAATACTTGTGACTGCTGTTTGTTCTAGAACAGATGTATTGGTCACATAATCTGACCAGTGGATGTTTAGGACTGTATGGAGGCAGCATTGATGGAAGCGTTCTAAGAGTCGCAGGTGGTGGCGGTAGATGACCCATGATTCGGATCCATATAAGAGAGTAGACAGCACTATGGCTCTGTAAACACTGATCTTTGTACTTTTCTTCAAGTGTTTATTTCTCCAAACTCTTTTATGAAGCTTTCCGAAAGCACTATATGCCTTTGCTAACCTGTTGTCTATCTTTCCATCAATCTTACCGTCCGAGGAGACGAGGCTACCTAGGTAATTAAACTGCTGGACTGATTTGAGCTCTGATTCACCAGTGGTGATATGGGGATGATGGAAGACTTCCTGAGGTGCCGGTTGATAGAGAACTTGTCTTCTTTAAACTGACTTCCAGCCCAAAGAGCTCGGCAGTATCTGCAAAGCAGTATGTTAAATGCTGCAGAGCTGCTTCTGTGTGAGCAACAAGGGCGGCGTCATGAGCATAAAGCAGCTTCCGGACAAGATGAGCACTTTAGTGTAAGGCTCTTCAAAAACTACAGAAACTTCAAGAACCTCTTGGTTGTAGCAAACTTCAAGGTTGTAGCAAACCCACACTTCACCCCAAAGATGAGGTAGAACTGAATGTAAAGGCAGATGACAGGATATTGCTATAGTTTGTAGAGGAGCAAAATGTCTGGGGCTGCAGTCTAGGAAGTATGCCAGAGACAGGTCCAAGATTTGAAATCAGAGCAGGAAAGCCTGGATACCCCCATTTGTGCTTGCATTCATCAGCCTATTTGTAACAACAGTGTAATACCCAGTTTTTGTCTTCAGGTGAGGCTTTAAAAAATGTATTTATCTCAACAGCCATTTCTTTGTACAGTTGTTCCCACTCCAGAATGGTTATCCTGTGTGTAAATATAGAGTACCACAATTGTGGTTTACCGTACAAAGAGAGGCATCTAGTGGGTATCTCTGTGTCTGGTCTATGAAAAGTGGCTCTATATAGTTAATATTTAACCTCCTTATCAGTATGCCTTGATGTTTGTAGACTTGAGAGCACAGCTTACCGAGCCTGCAAACTGTGTGGATGCACTGAGCCATCTCTGCATGTCTGTGAGTGGGAAGGTGGGAGGGAATCGTGTATCACTTACTAATGATCTGAAGATGGCAGCATTGGGTGAACTATCACATTTTCTTGGCTAAGCGGAACTCTCTTAAATAGTAAATTGTAATTGCTCCATATGGCAAATTTATAAAAAAATCAGCTTTTCTTTTGAAGGGCTTTTCTCAATGCTATAGTTGGATGCCACAAGTTAGTAGTAGGCAGATGTATTGCCATTTTGTATGTGTTTTACTTGGGTTAGTTATACTGAGAGTACAAGTCTTGTAAATAATAAAGGTTGGCTCTCATCAGCAAGTGTTGACTCATAAATATAACTCCCTTTTATAATAGTAACAATTATAATAATTTTTGAACTAAAGTAAAAGAAGCTCAAGGAGGAAGTGGAATTTAGGTCTCTGACTTGTGAACAGGATACCCGTTCACCCTTGACAGCAGGGATTGCTCTCTCTTGTGGCTGTGTTAGCTCTCTGCCTTCTGCCCCTTTCATTCCCTGGAGCGCACATCCTCAGGGGAGTGGAGAATGTTTCTCTTCCCTTGCTCCTCTGGCCCTATAGATTGCTGAGTGGGCATTGGACATTCTCCAGGGACCAGCATGACATTGATTTGGTCTTCCTCAGTCTGAGAAAGGTCGACAGGAAAGGTGTCCCACATATGGGGACAAAGTCATGGCTGCTCTTACAGGTCTTTAACAGACAAACGCTAGACTTTTTAGCCACTGTTGCTTTTAAGAATGAAAATGAGCATGATCACTGTGTTTTATGGGGAGCCAAATCCTGCTGTGTGTCTGTCAGAATGTTCGTGTTTACAGCATATGGCCTGATGGGTTCCTTTAAAGGAGTTGGGAAGGAGGGGGCAAATTCAAAGATGGGATTTAAGTGTAAAGCTGAGTAGTTCATTGCTGACAGTGTCAGCATGTAGAGAACAAGGACTGTTGCCTCCTGAAGGTTTTTCTGGCAAAATATTTAGGCAGGAAAGTGGCATTTGTACTCTTGGTGGTAGGTCTCTCAGCTTCACTCATTGCTCCTACAGCAATACCTTTGTCATTTTGTGTACCTGGTGGTTTGCCCCTGAGATGACATTTTTGGAAACGAGTTGTCTTCTTCTAAGTGGGGACATTAGCTCATTGCATGTACTGAAAAATTTTATGCCAGCTTGACTTAGCTGAGTCAACAGCTAAGCCAGAGGTGGAAATTTGATTTTTTTTTGGTTCTCTTTGATGATGTTGTGTTTTCACCTCCCCTTGTGGATATCTGTGCCTTTGACTGCTGTGATGGAATCTGACTTAAAACATTTGAAATTTCTGCAACTGATTCTTCTTCTCAGCTGACTTAGCGGGTTTGGATCAGACACAGGGCTCATGTTTTTATTTTTTCTTTCATTACACCCTTCTGCACAGTGCCATGCTGCATGAATCACTAGCTCTGCCTTTGATGAGGCAAAGCAATTAATAATTTCTGAATTTCTAAACATTTGTTGAACTTAAAAGAGGTGTTAATTTCTACTCTTTTACATTTAGTATGCTAAATACTGGAAGAGTGGGGTATTAAGGAGGACCTGTATGGGAAAAGATCATTGTGTTAGGATCCATTCTTAAGTTATTTGAAAAATTCAAGATTTAGTACAAAATACTGGATTGGTTCTTATCTTAAATTCATGTTTCCTGCAAAGACAATTAAATCTGCTAGGTTCAGTGAAGTTATGTCTCTTTACACAAAACCTGAAATTGTCAGATAATATAAAAAACTCACGTATATACAGATGTGTGTGTATATATGTGCAATATTTTCATGTAAGTTAGAAATCAGCTTCCTAAAATCTTTATATGTAGAAATAGTTACTATCTTAATCTCAACTGTTTGATCTAATATCAAAAAGCAATCTTGATGTCTCATAACAAAACCAAACTAAAACTCAGTACCACAGGAGCAGAAGAGACTGTCATCTTCTGCATTTAGTGGACAGTGGGCTATCTGTGCTTCTTAAGTCTTCCTAATGTTTAACTTTGTTGGGTGGCTACAGCAAAGTTAAATACCACAATGTTATTCTCATTTAGCATATCTCTTTCACAGCTTCTCATCAGTTTTACAGCTCAGATATGTTACCTGATTGAATGTAGACCTAAAAAACAACTGTAATGGATTGGTCAAGTAAACTCATTTGATTGACTATAATTTTCTTTCTGTAATTTAAGAAGCCAAATGCCATATTAGTTCTTCATTTATGACAGACTAAAATCTAGTGAAGACTAAGGCCTGAACTTAAGAAGGCTCCTACGCACACGGGTTTAAGTAAATTCACTATGTTGCAGACTTTAAAGCGGTATCAGCTTGAGTGTAAAACTGAACTAGATCCCAGAGATCTTGAGAGGTTCCTAGACAGTCGGACTGACTACCTTGCAGAATTTTATTTTAAGGCATCTCATTTGTTTCAGAAGGTTTCAAAACTCTCTGCAGATTCCTATCAATGCATTTGATACCTAAATGATCTTGCTTGTCTATTCCTAACTGGCCATTCCTGGGAACTGCTTGGTTGCCCAGAAAAAAAGCAGAATCTCACATTTTTGTTCAAAGCTCCCTTACTGCAGAACATGACATTTAAATTACTTGGCAGTAATAATATACTGTATCTGAGTTTATATTCAAGACAGGTAATTCTGAAGAAGTGGGGCAAGTGAATGAATATGGTACTGATTGTCATTGCTTAAGTGCCCATTTGCAACAACACTATATGTATCTGAATATCTGTATATTTTACAGTGCTATTTTTTTACGATTGAATTTGGCCTTTGCAAGCAAGAAGGACAACTACGCGCTTATGGGGCAGGACTTCTGTCTTCTATTGGAGAATTAAAGGTATGTACCATTAAAGCAGAATCAACCTTTAATCTTAACAAAATAATAGTTGGATATAGATATATTGACTCTCAAATAACAGTTAAAATTCTCAAGATAAAAAGCTGATACTTAAAATGTGGTATTGACCTAAAAGCTTTGTTAGAAGTATCAACTGGCACTTGAAGCATGAAACGGACTTGTAAGTCCCAAAGTACCAAAACAACTATAAACTACAAAACTTATTTCTGGTTGAATTTTCATTTCTTGTAAAAGGAGGCTTATGGTTTCTAACAGGTAAGGTTGCCTTGGGCCTCTAAAAGCTTTGTTTGGATGAGAAGCATATATTTTTAACACCCAAAATAAAGTGTCAGAAATCAGATATGATTGTGTTGTAAGTAATCCAGTGTATTTGAATGGATTCATTATTGATATGAAAAAACCAACATTCATTAAGGTCCATTCAGTAGATTATTCATATTTACAATTAAGGAATGTGTATAAACTCATGCTAGACTTGCCTATTAGACAATACATAGAGCCCTATTTTTATAAAGGTGAAACTGTTTAACCTTGCATGGTGTGATTAGTTGTAGCAATGATTTATTGCCTCTTTTTATGCCTACAAAACATGGGAAACAAGCAAAAGGTATTTTGTCACAAATGTAGTATTTTGGGACTTAGTACGTCTCTCTGTTGGCAAGATGGGAGGGAAGGGTAAAGAGAGGTAAGAGTACTATCTTCAGGGACCCAAATGACCTCTTGGTGGCTTTGCAGGTAAATATTTGTTTTTCAAAAGCATATATGGAATAGTATTTCAAACTATTTTGCAATATATCTATTCTTTATTTGTGTTAAAACATCTTCCCAGCCTCCTGGGCTGGCGTTCAGTGAACTATCTGGCAGTTTAATAGAAATACCCCAGTCTCTTTTTGCTGTTTATTTCACCTATAACAGAACATTTGTGGTGAAGCTCCGTAGTCAAACTGCTATTCTTTCAGTAGAAGGAAAAAGGTTGAAGAAAATTACCTTTTTCAGTATTTTTTCCTTGACTGCATTAGAGATGCTCTGAGTTCTGTGCATACTTCAGCCAAAGAAGCATTCTTTATCTGCCTGGCAATATTTTATACTCACAGCGCAAAGATGGTTAAACGCAAAGATATGAACATGTCCCGCTTGTTTTCATCTGGCCCGACAACATTCAGTGCCGAGCCCCAAACTCTGTGCAGTATTTTGCAAAGAATCAGGCCTTTTATTTAAACTAAGGGATATAGTCGCTAGGTTATGACCCTGAAAATACCTATCACATAATTTACAAAATCTAAGGGCATAAAAATGAGGAATTGGATAGTCAAGAACATAATAAGTCTTCTACCATCACTGTTATAAACAAACGCATTATTCTTGTCAAGTGTGCATATTTTGGTATCACACATTTGTGATCCCAGATCTGTATTCTTTGCTCAGCAGTAATCTCAGAGTTTAAGTGCAAAGAATAATCCTTTTGAAAAGCAACAGTATAAATTAAATAATTTGCCCATTAATGGACTATATTGATCTTCTTCAAAGGTATGGCCATATATATATAATAGTAATTTTGCCATAAATCAGTAATATTATATACTTTTCTATTACACTACATATATATCTTGTAGATATGATGCCTGAAGGGACTATTAGACCATTTAGTTTGATCTCTTGTGTATCATAAGATATTAAATTTCACCAGATTGTGCATATGCTTAGAGACTTAAATGAGACATTTTGGTTACTGAAAATTTGTGTATTGTGGGAACAGAACAGCACTATACCACAAGTAGACACAGTCTCCATGAAGGGCCTGATAAGGTGAAAAATGTCCAGAAAGCCTTTGTGGGACTGTGCCCCAGAGCAGAAAAGAAGGTAAAAGGTAAGGAAAAAAATGCAAAAAATTACTAAGTTTTCTGCTAAAGTGACCATGGGAGAAGCTGTTTCTAGACCACGTTCATGCATGGGCATGAATGTGCTTCTTGTGAACGAGATACATCAGGCAGGTGCTTAGGTAGGAGAATGTCTAGGCACCCATGACTTCAGTGCACAGCCTTGCATCAAGCCATTGCCAGTCTCTGCTGTTTCGTGGGAAAGCAACCTCCCTTATCAGCCTTTTCTCTTAGCTCCTATTGGGAGAGAAAATGTCTTCTTTGATCTGAAGGTTTCTGAAAAATCATGCTAATAGACTGTTCTGGAGATCCTGATTATATCAATATCCTGATTATAACCAAAATCCTAATGGATGGCAGCAATTGTTCTGAAAATGATGACAATACCAGCTATTTCAGTGGTGAGTGGGGATGAATAGGAGAGTCAGATTGCATGGCTAGGAAGCCTCACCCTTCTGTGTGCAACACACGTACTTCTCGTAGGTGTCAGAGTGAAAATATGTCAGAAATAATTACTGCCGTTCTTAAGACAGGGTGTTTGTGGGCCCACAGTCACTTCTGTGAAGAAGTTCAAATACTTAAGTATCCTTGTCACTAGGAAGGCAGATCTTGTTTCAATGTTGAATTTTTATACCTTGACTTTATAGAATCATAGAATAGTTTAGACTGGAAAAGGCCTTTAAGATCCTTGAATCCAACCGTCAACCCAGCACTGTCAAGTACCATTAAGCCATGTCCTCAAGTTGCCATATCCACACATCTTTTAAATACCTCCAGGATTGGTGACTCAAGCACTTTCTTGGGCAACCTATTCCAATATTTGGCAATCATTTCAGTGAAGAAATTTTTCCTAATATCCAGTCTAAACCTCACCTGGTGCAACTTGAGGCCATTTCCAATTGTCCTGTCACTTGCTACTCAGGAGAAGAGACTTGCCCTCGCCTCAGTACAACCTCCTGTCAGGTACTTGGAGAGAGTGATAAGGTCTCCTTGGCTTCCTCTTGTCCAGGCTAAACAACCCCAGGTACCTTAGCATTGTCCTTCTCTGGACATGCTCCAGTGCCATAATGTCCTTTTTGTAGTGAGGGGCCCAAAACTGAACACAGAACTTGAGGTGTGGCCTCAGTGCTGAGTGCAGGGGGACAGTCACTGCCCTGGTCCTGCTGGCCATGCTATTGCTGATACAATCCAGGATCCCATTGGGCTTCTTGGCCACCAGGGCACACTGCTGGCTCATATTCAACTGCTGTTAACCAGCACCCCCAGGTCTTTTTCTGCTGGGCCACTTTCCAGTTACTCTTCCCCAAACCTGTAGCTCTGCATAGGATTGTTGTGACCCAAGTGCAGGACCTGGCACTTGGCCTTTTTGAACCTCCATGATTGGCCTTGGCCCATCAATTTGTCCTATCCAGATCCCTCTGCAGAGCCTTCCTGTCCTCCAGCAGAACAATAATCATGCCAGCTTGGTCTTGTCTCCAAATTTACTGAGGGTGCATTCAAGACTGCAGAGGCATTTGTTATTAATATGCTTTTGTGAGCAAGAAGAAAAGGTTTTCTCCAACTGCTCTCCCCATCAGCTCTCTTTTCAATGCAGTGGTATTCACAGGAAATAACATGGTGACCAATTTTATGTATAATTTCTAGAAATTTCTAGAAATGAATAAGTCACACGTGTAAACGGCCAGCAGTATTTGGTCCTTTCAGTGCAGTGAATGGCTTGTTCAGTCTTCTCTGTTTCTATATTACACTGCTTCACTCTGCAAATCTGGTCAACAGTTTTAGTAACAAAGAACTGCAAAAGCTAGAGAAATGTGGGCACCAACCTATCCATATAGGATTCCCTTCAAATTTTTTTCCCCACTCAGTATTTAGACTTAGAATTTCAGATACTGAAAAGTGCAGTTCCTGATGTGCATGCTAGGGAAGCATCAAGTAAAAAAAACTTGGAAAGCACAACAAAATAAGGAGAAAGAGAAGATTAAAAATGAAGCCCGGGGGAAATGAATAATACAGTAAGTAGTTATAAAATTTCTGCTTTAATATAGTCAGGTTAACTCTAGCTAACACTATTACACAGTATGTATTTGGGGCTTAGAGATAAGGTGGAAATAATGTACATTTCAATTATTAAAACTATTTCTAAAAGGCAGTTCAAATGTCTTTGGAAATTTTAATCCATTTACTTTGTATGATGCTCTCTTGAACTCTTTCATTAAAGGAGTCTTCTATCCATTTCAGTTGGCTGTAGATCAAGTCATATATCCCTGTTGTATGCTTCTATATTAAACGGAGAGGTAGTCTTCAAATCTTTCTGTATAAATTTTTAAGGTCAAATACAATATCTAGTTGTATTATTTTGTTTTAATGATTGTTTATTTTAAGAAGAGCCAGTATTAATTAGCCTTTAACACCAAAAAGATTCAAATGCAAATTTTGGCTCAGTTTTCTGAAGAGGATGAAGAAAACAACTCCTGGATCCCAGATGTTCATTTTAGTACTCTTTAGAAAGTCTTTTCCTTATTTGTCTGGACAATATATAAAACTGTACCACTGAAAAAGAATTTCTGGTCATATCAGGACACTGTCAGATTTGCAACTTAGGTTGTAGATAAGCAGAAAAACATTTAAGAGCACGGTTTTCCAAGACTATATGTACTCTACCAGGAATAACAAGGCGATAAAATCAGTACTGGTACACACACAACTTCTCAACTCAAGTTTTCCCCTTGCTGGCTGAAACTTTTACTTTTTGGGGTTTGTTTTGTTTATTTTTTCTCAAATCTGAAAAGCTCTGGGTTGTATTATTACAGTCCAATTTTTATACTCAAGAGAAATTACAAGACCAAACTTTTTTCATGTGTCAGTGATAGTGGTCACTTAAGAAATGATTCACTGTTGTGCAGTGTGTAAATGCCTGGTGCCATCTGACATGCCCTGGTATTTCTGACCGGCTGCCACTGCGAAAACATGTAAGTCTTCTTTAGATCTTGTGCTATATCTTCCATCTTCTGTACAATGCATCAGACAACCTAGACCCGAGAGACCTGTAATGAGTAATGGTTTAATTCTTAAGCTGTCCAGTTGTCTGATACTGCTGCTTTTCCTCAGAATCAGTGATGATTAATTTGGAAGTTTCACTCCAAATTCTTATTTCTCGAACTGAAGGAGAATCACCAGTAGTTTTATTGGCATAAGCAGTTATATGATTCATATGAATGGGCCATTAGGGACAGTTATTACAGATCCAGAAGATGGTAAGATGCTCTATTTTACCAAAACCTATTTTCCTTGTATTAGCCCTGACATCTCATTGGAGTGGGATAACAAAAGAGGTTTCTGTTGGAGAAATCTGCTTTCTCATTTGAATTCACTGAAGAACTGAATGTCCAACCAAACCGTAAGTGAATAGCATGAACTTGAAAACTTTTGGACTCACCAGACCAAGTTTTTTTGTTGAGATTATGTTGAGATTATTATTTTGTTGAGAGTGCCAAGGACCATCATTTTAGAACACTGTAATGTTTCTGTAAAATGCTCTAGTCAGCTTTGAGTCAGTATCCTGACCCTTCTAGTTCACACTAAACAGTGTGATCCCTCTGAAGGTTTGTCTGCAGGCTCAGTTCAGTTGCTCAGTGTCTCAGGCTCAGTTGCTGAGGTCTTGCATTGCTGGTGTCAGCATATCAACTCAATAGCAGATGTTACAGATGCCAGATTGTGGAATTTGAAAGCACCATCCAGACTTGCAAAGATGGAAACATTGCTTTGGTAGCCATGACAATGCCTAATTGATTCAAGAGCCGAAGACTATGTCCTAGAAGGGAGACAGGTGACTCAGGTGGGAATTCATCGGAATTTAGGCACTTCATTCCCAAACTGCAACCCTAAGAATAACTGATTAGTTGTCACCTATATTTGAAGGCATGTCTGAATTCTTTACCCTCTGTTTCCGGGTTGCACATTCTCTGGTGTCCTCACATCCCAGTCTCTGCAGAATTGCTTTGTGAAGCAACAGCTCTGCTCATCTGTAAAGTAGACTGGAATCCAGAATGTATGAGTCATTTCATATGGTTAATCTGAGGAGAATAGCTAGAAAGGCTTTCTCAGAGGACATCCCCTGTGATAACTAATCAGCTTTTCCTCCTCTTTAAACTCTCTCCTTTTATAAAATCAGGGCTCAGTGACTAGAGGAGTTGTTCATGATGTCGGAGCCACAGGCTGAATCCCTTCTCGTCTCTGATGGCTTCAGTCCCAAGGACTAGGCCTGGCCTGGCAGAGGCCATTAGTAAGTAGAGAAGATAACACTGTCAACCTTTCTGTTGAAGCTTTCACAGTACAGGAAAGAATCCATAAGCCAGAAGTGGTCACCTACTGATTCAGTTCCTAAGAAATCATGGCCTGTATCATAATCTTGATTCCAGGCATAGGGCTTCACTCAGTCCTGTCAGAGTTTTAAGACTTTGTGCTTTAGACATTTGAGGCATCAAGTCTCCCCTGGAAGTACAAAGACACCTTAAGAGGAGATTTTTTTAATCTATAGTTAACCTCCCGGGGAATCTATTATAATTTTCAGTGAAGAAAAGCAAATTCATTTTGATAGAAGGAGGTAAGTGCCTAAATTTACGAGCATTCACTTGTATGGTGGCTCTGCAAAGAGAAAGTGACAACAGGGATATAGACAGTAGCCTAATAAGGTGAGCCTGATCTGCAGTCCATTTAGAAGAGGATGCTGGTTGACAGACCATTTTTAATATTTGTTTTCAAACCTGTTCAACTGATGGCTGGCTAGAAACAGCAAACCTTGTGAGAAGGAAAAGATACATGTACTAAAGAAAGGTAATTCTCTGACAATTCGTGATTCCATACATTAATTTTTCATGTATTTATTTTTGGAGAGAGAGGAGGTGGGAGGAAGAGGCTCTTGTTCCAATTTTCTGTCCTGTTATTTGGAGACTGCAGGTTGGGAGCTGATGTGATATTTTCAGTGCCTTTCACAGGGATTTAGGAATGAGCATAAGCGAGAGCATGGATAAAAGTTGTGGTGAATACCTTAAGGTTAATACCTTACTCTACTATAAAGAATGTCCATGCAGATAGAAAGTAAAGAAATCAGAGACACCTTTGGACCTCAGGGATCTGCTTCCTCACTGTCATTTCTTTATGCTTTTTATGCACATCTTCCACTGTGTATAGATATAAGGGGACTAAAGAAGGTTGAAAAGTGACCTAAATATGCTCTCCTTCCTTACCTTGCACTGCCGTAACAGAGCACTGAGAATGAAAATATGTATGCTCTGGAAGATAAGGTAGGTCCAAAAGCTAACACAAGTATTCAAGTCAAAAGGGGAGCTAGAAAAGATTGTGTTGGAAAATGTTTCAGTACCTACTTTCCAGTTTTGAAACCTTCGTGTCCTTCTAGTGGCCTGTGCAAGTCATTTAAAGAGAAAGGCTAATCAGAAATCTCTATTCTGAGTAGCAGCATTTGATGCCTCATCTGCCCAGTGTCTGCCCTGTACTTACCCGTGTCTGTTTAGCTATTTTTTCTTTGCAGTACTATATGGAGCATTATTGCTCAGGTGTATGTGGCAGAAGGGCAATGCATTTCATCGCTATGCGATACACTGGCATTATTTAATGGGTTTTCAGATATATAGTTTCACTTTCGCTGTCAGGAAAATAGTATATGATGCTGTCCTGAAAATGTAAAGCACAGATTGTATAAACTGTTTGTTGAGACTCAGTTTACTCACCAAGACAATGATGAATTCTGCCAGTTAAATGACATTTTGGGGACATACATATTTGCAGTTGTACAGATAATGTTTCAAGAATGGTTATTTGATGACTTTCCTGTTTCCAGCTGAACATTTATGTCTGTATATCTTCATGGCAGGTGCATTTCTAATCTCCTCTTTATTATTTCATTATTAGGGCAAAAAAATTTTTCCATAGAAAGAGCTCTTTTAAGTAGCAAATTCACCATGTTCACTATTCAAACTGAAAAAAACATTGTAGTAAAACAAGAGGGGCTACCAGCTCGTGGGAAACATACAGCACAGTGATATAAAAGCTGTATATATGAACAGTTGTATGTAGACATGCAGCAGTATCAAAACACAGTTTAACAGATCCTATGGTATATTTTGCAGCATGCTCTCTCTGACAAGGCCAATGTGAAAGCATTCGATCCAAAGACAACCTGTTTGCAAGAATGCCTTATCACTACTTTCCAGGAGGCTTACTTTGTTTCAGAAAGTTTTGAAGAAGCCAAAGAAAAGATGAGGTAAATTATTTCCCCTGACTCAAAAATCCAAATTTCTCTTCTTTAGCAGTTAAAAAAAAAGTTATGTTAATTTTCTTTTTTCTTTCAGGGACTTTGCCAAATCAATCAATCGTCCCTTCTCTGTGTATTTCAATCCATATACGCAAAGCATTGAGATTCTGAAGGATACCAGGAGTATAGAAAATGTTGTCCAGGACCTCCGCAGTGATCTGAACACTGTATGTGATGCTTTAAGCAAAATGAACAGATATTTAGGGATTTGATATGTCTGGCACTGTGATTTGCTGTCAGTTACTCTTTCTGTAGCCAGTTACATCACATGAGATGGCTGACTTCTCTTACCCATCAGTTTTCCCTCTACAGCTTGGCCTGTGTCTTGCATTGTTGTGTACCTCTGTCTAGATGTAATGTGCAGACAAACCAAGGCAATGCTAATTTGTAAATGCAGCACGGAATGTGGCAGAATATAATCATCAATTCCTCAACACGATGCCATGTACAAGCATACCATTAAAAATTTGACTGGCAATGGTTTCGTTTCCATAAGATGATTCACTTCAATGTTTAAGAAATGATGTTGTTGATTTCATTAAGTCTGAGTTTATTTCTTTATAATCCCTTTCCTTCCATAAGAATCCAGAAAAAATTATTTGTGACACTTTCATTTTCTTTGTAAGAGAATCTGTATTTCTTTCCATAGTGGTAAAGACACTGTTTTGTCTATATATCTGTAACAGAACTGAGTGTCTCTTGTGACTGAACAATACAATTTGTGTACCAATTCTGAGATCAGGAAGGCTGTGTATTGGTACTAAAAGGTCTCGGAGATTACACATTATGAGAACTCTCAACTGACTAAAGTTCAGTGTGGCTGAGTAATTTCAACACAATAAAAAAGAAACCTCTGACAATTCACATAGAAAGATAGTTCTGATTCACACTTGCTACCTGTGACAGTCCTGAGCATGCTTCCTCTGCGAGTGCTATCTGGGAATACGATTCCACAAGCCCTTCTACATCACCGTGTGCCTTGTGCATTCCCTTGTGTTTTGAACGTACTCCTCTTGCATTTCATGCATAATTTACTTTTCCTCATTATTCCCCATTCAACCTTGACTTGTCCATGCATGACTGGGTCTACGCCATATTAGTATCAGAACATATAAAACGATGAATATGGAAGTTGTTATTTAATTATAGCCAAAATTATTTTCAGTTAGTAGAATACTTGTGGAGTGATTAAATCATGGAGACACCCAAGCTACCTTGCTTGTATCGGATGGATGCAGGTAATGCCTGAGTTAATAAACTCTAAGTTGTCAAGCTCTGACAGATGTACAAGCTCTGTCTGGGGAGCACAGTGCAGAAATATTTGAGCCAGCTCTTATCTGGAAGCAATAATTATGCATGTCTTTCCTTTATCTGGGTTATTCTCCTATTAGCCAAGATAATGGAGAATTGACTATGTTGTATGGACCCTTCTTAATGGAAACCACATGGCTTATGTGGATTATGTCAATATGGGTGAAAGTGTCACAGCTTGTCTACATATATGGAAAATAGGTATCTATTGAAGCTGCTCTCCCAGATGAAGGAGTCATGCAAAGACTACTAAGTGTTTCTAGCAATTTCAGCATAAAAAGAGCACCACTTGATAGTGCCAGCATATCCTTAAATAAGAGGCAATCTATAAGGATAATTTTCACAGGGAAATCTGCCACCTTCTCAAAGGTAACTATGAGATAACAGAAAAGGCTCTTTTCTCTGGATGGTCCCTGCTGCATTCTAATGCTGCTGTTAATAGGGTGTGGAAAAATCTAGTTTTAGATTTAACTGTGACTGCCATTTGTACAAATGGATAACTGTTGAATTATCCCATGGGAATCAGCATGCCAAAGGAGTTTTTAACCTCCCAACATTAGTGCTGACTGTTCGCTAGCACTTAGCACAGAGGAATTGCTGGCAACCTTAAGCAGGAAAGTTTGCGCCTCTTTCTTCACGTGAAATCTGATGAACCCCTTGTAGCCATTTCTGGAGAAAATGAACTGTACTGAGATTTGCTTTAACTGGTCTGAAAAAATCATTGTGCAAGAAGTAGTAGATCTTATTTGATTCAAGAACTGACAAAGTATTGTTGCTTGCTTAAGTAAAATAGAGCCACAAAGATCCAAAGCTTCAAAGTTGCTGAGGCTTTCCCTTGAATCAGAATTATGCAGGAAAACTTTAAATACTTATAAAATCTAGATTTGTACTTGAATTTTCTTAATAGCTTAAAGTAAGTATTCAACAGCAGTAAAATAATAGAAGCATATCTTTGTTTTGTTTTGTACTGTTAGCAAGTAAATCTTATTATGGATTAGGGAGAAACCCTTGAAATCCAATAGTCATTTTAGGACTAATGATGGCAAGGAAACTGTCTACAGTGAAGATATAATGTCAATGAAACAGAACATTGTCAAAGGATAATGGGCTCCTGCTGCTAGATATATGCTTAATCCAATGATTTTATTTCTATTATACAACATGATTAAAAATAAATTAACTATAATGGGGTAAGGAATAATAGTGATTTAGAGAGACAATCGCTCATTGTTCTTACATAACAAAATGGCCTTCTTACAGGCTGCAGAGCAAACTGGTTTTGGGCTTCAACCAGTCAGGAGCCAGGACTGGGAAGGAATGCTTTAAAATGTGCATTGTTGTACTTTTATGAATCAAATAGTTCCAGTTTAGCTGAAATTCTTCTGTGCAGTTTTTATTAGCAAATTAAGATCAGCCATACAGCAATCCCCTTGGATGACAAGCTCATTTAGGCATAATGAGGGAATTATTGACAGTTATCAAAATTACACTAACATTTCATTTAGAATAGGCCATATTTATCTAAGGTGCTTGTTTAGCTTTAGTGAGCTGGACTCTAGAAATTGGACTTCTGGCTTAGTCTCATTTATTTCCTGTGTAATTCTGAACTGATGCTTTATGGATCTGAGATATATGCACTTGCTTTGCCTGCACAGACTAAATGGGCCCAAGCTTAATGAATGTAAAGCATTGCAGTGTTTTACTACCGTGCAAAGTCTAAAATGAAAAACAACACTCTGAGACATGGCAGCAAATACAAATACCAGGTTTCATTTGCCAACCGAGACATGGTTCATGCATTTCATTTAATTTGCTTGATAGAGGGGGTGGAATGGGGAAGGTATTAGCACAATATATTGCATTTTCCCTCTCCACTCTTCAAGACCTGTTGGGAATCCCGTTTTAAGTTTGGCCCTAAAATGCACCTTCGTGAAATAAGGTGTCTTTTCCTTTCTTCTTGTTATGATACCCTAATGTGATGGAGAAAATTCCAGAAATTTACTGTACTGTAATGCATATTTACTGATACACTGTATTAGATTACAGAAAAAAGTTTCATGTCTTTGAACGGACAGCCTGGCTCAGAGAGCTAAAGCTGCTGAAGGCTTTCACCTACAGGCTGCTGGTGCAAATCCAGCCGAGTCAGCAGTTACTGAAAGCTATCGCCAGCCAGCAGCAGCCTGCCTTCTGTGTGATGAACTGGGAAGCTGTGATTGCTTAGTTTGGAGTAGAGGAGGCTGAGCGGAGACACGATAACCTTTTTCAAACATACAGAAATAGTTGCAAAATGGAAGGGACAGGCTGTTCTCCAGCCTCAAGAACTAATGGACTTAAGTTGCAGGAAAGGAACATTAAGTTATGTAACAGTGAAACGTGAAGGATAGATTGCCTGGGGAGAGAGCAGAGCCTCCATAATTTTTTAAGTGAACAAGGTTAGGCTGCTGTCTCTCAGGAAGGATGCTGGCACAGTCAGTCCCATCTTGAGACCAGAGGAGAGGGAATATGACATCTTGAAGTCCCTTAGAGCAACAACCTGGAAAAGGCTTCAGACAGCTCATAAGAGCAGTAATGGTCAACAGCCACCACTGTAGAGCATTTATATGTCACCTGCACTTCTGCCTCCTCCTTCAGTCTTTGACCAGCCCTAAAGGGTGGTTCTTCATCTTTCCATCTTCGCTTAGAGAATGAGTAGAATGCATGGTCAGAGTGTAACCTTAAAGACTGACTATGGTGTTCTATTTTAAGTTCATCAGCCATTTCAGAGAGCTTTCTATGTGGTTTACCTGCTAGTTACAGCTGCCCAGAGTCAGAAGACTGAGATGCAATCAGCATTTGTGGTTTTTACAAACACATCCTATCTGTGCCTGCATTTGGGCTATCAGGAAGACTGTGCTTCCTTGGACAATGCAGAGAATCTGGAGGTCTTCCAGGCTGCTGAACTTGAGTGCTCCAGCCAGATATAAGCCTTGTGTCTTGGTGAAATCTGGGCGCAGAGCAGCCTGTTCTCCCTAACTCCCTTGATTTCCAAGGAAAAGAAACCCACCGGTGTAGTCCAGAAGGGAACTTTGGTTTAGGTCCAAGTTCCCAGGGAACTTGGGGACTGCACCTGCTGTCCAGCCTGGTGTCACATTAAGGGCCAGGTAAGGATTGATGCAATGCTCTTTCTTTCAGGGAATCAGCTTTGCCAACGTGGAAACTTCTCTTCTTGTTTCATCTGTCAGTGTGTTGCTTTTTAGAAATATGACAGCTTCCGTTCTATCTCGGTAGGAACCACGATCATATTTCCAAATAATTTGTGAAGAGAGTAATTCTGCTATTGTTATATAATGACTATGCTCTGTGGTATCGATCGCTCCAACTCTAGAGATGTTTCACAGGCAAATTCTCACCTTCTCAGTGAAGAGTTGGACAACAATGACTGATTCCTCTTATGGGTTTCAAAGTATGTTTGGAACAGGGCATGAAGAGAAAAGTTCTGGTTATACTAGGACTTATTTATTAGAAATGAGTCCCTCTAATGACATAGTGAAGGCTGTAGAGGTATCCTTGGCATCCTTATTGGCAATTTTCTCTAACTGAGCATGAAGAGTAAACATTGTTCTCAGTTGAAATGTTCTATGAAACCTCTTTTATTTCATTTTGCATCTGGTCCTAGAGAAAAGGTAACTAAACACGAAACAATCAGGATTCAGTGATGTCTATTCGAAAGAGCTACATTTAGTTTTAAAAGGCCCTCCAATGTCTTAGAGTAAGAATTCATATTTCTTTGCCAACAGCTGAGGTAGGGTAAGACTAAAAATAAGTGTTGGCATCTTCTTGGAATTTGGCCTGGAGTGGACTATTCAGGTGGAATAAGTGTGAAATGGTTACATAGTCACATACTTTAAAATGCAGGTGGGTGGTGGATATTCTGGTGGACATTTTTTTTAATATAGTCAGAAATCTCAAATGTCCAAGAAAATAATGGAGAAGAAGCCGCCACTGCCACACTCCACCTTTGGAGGTAAGGAGTCAGATTTGTGAAGCAGCAGGATTTCAGTCTGTGTTAAACTGGCACATGACCTGAAACACAACCCAAATATGCCTGCATCGCCAGCTTCTGTGAGAGTTCCAGCATGAATACAATCCTTAGAGCAGCAATGAAGCACTCTAGAGCCAAACAGCCCTCCTCTCCCACAGGAGAAAAAGTGAGTGATTTGAGACCAACAAGACAGAAGTAAAATCACTTTTATTTCCTTTCAGAACTTTTGGTGTATGGTACTATTTTATTTTTTCATAATGGTTGTAAAGAGATGTTAATTATGGAATGGTTGATGCTCTTAGTGTTTTCTGCCTCAAGCTTTTCTAGTTGTCACTAAAACCCAGTCTTGATACTTTATGTGAGAGTAATGCTGATTATGTGATGCTACCATTTCCCAGGGCTTGACAATTGGTGGGTACATCTAGTGCTACCCTCCCTCACCATCCCTTCTTGCAGTGAATTACAAACCTCAGAGATGTGAATAAGGCCAGATAATGGTAAACGAGTTTAAGGTTATACACACAGTGGTTTTGCCACTCTAGCAGAATTTGTCAGGAGGATCAATCTGAGTTCCCTTTTAATGATCACCCCTGATAGATCACTTGCCTGTAGAGTTATGAAAAAACAAGTGTCTCTCATCAAAGGGGAATCGGAGTCAAAATCTCAACTGCGGCAAAGCCAGCACATGTTCCAAGAGGCATTCTAGTGCCAGCACCAGTCAGTTCAATTAGAAATAGCTTGAAATAGAAAGGCTAAATTTTACCTACAGGTCTCAACTCAGCCAGTGTTTTCTGAAATAGATCCATGTCTGCTGGAGCAGAGCTAGAGTAATAAGTCAGGCATGCAAAGGCTGTTCCTTATTTCATTTGCAGGTATTTTTAAAAAGAAAATGTTAATTCCAGAATAAAAATGCAGTGTGCAGAAGATGGGGAGGCAACATGGTCTACTCTTGTCTGAGATCTCATTCATTGCTCCCTTCCAGTGCTGGTCAGCACAGTTCATGCATCCAAGGGAAGACTCTTAGTCCATGCTAATTGACAGGCAGAAGTTACAAAGCCACCTGAGTCCCAGAGAAGAGCTCCCACCCCAAGCTGCTCCTGTGGTCTCAAATAGCCACTGTTTGTCTTCCTGTGACTTGAGGAGCAACTCCTCAGGCTTTGTCTGTGGGTGTCTGTGTAGCGGGATCAGTTAACACATGCTGTCATATGTGCAGGAAAAGTAGTAAAGAGAAGCTGAGAAGTGCCAAGAATTTTATTTCATAGATCTCCTTTTTCAAATCTTTTCTTCTCAAACCTGGCTTCTGCTTTAAAAAAAAAAAAAAAAAAAAGGCAAAATAGAGGCCCACGAGCACCATCCCTCCATGCTTCCTTCCCACTACAGTCCTCCTGCAGAACTTCTGCTGTGCAGAGGTGGGCAGCCTTGTGCAGGTCTGCACTGAGTACAGTGTGGTAGTGTACAGGTCTGTCTGAGATGCTAAGCCCAGCCTCATTGCTGGAGTGAAGCCCTCCAGGACAGTCAGGGGTCTCGGTGTCAATACAATCTTCCTTGCCCCATTTCAGGGAAGAATTACTTTAAATAGCTTGTTTAGCAAGCCTAACTCTTGAGACTATTAAAAATGTCAGTGGCTCCCCCAGATTTACAAGGAAAGGGCATGGGCAACTGTGTGGTACCTGTAGGCAAGTATGGATTTTCTCATTACAGTGTCAGCACAAAATCTGGCACACACATGACATGAGGGTCTTGTGAATTCAGTTGTGTTACACCATCTCTCAAAAAGCTCAGGAGAAACAAAAGATCATCTGTTTGCAGATGGATAGGCATAGAGGCCTCTATATATCCTCTGTTTTCCTGCCGTTACCTAATTTCCAAAGGGGAAGAAGAGCACTGTATGCATGAATGCTATGTAAAAGCTGGTGCATTTTCACTGAGCAATAGCTTGGTTTGTCAGAGTTAGGAATGAAAACGTGGGTAGAGGGAGCAAATTAAACCTCAAATGTAATGCTTCTGATTTGCAGAAGGGAGAGGGGAAGTGCTAAGTGAATATAGGAAATTGCAGCATTATGCGTTGTAAGAGCAATTCTTTCCGTCCTTGTAGCTAATGGACTGAACAGAAAGTGAACAATTTATTTCATACAGTGATTCACCAACACTCTGACAGGGTTTCCAATTCTGAGCTCAGTTTCATGTTCACCTCCCTGTTTACTAGTGAAATAGTACAATTATCTATCTACCTCTTACATTTTATAAACAGGCAAGGCTGTGGTATCAGGAAAGAAGAAAAATAACTGTATAAATCCTGCATGTTTAAGGCTGGAGGGAAGGGAAATGAAGCAGGTGTTATCTTTCCTGCAGTCTATCGGAACATTCCTCTAAAATTAAAGTTAAATTCCCAGGGAAAATAGGTACAAAAGAAAAATGCTAATGGAAGTTGGTTTTCAATTTCTGTTTAATATTTCCCTCATACAGGTTTGTGAAAGGAAATCACAAAAAACTTCTCATTTGAGTCCACTTGTCAAATTGTCAATAGTAAAGTAGCCAGAACTGTTACAGTTGAATTGGTCACATAAAACTCTAGTGAAAAAGGGATGCTTCTCCCAGAGGCATTTGGTAAATGTACTAAGCTGCTTTAAAAGACAGGAGGAGATTTTTCTGCCTTTAACCCCAGTTTTATTGAGAACAGAAATCATTTGGACTATGAGGAGTTTCAGTTTTTAAACTTGAAATGTTTGTGAGCCAGCCCTGACTGCACATATCTCTTGCTCATGGGAACAGTGTGTTTGAATGGAACAGCCTCCCAGAAAAGTGTAATTAGTTGCTTGTTAAGTTTGATTATTTTTGATATATTAGTGTTTATCAGGGTTATTTGGAAGGAGATTCTGGACAAAGATATTGTAAAAGGGAAATCCCTGTCCCAAATTATAAATTCCATAGAGCTTTTAAAAAACAGTGAGAATCAGTGGGTTTAGTGGAGGAAGGTTATGGCTATAAAGATGGATATGAAAGTTATTAATAAGGGTAACAAGTTGAACAGTTGAGGATTTAGGAGTCTTATTTCTAATTGCAGAGGTAAAATGGAAAAAAAAATAGAGGTCAGTTGCAGCAATTACCTCTTGCAGCCCCTTCTGCTAAATGGTGACAAGACTGTCACTTCATGGAAGAACCTGAGACTCCTTATGCTCACCATAAAATATGAGTGTAAAGTTGATGCTAAAATGCTGTTAGTCCAAGAGCCACTTAAATTGATGGCACCGGCAGCAGCAGCAGCAGCAGTTGTCAATGTGGGTGCTGAAATCTGGGATCTGGTTGAGGAGGTAGGGTGGGCAGCAGAAGTGACCTGCCCTTGTTGGGAACGGCATCCACCTGTGGCTTCAGAGCACCTGAAGAGCATGCATTTCATAGCACTGTTTTGCACAAAGACCCAAGGGGGCTTTGCAGAGCAGGGGGAAAGTATGTGCTTTTTTCCTATAGATATAATGGAAAAAGGATAGAAGGTCCTACATGACTTTTGTAGGGGATTATCAATAGCAGAAGAGTTATCTAATCTTAGCCTATTAAGGAAAATAATATTTATTAAAAACATTCTTATAAATCCTTAAAAATTCCTTACAAGTCCTAAGGTATAAGTGCCTCTGTCCAAGCACAAGAGGAGAATCCTCAGTTTCAGGGCTGCCTCCCTCAATGACACTGGGATAGAGCTGCTGGGTTAAATGTGCTCTGAGTCTCTGGGTGATTTTACTGCTGCCCTTTCTGGAAGCAGTGCACTGGGCCTGGGTTAGCTGGGCAAGCCAGCAGTGCTGGCAGTGGTACAATTAATGTGGTGCTGGAATTTGCAGTGGTACAATTAATCTGCTCCCTGTAAAACAGAGAAATGCAGCATTCTCTTTGGATTATGGGACAACAGGGACAAGTTAATTTTACGAGGTGTTTACTACAGGGTGGAAAGAAACATAACCTGTGAGTGCTTTTTTCTGTGAAGTTAGTCCTGGGTAGTTTCTACAAATGTACTATTACTAGGTACCTCCATTCAGTTGGATGGCTCTCACTCCATATCTTTCTGACTGTAGCAATTTCTAGGCAAACCTTGTCAGTGTTCTGAATTTAAGTGAAATCTGCCATTTTGTTAGCTCTGAAATAAGTCGTGTATCTGGAGGAGCAGGAGGAATCTGCCCAGAGAGTTACCATTCTGTGGTGGTCCTTGGCAGTAACTCTTTGAGCTAAGAAGATCATGGTGGCTCCAGGGCTGTCTGGGCAGAATTTGCACAAAACTATTGCTGTGACTAAGGAGCTATAGCAGGTTTCTCTGGATTCCCTTAAATTCTTGAGTTTCTGCTTTCTACTGGGCATAGCATAAAGGAATGAAACCACAAACTGGGAAAAAAGTGTTTTCCCTCTGTTGTTAAGAAACTGGTACCAACAGAAAACTTCCCTTTCCAGCATCAGCAAGTTCAAGAGAGTGACTGCTCCACTTCCAGCCTCCCTGGCACTCTCACCTCAGAAGTTGTTGTAGGCAGCATTTGTTCCCTGTGATTCCCTCTTGCAACCTTATTTTCAGTTGACTGGAGCACTACAACATGGTGAAAGATGACTTGTGTTTCCTTTTCGGAAAATGACTTCATCTTTGGTACTGCAGAAAGAGACTTTCTTTCTTGCAGATTCCTGAAAAATGTTTTTTGTTGAGATGTCAGTAAATCTACTTTCACACGTTTGCGTAAGTGCTTCGCTGTTGGACATTTCACAGTTCTGGGACCTGTAAAACCCTAAACAAAAACTAACCTATTCTGGTCTTTTTAGAAAATTAAAGCAAACAAGCAAGCTGATATTTTACTGCCATTTGTCCTAATTAATCTTGTGTGGCTCCTCAATTAGGCAATACAGTTTTTCAGTGTGTGTATGTATGTACATGTAAATGAAAAAGAGGCCACATTATTTTCCGAGCAGATTTTATCATGGTCTTCTGTATCGTAGTTGCTGCCCAGGGTTCTGCAAAGCTGCACATGTGGTTCTCATGCAGAAAACAGAGCAAACATAATGTAACTAACCCGTATTGACTACCAGATGCCTCAAAGTGTTCAGGACTTGTAGTAAACTACTGTTTTCTTTGGTCTGTCTCCCTTCTGCCTTCTGATGCTTTTCCCTTTGATGCCCTGTGACCTCACTGCAAATGCGATGCCTTCTGCTCAGTGCTCATGGACAGATGGATGATGGTGCCAACAAGGGATCTCAGGAGTCAGTCCACTAGACTCTTGCTTGTCATTTCTCAGAAGAACGATAACCGATTAGCTAAAGCTAATGGCTTCTGACAAGTAGTTAACTAGACTTAAAGAAATACTGTCTCTGTGAAACGAGAATCTTCTGATAGATATTTAAGACTTCACTTCTCTGCCAGATGCAAGTGTTAGTAACCATACTTTGCCAGCTGATCACATCTCATAATTACAATTACTATCCTAGCCCAGGGAAAAGCTCAGTTCATTTGTCCAAGTATTGATTAATTGGTGTACTCAAGATTACTTTACTTCACAGAGGAGGGATAACCATTAATAGTGTTACAATTACAGCCCAGAAAGTATGGTGATGAGGGGCTAGATTGGAACTTCAGTAGATAAGAAGAGAGGCATTGTTTATGTAATCCTGAAAAACAGTTGCTGTGTTAAAAGAGGTAATTAACCCTAGGGAACCACTGATGACAGGTTCATGTCCTCACTCTGCGTGAAGGGGGCTCTCCTCATGGGAGTCCTCAGAGGTCAGTCACCATCTTGGTGGCAAAGCCGGGAAAATCTTTGCCTGAGTGATGTCTCAGAGCTGATGCATGTGTGGAAAGTGTGAGGAGGCTGTATTTTGTTACTGTGACTCGCACAAAGGATGGGTGGCATTTTAGTTTATGCTCCCTGTCTGGTCAGGCAGGAGAGGGAAGGAGAGTCCGTAGCACGAGGTGGCACCAGGAGATCCTTCTCTCCTCCTTCTCATGTGGATGAAAGAAATCTTAAATTTTCTTTAAAACAAAGTTTTGCATGGAGCAATGCGATTTTGCAGAAGAAAGCAGCAACTTAGAGCTCATAGTGCTGCTACTGGCTTATTCCTAAGAGTGAGCTGCAGCTTTGGTTAAAGAGTCTAACAGCCCCTTCAGGTCAGCAAAGAATTCTTCTGAAGATTCTCCCACTGTGGACAAAGATCAGAAGAATTTTCTTAGCACTTTGTGTGTCAGAGCCCAAAGTCCAAAGGCCAGGTCACTTTGTGCCAGGTCACACCCTCCACACTGAGGGTGTTGGAAATCTCTTGGGTTAGAGGAGCTTCCAGAGAACCACAGGTGGAACTTCATTCTCTTGAGCTGCTGGAGGTGGTGAAGTAGGACATATAGCAAGGATATTTTATTGATGGAAAAATTATTATCTAAAGTCTGTAAGTTCATATTGTCAATCTCTTTGACCTCTTTATCTAGACTTCAGCTAATTTCAAGATTCTGTTCCAAAGTTAGTGCCAAAACACAGTCAATGTTCATCGATCACATAGCACAAACGTGACTGTTCCTGCTGAATAGCAATTGCCTATGGGCAGTGGGTCTGTGCTTGTATTTCCTTATACAGCCCACTCTTCCACACAGGTCCGTATTCTTTAATGTAAATTCATGCTAATCTCAGTCTCTATACATGTGGGCATATTTCACCCATCTGATAAGGATCAAGGGACTCACCCCTTGCTATATACTTTATATTCGAACAACCTGGGGTTAATTTGATGCCAGGAGAACAGCTTTTAATTCTCCTTCTCAAGGCATTAAACTACCAGCATTAACTTTCTGTGCTCAGCTCTCGAGGTCTACAAGGAAATGGTGTGAGCAGTTTGATAGCAGGTATATTGGCATGTGAATGTAAATCAGGTAGGGAGTTGCAGGCAAAACGAATATCAGGTTAAGATGTGTGGTGATTTTCAAAGGAAAAAATTGAACCAAATTAAGTTCAAGCTACATTTTTTGTTCTCACTGCGTGGATAGTTTGGGTGTTTGATCTGTATGCTGTGGGCGGATTGTTCAGAAATAGTAGGTCATGAGTTCTTTTGTTAATGAAAATGTGGAGGGCTCTCATGTCCCACTCTTAAATGTAAAATTTCTTTGCCAGTGCAAGTCTTACCATTAATTTGATTTATTTTTTGTCAGTGCTCTATTTTCCCTTCCTTCCTTCCTCCTTAAAGTTCTCCAAAAAGAGATTTGGATGCATAATCCAATGGTGTCCTTCTTATTTACAGACTAAATGCTGAGTAGTAAAATGTAGATAAACAATAATCTGCCCAACTCACACATACTGATTACATGCCTCCTTTTTGCCACTGCTATCAGCATTACAAAAGCTTTTTTAGATTTTATGGGGTACTTGTAAAAGTCAGGAGATTTCAGGGAATTTCACCTTTCTGTTTAAGCTAAGGAAAGTGTCTCAAAGCTTGGAGCCCTTTCCAGCAAAATCATTGTGAGCAGGTCCTGCCCTTTCTTAAATTGGGAAGGCGACAGCTTGAGCGCGTTCACTGAGTGCCACTGTGACAGTCTGATCACCTGGAGAGAGAAGTGTCTTGCAGACAGGCAGATCCCAAGCCATTTTGGTAATTATAGGTGGAAACTAACAGCTTGCCAGTGCAGATTACTGGGTGCCCAAGGTGTGTGCTTACAGGAGGAGCCTCCCCAGTACAACTGCTGCATTCAGTGGTTCTGCAGCAGCTTGTCCTGGAGGGTCCCTGGGGAGAGCATCTTGTAAATAGAATAATTGGGAGATAATAGATGTAATGGACAGTAGTTTTGCAAGCTCCTGTCCAGCTGGAGTTGAGAGACCCCATGCTAGCTAATGCAACTACATAATTGTCGGGTGCTGGCTGGGCAGCTAACCAGGCCTTTCAGTTGCAAACCAAAGTAATGCTCCCTCTATTCAAAGATTGTTTATAATGTTCCTTGATTGATTCTCCCAATAAAATTTTCATCTTCTACCAGCCTAATCCTGCCTGTTCTCCAGCTTTCTTGAGGCAATAAAGTACCAATCTCATTATGGAACAGAGAAGCACTTACTGTCAGCACTTACTGTCAGCCTTAATGTCACCAGCATTGACAACAGGCTGTCAATTTTCTGTCCACGTAGGAGCTAATTAATGTGGCAGAATAGCTGTTTCTTCCACAGGTCTTTTCCTGAACTTAGGCATCAGTGTCAAAACAGAGGGTGTAAAAGTGTAGTTTAGGTAAAGTGTAGACACCTAAGTTGAAACACATGAAAAATACCACCTCCTTTCCTGTTTACACTTGAAAGGTGTTTGAATTCCTTAAGGGCCACAAGGCTTGACTCTGGCATTTCCCAGTGCCTAAATCTTGGGGGAAAACCCAGAAGTGCCATTATTAGGACTAGAAAACTGCCTAAGTTCAAATGGGATTTCCAGTCAGGCATTTCCCTTAGCAAGTCTGAAAGTCATGAGCAAGTTGATTTGAATCAGGATTAATTTCACAAAATTAGGAATGTGTGATCTTTCTATTTTAAAACTCAGGCAGGGAGAGTCTCTTCCCTCCTCCTCCAAAATACAGGAACCATCTGGAAGCAGAATTGACCCAAGGCATAAGAGGTTTTCTGCCTATAAGAAGAGAGCCCAGCATTGCTCGTCAGCTGGACATCCCAGCCACCAGTGCATGGTCCATCTCTTCCAAGAGATGGTCCATCTTGGGCTCTGTGCATTAAGAACTGGAGGGAGCAATATGAAGCCTGGTGTTAGGACATAGTTACTTAGGTTTTACTTCTTCTCCTTTAGCTTAACTATCACTATTTAGAGTCAGTATTCCTCCCAGAGGTACAGTGGGAATTTGAATTATCATAAAAACTCTCTTTCCCTGATTAAAAAAATAAAGAATTCTCGATGTTGTTTTAACTGCAATGTGTCCAAGGCTCAGCTATTTGACTGACATGACTGCATCATAGAGTACCAAATCTAAGCTTCTATTAAAACAAATGAATTTCTAGCCGTTTTGTTTGCCAAGAGAATCTTCTTTCCCACAGTCTAATTAATGTTGTCTGTCTGAGTCTGCAGACAGCCTTATCAGAAAACGGTGACCCTTTCCACCCCATTCATCTCAGCGAAGTACCAATCTCACACTCTTTAGTTTTGCTCAATGTCGGTGCCGCTTGTTGTATGACTGAGTGTTTTATCTGAAGGTTTGGAAGGGCATGCTGGGATATGCAGGGTAGGAAAAGCACAAGAAAGAAGAGCAATGACATAGAAAGGAAGAAGGCATCAGCTGTCCTCTGCACATAGTTGTTGGATTGAGCCCCTCTGGTGACAGCAGAACAAATAGGAGCTGAAGCTCTCACCAGCTCACCCGTCACAACCTCTCCTGAGGGCAGCCCCTTCACATCTTGTGCAGCTGCCAAAGGTAGAAATCTTTCCCCAAAACCAGCTGAGATTGTCCCTACTGCAAAGTGGGCTGTTTGCCTCTTGTCCTTCTGCTTTGTCCCACTCTTTCTGGTGTAATCGGAGCCATCACGGAGACCCGTGTGAGTACCCGTATTGTGAACACCCTGAGTGTGAACACCCTGAGCAGAGATATTGGCATTGGTAGTGACACCCCAGCAGCTCCATGAAGGCTCGAGTTTTCTGTCTTCCCTATATCCAAAGAGCAGTCTGCTTTTGGCCATGTCTACATCACAGTGGTTCCTTTCCTGCCCAAGTTCTTCCACCTCCCCTTCCCTGCTTTCTCAGTGTTTTCCCTCACCTTTCCCCAGAGGGTTTTCAATACTGCAGTCAGACACTCTTCTACATGTCACTTGAATGGGACTCTTTGTGTTTAGTTTCAGTTTTTTTCTAAGCTGTTTTCTTGATCTATACCCAGAATTAGAAAAGTGGCCACTTCTAGGGACTATGACTTCTGAAATACCTCTAATGCTTCTGGTGGGAATACTGTAGCTTTGTGTGCTCCAGCTTTGGTACCTTTGTCTGGATGCATGATGGAGGAAAGTTCAAGGCTATGCTGCAAAATGTTTGTCTTTCTTCTTTTAAAGCTAAGAACCAAACTCCACGATTTTTTTCTGCCTCTCTTTCTATGCTGTGGCTTTTTCACACCTCTCCACTTAAGAACTGCTTCAGAGGCACTAAAAGGAGTCCTTATTTCTTTGGAGAAGAGATAGTTTAAAAGGCACAGGACTGTGAGGGGAAGATGGGAATACGGGAGCTGAGCAGGGCTGAGTCAAGACAGAGGAAAAGGCAGTTGACCGAAGTTACGGAGAGGTAAGGGCCTGAAGGGATAGGCAAGGGAGGGCTGTTGGAGCCTGTCCTTCATCGGCTGAATAAACAACCCACATGGCAATAATAATAAATCATTTTATGAGGAGCTAGATAAGATTTTAAGGGAAAAATGGTAGGGGTGTAACTGCAAATTGAGGAGGAAAGCAGCTGAAATGGGTTTCCTTGTTGCTGTCTGTCCTCTATTTGGCAGCAGCTCATTTGTGAAAAAAGCGATCAAGACTAGTTTATGATGCTAAGACATTTCAGTGACTTGCACTCAGTGAAAATCAGTGATATTTCTCTTTTAGGTTTTGCTGCTTGCAGTTGAAAGCATTTCCCTGCCTGAAATACTATTTTGTTAAACCTGGCAATGAGTAAAATCAGAAGTTCCTTAAGAAAGTCCTCTGGGCTTGAAAGGGGATGTGTTCATTACCCTTGTAATTAGCAGGAAAACTTCATCTTGACAGGGCACTCAGTCCCCTCTGATACTCCTCCTCACAGCTCCCTAATCACCAGGTGCCATTCAGATTGTAGATTGCTGCTATTTAATACATATTGTAGAAAACTCTGATTATGTTTCAGTGTGAAACACTTCGAGAGCTGGGCCATAAATATTTCCATCAACTTGTGTCTCTTACACCCCCAGGACTCCACTTTCTGCAATACAGCTAATCTCTCAAAATGCAGTTTGAGTTCTGGGTTTTGTGGAGCTGATCCTTATGCAAAGGAGGTGTTACCTTGGGAACAAGGTTAAATGATAGGGTTATGGACCTACTCTCTTAATTCCCCTTTATTTTATGATGGAAATGTAAGATGTTGTGAATGCTTCATCATAACATATGCCAGCAGAACCATGCCAAAAATAGCAACCTGAAGCAGCACACGGTATGTAACGCTTGCATACTTCTCCGAGAGTTAGAGAGATTATTGAAACAACACATGTCAGATGCTATTACTGTCATATTGTTGGGGCCATCTGTTGGAGGCCAAGATCAAGACCTGCTGCTTTCCCAGGAACAGCAGCTCCACAAAGGACTGTGGCAAATTAAACTAGATCTGCTCAGGCCTGGGGAGTTCATCTAAGGGAGGTTTCTTGTTTTGTTTCAAGATTTCATCAGGAATAAACCCAACAGTATATTTTGGATATTGCTCCAGGGGAAGTCTGAGGAAAAGCATTTTAATTCTTTTTGTTTGTTTGTTTGCTGTTGTGGGCTTTTTTTTATTTTGAGAGACTAAATAGCAGATCCAAGATAAGGACTGAATTGTCAGGACGGGATGTGTACATTTGCACTCACAGCTGTGCTTCTTGGAAAACATGTTCATAAATAAAGTTCATACAAATGTGCACATGAAATCATTTGCAATTAGTGAACAATAATTTGACAGCAACCTGGAGTTGTATATGACTACTGATTAATGCAGTTGACTACATAGACACAAAGCAAAACAAAAACTTTTGAGATTGCATATGGAATTCGGATACCAGTTCCTCCTAGTGGTCTTCAAAATCTCAGCTAGAATACCTATAAATTTGTTTATTAGATATAAGATGAAGTTCTATTTGGATCCACAGGGGATTTGGGTACTGCTAGCACTAGGCTGGATTTCACACATACACTTACTGTATCAAAATAGCTACTCACACATACATATTCATTTACATACAGATATGTGTTTTCAATAGTATTAACATAATGGCACAGCTTTTAGTACCACTGCATTCATAGAATTTACTTAATGGGCATATGTTTTACGGACATGTTTCTTAACGGTTTTAAACGATGTCCTTGCTGACACCAGAACACTAAAGAATTAAATGTATTGATGTGGAAGATGAGAAGTCTCTGTTATGAAGACAGACGTGGTTCAAATGCCACGGAGTGGGAGTAATTTTCAAATGTAGGAAAATGATATCATAGATCTGAAATACTTTTGTGGAGGTTTTGTTTTGCTGCATGTTGGTGAAAGACTTGGACCCATTCTGCACTTTTCACTTAGCAGAGCCACAGAAAGCCTCCAAAGCTTTGCTTCAACTCTGCTGCAGAAAGAATTCTTGATTCGAAATCTCAGGCTGTGCTACAGCATATGGATACCTTTCCTACGGACTCAGGATGCACAGGTTCATAGTGAGAGCCTCCTTCTGCTCCTGGAGGAGCCCAGCGCAACAAGGTACAATAGCAGGAGAGACCTTCCCAGAGTGGAGGAGGCTCAAATCTAGTACTGAAATAAGAAGAGAGCAGTGGGGGGATCCCTGTTAATCTGCAGTGCAGGAGGGAGATGCACGTGGAAGAGGGAGGACTGCTGGAGATCCACTGCAGGCAGCACCTTGTTGTTCTGCCAGCTATTTCCATGTTTTGTGCAATGACTGCTTCATGTAAAATCTGTGGATGGTCCTGAGATTTGGGATGGGATCCAAGTCCCCGTTTCCAGGAGAGCAGTCTCACTGGCAGGACAGAGACTCGAAGTTTATTAACTGTAACTTCAGGGTCTGGGGAGGGAGCTTTTGCATGTGGAGGTCATACTCTAGGGAGAGGACAATAACATTATGCTCACAGCAGTTTTATAATCTACCGCTGTTCTGTCCTCTGGGTCTCTTGCAGAAAACTGGTGTCAGAAAAATGCTGCTGCAGCTGTTGCCAACGAGGAGTAATGATCCCAACTGCAGCATCCTCTGTACACATATCACTGTCTGGGGATGTTAGCAGTACAAACTGATTATGCAGTGCAAAAGTATCTAACAACCTTCTATTTATTTCCTTTGCAGGAGAAATTTCCCAAGTAGATCCCAAGTCAGTCCTCCCAGCCACTTTTATTCGTTGCATTCTTTAATCAGAAGTGTTTAAAATACATTTTTGGAAGCCTTGTTTGATTGAAATTCATTGTGTTCAAATTAATTCAGATGAGTTGGAAAACTCTTGATTCCTTGGGGGAGGGTATCAAGGTGGAATTGAAAGATGGTGTGGCAGTTTTGGAGCCAAGCAAAGAGCATGTTTTCAAACCACCAAAGATATTTGTTATCCTTGAGAAGCGCCAGCCTAAAAGAGAAACTTTCATAATATGAAATAACTTCCCCTTCCCTCCCTCTCTGGGTTTGGTGATAGTGTTATTTGGGGTAGAAGCAATTGTCTGATTTTGAAATTTGTGCCAAGTGACAAGCTCCCAGGACAGGGCATTTCAGCTGAGTCTGGTGTTCCTGTCACTTTTACTGCCACTTCCAGCGTGAATGGGCAGCGATGCCAATTTCCCTGAGCAGCTGCCAGTGTCTGCCACAAAAAGGTACTCTGGGGGAAGCCACCCAGACTGGCTCCAGCTGAGGGACCACACAGCTTTCAGCATCTGCAGTCTGGGCCAGGTGTGCCAGTAGTCGGGATGACTGATCTCAGAGGACTGTCTTGGATTAAGCAAAAACTTGAGGTGCATTGACTGGCACATTTTAGGTATTTTTTGACTAATATTTGTTCAAACCATTCTGAAGCCCATCTCAAGATTTCATACAATCTAATTGCTCACGTACCCTCTTTGCTGGGACTTCAGTATGTTCTCCAATTTCACTTAATATCCAGCCTCCACATGACCAGAAAAGCTCTCAAAAATTGGTCCACTTTTAAGGTCATGGGAAAAGAACAGTCAATTCTTCTCCAATCTGTGTATTTCATTGTAAGTGGTAATAGAAAACTTTCATAAAGCAAACCCTAAAGCATCCCAAACTCTGCTTTCCCATAAATGAATTCCAACACAAAAACTGCCTGCCTGTGGTCTGCAGGACTTCAAACACAAGGTGTGTTAACACGAGTGCCATGTCCAATCTCAGTCATAATGACACAGAGACTATTGCTAGTCCCACTGCCAGACACTAAGTAATTCCATGCTGCAAGAGTTTGTTCAGTGCCAGCAGAAAAAGAGGCAGCTCCACTGTAGAGGCTATCCAATTATGTGTAATTTTTCAGGAAATGCTGTAAAAATATTTTCCTTCATGAACCTGTGCTTGAGCTGTGTATCTCTAGGGATAAAATATTTTTGTTCTGCATGGCATTTTTTTTTGGTGTTTCATGATGTGACAGGTTTCAAATATTTGGTGATTGAAAGATTAAAAGGCATAGGGTTAAGGTGGCAGAAGGATGATGTGTTTGTTTGCCATTTTCTTGCTTGATTTTCCTTAAATGGGAAGAGGGCAGAAGCATTCAATGAAACCAAAGCAAAAATGTGTTTTTTCAATATTGAGGAAATATAGACTTACTTGTTTACACTGGGAATATTCTTTAATGAAGGCAACCCTCGGAGTAATAGTACATATGAGGGAGGCTGAGGCTGGAGCTATTTCTCCTAAGGGAATTGTGAATTAATATGTGTTCCTCTCTTTTCCTCTAATTTCTTTCTGCTTGTAGGAAAAATTATATCTGCACTGTAGCTTCAGTCCATGTCATTTAATATCCTAGACTGGTCCCCCCTTGGGATGTAGGGGAAGTAGGAAGAAGGAGTATATTTAGAAAAGGAGATAGTTTGTCAAGAATTCAAGAGCAGTTTGATCAAAACAAGACCCTTGAAATGCAATGGATTCAACTGAGATTATTTAAAAAATGTTTTCTAGCAATTCTGCACTGCTTTTGCTGCCCCCTATGGTTTCTGGATTCAGAGATGGAAAAATTAGAGTTTGCCTTACCAAGCCGCGGTGTTGTAAGAAATGAAGAGTGCCAAATAGCCTGTCTGTGCTGATGGCTGTCAGCGGGCCCTCAGCGAGAGAGTAAGAGAAACTGAACAAACCCCTAGGGAGCCTTGCCAGCACCCAGCACTGGGTGGCCAGCTGGTGGCCCAGCTCCTGGTGCTCTGCCTCCGTGGCAGGGAACACCTCTCCTCCCTGGGGAGCTGATCTGGTGGTACACTCTGGCCTCTTGGGTCCTCTGTCCCTCACCAACTCCCCTTTCCTCTACCAGTGCAGTGACCCTACCCAGGAGCTTTTCATGCCTTTGGAAATGTGCTGCTGTGCTACCCCCTTGGAGGGCAGCACCTAGGGAGGAGGCAGATATTGAGCCCCCTTTTTTGGCCTAAATTTTACCTGGTTTAGTTCAGAAGAGGTTGTTGCCTTCTGCTGTGACAAACACCTGTTCCTAGAAAGCACACAGTCACAAAGCCATCTAACAGACTTCTCACATCACTGAGCGTAAGCCATGTATTCATTTTATCAGCTTTTTCCCCTGGGGAAGTAGTCCAAAGCCTGAAGTGTCATTAGGAAAAGCTAGAGGAATACTGACAGTTCTTGTTTTGCAAATTGTCAAATGAACCCATTTTCCACCATTGCTGGTAATGTCTTTCATTATGCCTTTAATGAAATTGTATTGACATATTTATGGTCTAATAAAAGAAAAAAAAGATACCCTGGAAAAGCAGTTTTCAGAAGCTGAAATGTTTTAATAATGGTTTCATAAATTATTTTGATTTTTTTTTTGGTCATAAACTTTGGCAAAAAGAACATCATATTATTCAAAACTGCTAATTAAATGGTCTCTGGACTGTACCATTTAAATCCTCTAAGATGTATTTTCTCCTGCCTCTCCTTTATATTCAATGTCCTTTATTTCTGACATCAATGGGGAGCTGGCTACAATGTGCTGTATCTTCTTCCCACACAGACCATTTATCCGCTATTATATTTTCCTATTCTCTTATCATTGGGAAAACAGCACTTTGACATACCATTTTATGGTTTATACTTTAAAATACCCACCTGATCCAATTTTATTATGTCCTCAGTTGTTGAATTCAGCATGAGTTAAACTAGGGACTTTAGCATCTGTTTTGAAATTGTTAGGGATTAGCCAGAAAATTTTGTAATGATTCTGATGAGCATCTGTCAGTTTTTTTGTGGGGCAGTGGTGAGAGTTTCCAGATAGACTGTCATGTCTGATGGATCTAGATCTGGACTCTTCCTAAACCTGTGATCCAATCTGTTAATTGTACTCATTTGCATGAGTGCAGTTCTGGTTTCAGTAGTAGATGATGTATAATCTTTCTCAGTGTTTTTTTCCTTTGTAAACTCATAAAATGAGTCTGACTGAGAGCTGTGTATTTTCCCTTCACTTATATGAGTCAGCTAGTTGCTGAATCCAGCTCAATTAACATCTGAGTTGGCTTTTATGAAAAAAAAAAAAAAGTCTATTGGTTCTATCCCAGAGGTCACAGCAGACTAAGAAAATAAAGGTCATATTGTATCTTGAATTCAGGATGTACAGATGTTATAAAAAGATAAAATCTGAAACCCAGAAGGGAAAGGAAGATGTATTTGCAGCTATACTATGTATATGTAAATGGTAACACATGATTTAGTGGTAGTATCTTTTTTTTTTCTTTTAACAAAGAAATGTCATAAAAATAGGCAAACAAGAAAAAAACCAAAATGGACCAATGCATATCAATACATACTCAATCTCGCTTAAATATGCAACTGGGGGAATATATGCTAGTTTCTTAGGATATGACCAGTAAATATATGGAGCCTTAGTGGCAACTCTGGCTTCTTGGAACATTAGTTCCTATATCACAGATGAAAATAAGGATATAAACATCAAAAATAAAGAAGAGAAACGATACATATACCCATGAGATCTCTGTGTAATCCAAATCAGTTGTCTGCAAGAGAGTTAGAAAATACTTTATGCATTCAGGGAATACAGCTTTCCATCAGAGAAATAAAATAGATATATCTAGAATGTATCAGCATTGGTCTCATATTTCCTCTTTGAGGTTTACTCTGATGTGATTTCATAGTAGCCATACTTTTTTCTTTGAAGCTCACCATCCTTAGCTCAGGTGCAGGGACAACAAACATTTCGGAGGCAGAACTCTTGGCACAATTTTTGCTCATGTTGTAATTTTGTCCTGTTTCACATTTCCATCTCCTTCACTGCCTGCTGTGACTTCTGGCTTGAGCTTGGGCTGAGCAACTGCAGAGTTCACTGTGTTTGAGGCATGTCAAGTGCTGAGCTAATGTATAATTTCATCCTCTGTGGGGTAGTGGTGGGGGACATGTTGGCACAGAGTACAAGGAGTTTGGCCCATTTTTTTTTAGGAAAGATGTTTATGATAGTCTTCAAAGTTTTAGGAAGGGGTTGTCATTTAAAGCTGTTTGTGGCTCTTACAGATGTATTTGTCTTTCTGCCTGTTTGTTCAGGCACACTTGTTCTATCTGCCTGTTGTCTATCTGCCTATTTATTATCAGCAAACATCAGGAGTGGGGCTGCAATGACTTACCTACTTATCTGTCATGCTTACATATGGGCAACTTGTCATTTTATTTGATCTTGTGAGAAGGTCTGTCCCTCTGTCCCTTCAGTAGGACTGTGGACAGAGAGCTGTGTCCCTGTAACCTCTTCTCTGATATAACTGCTGCAGACAGACAAGCAGGGCACAGAGTTTTACCTAAGAATTAAGGCTGCACAAGCACTTGTCTTGAAAAAAACCCACAAAATCTGAAGTGCAAAAAAATCCTAAATTGAGAAAACATTCAGGGCTCTTGCTAGAGGCATCACCAAACATTAGCCAAGTACAACTGCAGCTCAGGTATACCATCACATCAGTGACCTTTAGTGCAGTGATAATGCACCACTAGTCAAAAATCATAAATTTTGCCATAAAAGAAAAAAAAACCAAACCAAGCTGTTCTCTTCTGTGTATTCTACTTTACCTAAACTCGTGCTTCTAATATGTTTTATTAAAATATGTAATGGTTTTTAGACCAAGGGACAATTCACCATTAACTGAGACCACATACAAACTGATACTGAAATCTACCCATTCCCTGTTTCTTGTTTACACTCATAATATACACAGCACTTAAGTGAGTGTGGTCTCCAGTGTTAGTGTGGAATGTCTTGTTCAGTCTCACAAAAGAGAACTGTAGCCGAGGTGGAGTAAATGAGCTCCTAAGGTCACGTGTGATGCCTGCAATAGGAACAGGAGCTCCACTGAGTTTCTCTGGTAGATCATTAGATGTGAGACTGTCCTTGCCAGAACAGGCCAGCATCCAATGAGGACAGACTATGAGGTTGCTTGTGGTTTAGCATGTGCATGTATTTGAAGACTAATTTACAACATAATAATTCAATTCACTTATGGAAACCATTAGTGATTTTCAGAGGATCATAAGAGCATTGGAGAAGACTTAAGTTCTGTGTCCTGTCTTCTGGTCTCAAAATCAGAAGCAATTCTGCAACAAACAGGACTTGGCTTCCACATGATACCTCATCTGAATCTCAAATAGAGATCTGTATGATCTTAGAGCAACACCTTACATACTCATAGAAGAATAAGTTTTTAACTGAGATATATGCTTAACCTCAATTACAGGTTGAGATGCTGAATTTCTCATCTTTATTTTATAAAATGTCTTCTGTTTCTTCTGACATATGTAAAACATAAACCAGAAACAAATGTAATTTAGCATAATGTATTAGAAACCTATACAAACTAGGTAGGTCAGTTGTCACTTCTAAAAGACCTGGAATTGATTTGTTTGTCAGAATGGTGTAAATATTCCTAGATGTATTCTAAGGATGATTTTAAATGATGAGTTCATAAACTAACAGACCTCGTAATGTATGTGCAAAAAAATGTACTCCATATGTAGTGTATTTCTTACTAATTCGCAGAGGCTGTTCTATTTCCTTCTCAGGAAACACAGAGTTTTGAACTTAGTTGTTAGCTAAAATTTTAGTGCAAATTTTTAATCGATCTATTCTAATGTCTACTAAATTCTATATTGTTTATTACTTTTTCTAAATAATTAGTGGTCTGATAGTACTCGTGGTCCATTTTAGTCCTGAGACTAATGACATCTTCTGTTATTGGTATCTTAAATGTGCCTCAGGCTATATCAAAGGACAGTACATTTTTCATTTAATGTGAAAGTGCAATAGAAACAATCCCAAAGTTTTCGCAGGATTGATCATTATGTTGGTTAAAAGGAAGTATCTTTTTCTGGCATGTTATTTAGTTTCAAGAGATGATAACACAAGAAAATGAAGATTTTTTTTTTCTTACGTAGAAGTAAATATCAACCATTTGATGGATCATTGCCACAGGTGTAGCAACTAAATTTCACTTCTCAGTCAGTTTGTTTTGAATAAAAATCTTGCACAGTTCCTTACCAGTGTTTCCTATATAACTTTGGCTTTTGTCAGGAATACTGGAGAGTTGGAAACGCAGGTTTGTTTGTTCTCCTGATCTGTGAAAGAGGAATTGTACTGTGAGGGAGTTTGGAAAAGAAAGGTAACAGTGCAAGAAAGCCAAATTTGAATCCATGCCCGACTCTATAAACTTCCCCTTTATTCTTCATTATCCACCACAAAAAGTGAAGTGTCTTTGTGTTTGTTAAATCATTGGCCTCAGTCTCACAATTGCCTTTCAGGATCTGCAGCTCTCTGTGAAGCTGAATTCAAAACACCCTCACTCTGGCTTAGAGAGCAAACGAAAGGCTTAGGTCAACTAATGGCAACATTTGGAACAAGAATTTAACTGATTGCCTGAGGACAAAGGGATTTATATTTGCTTATTGATCCCCCGAGACTCCCAAGCTGGGCCACATCTCATGGTGATGGCTAAACTTTGCTATGGATCTGAAATAATGTAGCTAATGTAGCTGGACCTTGTACCTCTGACCTTTCCTGACCCTCCTTGTCAGACTGGACTGGGTATTCTCCAAACTGCATTTGGGGCTGCCTTTGCCAAAACCCGTGAGCCAGTGCTTATTTTGTCAATCCTTTTTAAGTGCCCCTGCTTTAGACCCCTCTGCTTATATTTACAGCCCTGACATTACAAGTGTGAATTCTCAAATAAGAAACAGTTTTCTTTCCTTGTAGACTTAGTATGCTGTGGCATCTGTAAATATCTGCTCTCCCCTGTGAGTCTAGAATAACACTGTGACATGTACAGGTTAGCTCAGGGCACAAATAACCAAAACTGCCTACATTAGGAGTTCTCTCCTGGTTTTGTTTTTGTTTTAGTGGAACCTGTATTTTTTTCTAAAGGAATGCCTGCTCCTCACAACTCCTCTAAAAATCTCCCTGAGGTTTTCTATGCGATAAGTTGTCTCTAAAATAATTTCATGAGTAAAGTTGGTAGAGTATATCAGATATGTTCCTGCAGAGAGAGTAGGACCATTCTAGGAAGGGGGTTGCCTCAATCTGCTGTCTAATAATGCTTTATCTATGATAGAACTTAGCATAGCTATGAAAGGATGAATAAATTGTTCTCAGTCACCTACCAGTGGAAATTTCTCTTCACAGCATCACTTTAAAAAGGAAGCAGTTCCCCTAAAATGTTAAATTGATGTTCCAGCTGAGAAAAATAACAGTAACTTTCAAAAGAGAATTTGATTTTTAAAGTCTTCTGCTTTACTAGCTGGCAGCCTTAGGTATCCGCAAGTATATCCTGAATACATAATCAGCCTAAGCTGAAAACCAGCACAAGTTTTACATCTCTCTTGTAAATACAATTCCTACAAAGGGTGCTTGCACTAGAGCAATACACAGAATCACTGCACAAACTTACAAAGTGCTCTTAAACCCTTTAAAGCGTAGTGCTTTTGAGTAAATGACATTCTCCAGTTTTGTAATGTCATGTGGATAAATGCCTCATTTACTAACTGTGAGGGGACCACAAAGATCGGTTGTTGTAAAAGTTTGATTTTCCATTTCTTGGGACTGGAAAGTAGAATAGAGATTTGTCCTAGCCTTGTTGCAGAATTGACAAATCATTAATTCCATTGATTCTCACCGTAGTGCAATTTATCGAACCTAAGTCCATTTGTATTAGCAAAAATTACATGTCATGGTGAGGAAATCCCTCTTCTCATGCTCTTGCTTTTATACTTTCACCTTTATTTATTTATTCTTTTAAGGCACTGTTACACACTGTTGTGGGCTTAGAAGCTTCAGACAAAGATTATCAGGGAGACCCTTCTGTTGAGTCATGAGGTGAAGAAAGGACCCCCCTTGCTTTCTGAACTCCTTCTCAGAGAGGAGGCTAGGTGCAGCTGGATCTAATCCTAGTCCTAGACGTGGTTAACGGTTTATGTCTAATGGATTATGTAGGTGTAATTGAGCCTTTGTATGACTTTGTCTTGCAGGATTAAGGATGGCAAACCAATAAAGTATTTAAATTGATGATAATTATGATTAGACTAAAAGACTTTAATCTGAATCAGTTACTACACAATATAGATATTTACAATTACAAGTACAATTACTTCATGATTTTAACAGTGAACTATTTATTAAATCAATAATTTCAAAGCTAGCAAAATAATTAGTAAGTAGAGATTGATGTTACTCTGTACTAATGACTGTGGCCAAATATCTTTCACTCAGCCTCCAGGTATAACCTTGAGGTGTGTCCTTACAGGGATGCTAGAAATCCCTGCCATTAAAAAGTGGTACTGTGCTCTTTGTAGTATAAAGTGATTGACTGTCAGTCATATGTTTCTAGCCTAGCTGTGTCAGCTCAGCAGCCTTCAGCTCAGCAGCTTTAGATAAGTTATCAGTACTATCTCTTGTTGGTTTCTTTATCAGGAACTTTTTCTGCCACATCCTCACCAGTGACAGTTTCTGTCAGGAAATGTTGTTTTTTCACATTCTCAGTGTTTAACTTGGGGATTGTTGAGTTAGGCTGGTCTCAGCACTCTTCAACAACAAAAGCAGTATGACCTCCCTTCTCCATCCATTGATGCAAATAGGGTAAAGTTTGAGCTGTTTCACTCCCACCTAGGCAGAGCACCCTGCTACACATACCTTGTAAAGAACCTGGAGTGCTAGATTATGGAGCCTTCTGCTTGTTCTTGTCCATTGAACTCAATGCACTTTATGTCAAAATTGCAAATACATCAAGTGCTGACTGAACATTTGCCAGTGTTCATTTGGATTTGGGAGAAGCAAAGGACTGCATGCAGCAGGCAGACCCACTTCACTTCCACCCCCCACCTCCCCCAGCCTGCAAACTTCAGTGATGAAAAGGGCTTTTGAAGGGTGTCTGACAAGGAACAAATTTCCTTTTTCTTGATTTAAAGAAGAAAACACTTTCCCCACCCCAGCAGGTTTTTGGCCCTGGCTGGTGCATGTCAACACAGCTGCAGCTGGAGTGGTGGTGATGTACACCAGTGGTGATGCTGGCAGGGGGATGCTGCTGTGGGGATGTGCTGCGCTTCCACTGGAGCTCAGCCTCTGGATGCCATGGAGGCACATAAAAAGAGGAGGGTTAAGGGAGATCCTGATTAAAGTTCCATTTACTGATGCTCCTCACCAATTTATATCCAAGTGCTACTTTGCTAATTAATGACTGCTCATGAAGTGCCATGTGTCAGCAATGAATCACTTATTTTTGTTGCACTGCAGTAGTATACTGCTAATGAGCAAGGACAACTCATATAATTAAAGTCTAAAATAGCCCTGTCAGTAGAACACAATCAAGTGTTTATATCTTGCTGCAGTGGGTGGACCAGACTATATCACTTTTCTGTCTTTGCTAGTTTTACAAGAAAAAAAGATGGAGAGCTGAAAAAATTTGGGGTAGTAAATATTTTTTCAACTGTAGTAGTACAAGGAATTGACTTTAATTTTAAAAGAACTAAAATTCTGCCAGTTACCTGTGTCTGGCATAATCTTAAAATAAGACTGTCTTAATTATTGCCTCTAATGGGCCTCATCAAGCTCAAAACTAATTAAAAAAAAATAAAAGGGAGAAACAGCCTGGATGAAATGGGGAAGATTAGTGCAAAGTTACAGCAAAATCTGTAGTTTGTTTCTTCACAGCTGCATGTAGGTAGGAAAACTGAGAAATGAGGACAAGCCAGCTGTCAATGTATGTAGGCAGCTGTTCATACTTTAAGCAATACCTAGAAAAACCTGCCATTGAACCAGTAAACCAGCAAATAACATTTCTCCTGTTTGACCTGGTCAGTGCTAGCACAGCTGAGGTCTTCTATTTTCATTCATGAGAGGTAAGATCAAGTCTCTGGAGAACATTTGGTCCATCCATGCACACTGCATCCCTTTCCCCATGGTGTTATACATCACAGTCTGAACCACTGATGTAGTCCACTAGTTTTCCTCACAGGAGGGAAAAAAAATCATATGTCCGAGAGAACAAGTAGAATCTATTAGCCAAAGTCCTCCATGTTAGTAGTGACATGCACAAATGACATAAGGCCATCTAGGTTTCCTAGATGCAGCAGTAGGAAAACTGTATCCCATCTCCTCTGTCAAGGAATGAATCCGTCTCTTGTGGACCCAGTTATTCTGATCAGGAGGGAAGGGGAGGGATATATGTAGCCTATATTGAAAAGATAAGACAAAACAGAGACTTTATGGAAGGCATGGGAAGAAGAATGGACCTTTTATTTTAGTGTTTTGGATACAAAATATTTCAATGTTTAGGATTTTAAGTTTATAATGAAAAACAGTTCTATGAAAAATTGAAACATTCCTTCCCACAACAGCCCCTATGATCTCTCCACCACTCCCTTTTACACATATCTATGTGTGAACTCGAGTTTCTGTGAAGGAACAAAAAGCCTAACCAACAGTTGTGACCACTACTGCTGAAAAAGAGCAATAAAAATGAACATCCATTTTCCTTGGAACAGGTTCTTACTGCTCAGCAGTAAGAACAGCTACAGCTCTCCCATTACTGCTAGCATGACAGATCAACATTTGTCCTTGGTGTTGTCTGTAGCAAGCACTAGGTAGACCCTTTGTGTTGGCCCCATACAGCTATTTAAAAAAAATCCCATGAAACGAGAATCTTTTCTGAAATGACTTCTACAAATTCTCAGAAAGCTTTGTGAGTGCCTGACAAAAGCCCTCACTCTGGGGTATAAAGTGGGATTGCCAGCTCTGTGTTTTCACAAGCTTGTTTAGGTAAAATACTCAACTTGGGTTGAGTAGGGAAGACCTTAATCTCCTTATTCTTGAGAACACTGCAGCCCTCCCCACCTAAACTTACTTGAATGTTTAGCTATGAAGGCAGATGTGCTGCCTGTATTTTATCCCCTTCACAGTCCCGCTGTGATTTCCAATGACATCCTGACACTGGACAGTTCCCCAGTGATAAGTGGGGAACAATTCCTCTTTTCAACATCTGCTCTTCCACTTTTGTTTAGCTCTTCGAAAGCTGTTTGTTTGCATTGACAAGACTGTGGTGAGATCGTGAGAGAAAACTTTGGGTAGAATTAATTTAGATATTTCTGATCTCTTGAGTTTGCTTTTGGGTAAGTCAAGGTTCTGTATAACTGCAGAGTGGAGGCAGGGATAAAAGTATGAGGCTGTCAGAGCATCTGCAAAATGGGCACTTCATGATTTTAAAAAACATGCACTGTTGTGGAACAGAAGTGTAATATATGCCATTAACATTAGTGTCATTGGACAGCCTCTAAATTGCAGATTGGTGGGAAAATATTGGTATGAAAACAAGAGAAAATGAAAACCGTAATAAGCTCTCTGCATAAGAAGGGTGATCTACAGTTAAATTTAAAGGCTAAACTGAAAAAATGTGAAGGATGAGACATATTTCCTATTTTAAGGCTAAGACTGATGCTCTGCCTCTAACCCCCAAAGCTGTGGCAAAGACTTAGTGGTGTGAAGCAGAGACACCACGTCAGATTTCACTCTGCATTCCTGGCTCTGGATGATTTATCACTTGCAGCCATTCTGTTTGCTATTAATTAAGTACAAAATTTATTTTACTTTTGTAAAGTTATTATATACAAAAGTTAGTAAGTTAGCTTGACTGTCCTCCATCCCCTATTGAGCTTAGTTGAAAGTTAAAATAAAAGGTCTGTATTTCAGCTGCTGTAAATTCAGGTTCCAAATGTATTTCTTTGCATTTGTACACTCATAAAATGAAAACAGGCAGCCTGAATTCTCTGCTTTGGGTGCTCCAACACTTGTTGTAAATGTGGTTATTAAAACTGATTACTTCTTAACAAATAACCTGCATGTATTATAACTTAGCCAGGAGGATGGATATGATCTGGATGGTATTATGACAGAATTCCGTCATTTTTTCCCCCCCTGACAGCAGATATATGGGCTTCACTTTACTCTTTGGAGAACAATGAACTACTGACCACCAAATAATGGGAGAGCAACGTTTGATGTTGAGAAAACCGTGCTAGAAATGCCCTCTGGGCGACAGTACTCAGCACAAAGGTGGTTCTTGAAGCTGACTGTCAGCCAGGCTCTGTCTGTAGCTCTGATTGCTTTGGAAATGTCAGTAATGTCAGCCAAAATGGGAGGTTTGTGTGAGAGGAAGACAGAGAATCTTGCTGAGCTATGGCAATAACAAGTTTGTTGCTAAATGTGAGCTATTACTACCCACAAGCACAGATTTCAGAGAATGCACCCCTAGACACAAATTTCTTGGTGACATGTCTCTGCTCTACTGGGAACTCAGATAGGCCCATACCGATGGCAAGGAGCCTTTTTTTTTTTCTCTATCACCTTCTGTTTTATTCCTCTTTTCCATCTACCCAGAGAATAATAGAGTATTTCCCCATTTTCTTAATGGCAGGTAGAAAGAATGAAAGATAAACCCCAATAAAGCACCCCAGAGTCTCTGGGCAAGTGGATGTCTTTCAGTTCAAAATACAATGAAACACAAAATACAACTGTGATGACTGATGTGGCTTTTTATTCTCCAGTCAGATGATTAAAAGGTCAATGCTTCCCTCTTTCAGTGATGTACTTCAGTACAGTGATGGTAAATTGAATACAAGATGTGTTTGGGTGATGCAGGGGACCAGACGCTATTCAAATATAGGATGGAGAGGATTTTGTCCCTCCAGGAGTCTGAAAGTCCCACCTGTTAGAGAGTTCCTGTATGAGTGGAGACGTACAGTGTGGGTGAGCTGAGAAGGGATGTCAGGGGCATAAGAGACGGCGGGAGTTAGAAACCACATGTGGCTACCAGTCCTTTTGTCTGGGCTGAGAATATGCATCTTGTATCTATTCTTTCCTATGAGAATCTCAAGGGTTCTGCTGCAACGCTGCTCCAGCATAGTGATGCTGCACAAAGGAGAAATCTGGTTTTTATTCAGGATAGAGATTTAAGCATTCCTGTCTAATTCCATTCTGAATGGCTGTTTGGCAGTTTCTTGTGCTGAACTTCTGAAGAACCAGTCCATACAAGGTGCTTTGACTAACCACTCTGCTCCTGAAGCCATCCTCAGAATTTAAATAAGCTGGACCATCCTTCAACTCCCAGTTCAGGTCATTAAGAAGTGTGGGTCCCTGGGACCAGCAAACACAGCACAGGATACCTTGTATGCGGTGCTATCTTTTGTATGCTGATTTTAACAGCTCTCTGAAAAAGAGGTTCAATTACAGTTTGCCTTGGAAGAGGCTTTCTTATGAGCTGCTGAACCCTCCCAAGCACCATTTACAGGCCAATGCCTCCCAGACTTTGATGTTTGCTGGAGAAAGTCCAGCCCATGGACAAGTCACCAGCTCCAACTCCTACTGGAGGGGCCAAGCAGCAGACGTGCCGTGAGTGCAAAGAAGCACCTTCAGAAAGATGGCATGCCACCCAGAGAGGTAATCTTAATGCCTAAGAGAGTTTCCCATGGCCAGATTTGCTTGCTTTAATAAAGTAAGGAAGGATTTTAGCTGGTTGAAATGAGGATACATGATGGGAGAAATTTAGTCTTAATGGAATATTCTTATAAACATTTTATTATTACTTTTTGCACTGAAGTGTTCATGTTCATTGTGTCTCATGAGAACCATCGTTAGACATTTTGACATACTTTTTATTCAATTCAGAAATTAACAGTGTGGTTTTAATGAAGTTCAAATAAACCCAGTATGAATACTGAAATACAAAACAATTTTTTTGTTCAAAAATCAAGAAGAAAATGAAGCAAAAGCATATCTGAAGATTACAAAGATAATTTAAAAGAAAATAAAAAGATAATGAATGAGCACAACTATCATTCCCCTGAATATAATGAAATGTGTTTTATGACATTTGGCTGTAATCACAATTAGCAATACTCAGGGCTATTTGCCTGGCTGTGTGTGCAAATCTGAATGTGTGTGTATGAGAAAGTAATAGTGGCTGTACAAATTAATTTCTTGTGAAGAGCTGATTGCTCCACCTGTTATAGTCTGTCTACATCCTATATTCCCATCAAATGTTGCTGATTAGTTCACAGAATGTAATTGAAGAATGAGAATAGAGAGCAAAATGTCTGATTTATAGACTGAAATGGTTATGCCCAGTGATTTTTTTTTTTAATGCTGGTTTAAATATTCTGTTATTAAATTGATTAAATAATTAAATGCTGCTATAAACATGTCAGATGGCACTGACATCAATTTTCTACTGCTGAGTGGGACTCTCATTTACTTGCTAATATAGTGTATATTACTAAAGTTGGTGCTAGTCTTGAACGAGATTGCTAAAGAACACTAAGGAAAGAAGGAAGGGATGAAAATACCCTCTGTAAACACTTGTCGGTGAAAAACATAGCATGGACAGATCATGCTGTTTGTATATGCTTTATTTGTGTTAAATAAAAGAGTTTTCTTTTTTAGGTTGAGCAGAGCTGAAAAAATAACTGGTTCTAAAGGTAAAAGACGATTTCAATGATTCCTTGTTTTCTTTAAAAATACAATCACCAGACCACAAGCTGCATTATTTGTATGTTTATTCAGTTGTAGAACTGAATCTATATTTGAGAAAGCATGAAAAGTTAAGACAAGAAATCCCTAGATCGAAACAAAGCCACTTGCTGCAAATCACAATGTTAGTAAAGCAGATAAAGTAAAAACTGGTTTTGGGGAAAATATATAAGCTGATAAAATCCATGTGGACCTGCTGGAAATTAACATAGCAAACTATTATAAATATTGTCAGCTACAACAAGAGAAGAGGAGACCCAGCTATCTCGCTCCCCAGAAGGAGCTGAGACACTGCAGGTTTGGAGCATCAGAGCTGACTCCCTTTCTTCATATCTGATGGGAGCTGAACTGTATCTGTATTCAACCCTTTATTCATTGTTTGCCCTGAACTTGCTTGAAGTCTATTTATGCTGTGCTAATGGCTGTAGTCTAATTTAATGAATAATCTCCTGCAGATTCACAGTTGTTGTCTGCGTTTACAAATTTTTTAAGGAAGAGATAAACCTGTACCTGCCTTTTTGATGGTGTTCTGACTTCGACATGTTGTTTGGCCCACTCACTATTCTCCACCAATATGCAGAGAAGAGGGGGTAGCAATTTGTATATCATGCTGTGCTGGTTTTGTCTGGGGCAGTGTTAGTTTTCTTCACAGTGGCTAGTATGGGGCTGTGTTTTGGATTTGTGCTGAACACCGTGATGATAATACAGAGATGTTTGTTATTGCTGAGCAGTGCTTGCACAGAGCCAAGGCCTTTTCTGCTTTCTGTACTGCCACGCTGGCGAGGAAGTTGGGGGTGCATGGGAAGCTGGGAGGAGACACAGCCAAGATACGTGACCTCAACTGATTCAAGGGATGTTCTATACCATATGACATCATATTCAGTATATGAAATAGGGGGAAGAAGGAGGAAGGAAGGGACATTTGAAGAGATGGCATTTGTCTTGCCAAGTAACCACTGTGTGTGATGGGGCTCTCCTGGAGATGGTTGAATACCTACCTGCTTGCCTGTGGGAAGCAGTGAATTAATTCCTTGTTTTATTTTGCTTGCATGTGTGGTTTTTGCTTTTCCAGTGCCTAAATATTAATCTATGTATAAAAGAAGGTTAAAGTTAAGTTCACTGATACACTGTTGTCAAGAATATAACTATCTTGTCAAAGGAAGATGGTTCCTTTGCTGACATAAGTCCCCTCTCAAGAGGATGTATTTCTTGGAAAGAGATACCACGGTCAACAAATTTTTCAAAGTGAGTTGAAAATTTTTGTTGCTGTCCTTTGCTATGATTCTGGATTTTGTATATCTCAGTTTTTAAAGGCATTCTGGATGCAGCATGTGTATTTTGTCCCTAAGACTTCTTTTTCTCAATATATTCCATTAATTTAAAAGAAAATCTTATAAAAGTAACAGGTCAAATACTGAAAAATAAAATTATTTTTCAGCAGTAAAGAAACTGTAGAAAGCCATTAGATCTCAACGACAAGTCATTGATGATCACTACGGAAGATAGTCTTAGAATGGACATTCTCACAATTCAAGTGACTGTCTTTACTCTGAGTCTTAAAAATGATAAGTGTCTATATAGCTGCAATGGTTTGGGGGCTTTTTTTTTGGTAGAAATTGCTGTAACTAAAACCAGATATGATCGGAATTTGGAAGGCAACATTTGTCATTACTAAACATGTTTGCTTATATTTACAGTTCTAGAAGAAGTAGCCAGCAAGGAAGGTTTCATCTTGAAACAAATCTGCCATGTTGTTAGAAGACATCATAGTAGGTCCTCTAAGATGCTCTTTTTTTGTCTTATAAATACACTTTGGCAATTTTATGTAGTACACGCAGAGCTAGACGTAAGTGCCTTTACATCTCAGTTCATTCAGCACTATTCGATCTGAGAATTGTACTTTGGTGTACATTTTATTAAATTAAAAAATGGAAAACAGAGAAAGCTTCTAAGCCCCGTATCAGTGAACCACACAGTAAAAGCGCAATTATAAAACTATAATAAATATTTATGTGCTTAGTACATATGAGATATTCTAAGATTCTATATTGTAAACGGCACATGCATTGAATAACAAAAGACTGAATAGTGAGGCATTTTCTGCTTTGTAAATTACTTTAGGCTACCACAACTCATCTGCTTTGGAAGCAAGATTATTTTCTTTTGCTAAAAGTGAGTGTTTTAAGATTCTCGTGTGTATGAAGAATTAAACACTTACTTCTATCTGACCAGGATATGTATATGACATGGTGTATCCAGAGTCAATTTATTCATGTGGTATATAATTGTCACTTTTTAGCAAGTGGAATTTCCAGTCCTTCTATGGACAAAAAATATGTCTCTTTTGTACTGTTTACTAGGCTCACCCTGATTCTTATTCTGTCAAAATAAACTCTGAGATATAAACTCTATTCTTCTGTGGAAAATAAAAACCCTACAACTTTTTTTGTTTGTTTGTTTGTTTGTTTTCTTTTTGTTGTGAATGAAAATAAAGAAGGTTGAGAGATAAGTCTGGGAGCTATAATCATAGAAATGTATTAATGAAACTCAAATAATTCCTTTGAAGACATTTTTTAGCATATATTTCAGAAAAGGAGCAATTTGTGTGATGCCAACCAACAGTAATTGAAATTTCTGTGCCTCTGCTTTAATAAATTTGCTTCACTTACTTGATCCTTTAAGTGGCTCTCCCATTAAGTGGCTGCACTTGTTAAGGGAATGGTGTGAAGCTTGTGGTCTCTGCTGAGTTCTGTTTATATGCTGGGTCCATTGATAAAAAGAGAAGAGCTGCCCATCCACTTATGGTGCAAATATGCGGCCTCCTTTCTGTGAAAAGTGGGTGGAGAAAGAAGGCTGGAAAGGGTGGCTTGGATATATATTTCTGTAGAGCTTGGTCATGCCATTCTCCTAGTAACCTGATCTCGTTCACGCAAGGACCTGAGCATGTGCATGACTCCCATATGGCTAAACAAAGATTTTAGGGTAAAAATGCGCATTTTAAGCGCAGAATCAAGTCGACAGATACGCTAAGTACATGGTAAGCAGTGGCTTGGAAGCAGCTGACAACAGCATAAAGATACATCAGGATATGCATCACTGGCAGGAATCTTTCAGTTGGATAAGGTTGGATAGAGTATTCTGAGGGGATATCTAGCCCCTTGTCATCATAAATCAGGATGTGTTTCTATCATGTGGGCAGATTGGTGGTCATTCCCCACATGACAGGGAGATCCCTGAACCTCAGCCATGTATTCTCCTTACATAAGTTGTGTTTCCATCTGGATAAGAGGACACCACATAGACCTGGCCATACAGTGCAGCACAGAGCTGGCACCTGCCAGCCAGCCTTGGTGGCTGTGTGAAGACATAGCATGGGGCTATAGGGAAAGAGGGCATCAGGGCTGGTGAAAAACTTAATATCCCAAGAGAAGGGATGGATTGAGGTCTGACACCCAGGCCCATTGGAGAGGCAGCATTCTCCCGAGTGGCAGCTTCACTCACCTTTTAGATGTCAATGTAGTTCCCTAGGCATGCTGTGCCTGCAGAAACACCCAGCCTGTGTCCATCATCACAGCTTCTTTCTGTAGGTATCAGTTGAATGAGGTCTTGGGGCATAATTGCTACCAAAAAAAAAATAAAAAAGCAAAGAAAAATGGTAGCAGGGCTGTGGTCTATGCCAACTGTCAAAACAGTGGGGCCTTAGGAGTTACCTCAGCCATAAATTGAAGCTATCTCTATGGATAACTTGAGGGAGTCAGTTCACACTGGGTAGCAGGGCTTTTGATGTGACTCATAGTTGAATGCCTGCAGAATATGATCTCTTTTCCAAATATGTAATACATGTAGAATTTTATACTATATATAAATCCTATAATTGGATGTCACCTTTTTGAATGCAGCAACAGTTAAAACTGTTCCTGAGCATCATTTTTAATGCTTTCTCTGAAAATCACAACTACTGTTGCAATTCTGAGCCCAGTTATGAAACAAGTATCTACCATTCACAGTAATATATGTCAGAGGGAGTCAAGAAAAGGATTAGTGTTTCGTGCCAACCTGATTCAGTAAGTGAACTCAAGTTACCTAAATCACATGAAATCCTAGGGTAGCTCATATGCTTTAAGCTAGGACATCCAAATACCTTGGTGGGCTGATAGGCTTAGGCTTAGAGAATTCCTAAAAGAATCTGAAATAATTTCTGTTTCATATAGTGACTGCTGACATTAATTATTTATATCTTTATCTTATACTGAGAAATAGAAGAGTTTCATTTTCAGATTTGTGATCTGTGTGTTAGAAAAGAACATGATTTAAATAGCAACGGGGAATCTCCCTGAGATAGGGACATATCTCAAGAACAATCACTGGTTGATGAGGCTTCTGTTGTGCAGAAGTGCCAAACTGGCTCCATTAAGAGAAAAAAATCTACAAAACCTACCAACATCTTGTCAAAATTAGATAGATTAAGAATTTATTTACTTCATCTGGATTTTCACATTTAAACCCATTCTGTTTGATTATCTATTAATTGATAAGCAAATGCTTTCCCCCCACAAGTACCATTCCTTTCCATAGTCTTCCTTCCTGGCTTCTCAGAAAAAAAAAAAAAAAAAAATAAAAATCACAGCATTTGAACTCCCCAGTGCCAAATTTTAGGTACAGAATTCACTAGGAGCATATAAATTATTTGCATATAAATTATTTGCCAGTAGTGGACATGACTGGTAAAGAGTCAGGTGCCAAGCTGCAAACTTTTTGAGTATCTGGTTACCAGCTCCTGAAGTGAAATACTTAACCCTCCCATACACTGTGCCTCAGAGTGGTAAAGGACGAGCACTACACTGAAGTGGAAAATGAAGCAGAGTTTGTCACAAGAACCAGTTCAGAATTACTCAAGAGGAACCCATTCAAAGCTGCTTTTTCAACATCAGTTTGGAGCTCTGGTGCTGAATTCAAGGTGATAGAAAGGCACCACCATCCTCAGCCAAAATTTTTCCCTCTTGGATAGTCCCTGGCACCCATTTGATTAAAGAAGGGGACTGACAGCTCTTTCCTTGAAATTTTGAATTAACAAGACACATTTATGTAAAAGAGAAAGTCCCAGGGTCAGGAACTAAATTAATGGTGTTGTCTCTCTTCTGAAGGTCCCAAGCACAGAGCTACAGCCCAGGCAGAGCTGCACCGTCATAGAGATCCCTGTGACTGCCACGCCCTGCTCTTCTTCCCGTTGGCTCCGAGACACACCTGTGTGGGAAGTGCAGCAGAACACCCACTGATAGCAGCACTTATTCTCCTCTTATTTGAGCAAAAGTGTCTCAGTTTCACTACTTTTTTGTCACCATTCTTGAAAAACTGTTGGTTTGAACTCTTGCAGCAGATGTGGACTCAAGTCCCTTCTGGGTGAGGAGGTCCTAAGTTGATGAGGATTTTGAAGAGGAGGATAATAAGTGGCTTTTTATCTTTCTGTTAGAAATTAATGGCAGGAGAAGCCCTGTTTGACATTTTATTAACCAGGTGCTGGAGGGTGCCCTCTGTACTTGTGTCCTTCCCTGTGCAGAAATAATTTCAGTGGGAGTTTTGCAGTCTTAGTTTTCAGGGATAGAGTCTTATTCACCTACTCTTGTACACCTCTGCACTTTTTTCTTCCTTTTTTCTTCTTTTAGACATATAGAGAACATCATTTCAGAGGTTTATTTCTGTCTGTATTTATGTACTGTACCTTTTGCATAATTTGCATCATTTGAGGCTGTTTTAAAAAAAAGTGCTTGCATTACTTTTGGGAATTGAAGCATGGAAGGAAAGAAAATTACATGTTTATCTTTATTTGATTTCTTAATTTGAGATGCAGGGATAAGTTAATTAATTGACAAAGAGGTTTTAGATTTATCCCATTAGAACATAGGGCTGGGACTGCTGAGCAGTTAACTGTTTTTGACATGTCAAGAACCTGAGAAGATTGCTTTTTGTTACATATTGGTTTTTTCTCACTTCAGGCTAAGATACTTCTATATTTGTTTTAATATTTTGCTAAGTAGTAGGAATGCTAATGGTAGCTAACAGGAAAGGATCTCTGCTTCCAATAGCTTACACTGACTGATTATTTTGCTGAGAAAATATAGCGATGGTTTTATACTACAGTTACATAGCTCTGTTTCCATGCCTTCTCGATGGTGTGGAGATTCAGAGTTCTTGCTAGATTCTGGTACAAGACAGGTAAAGATCAGCTGATAAGAACTAGTAGTAGTATCATAGAATGCTAATATTGCCAATAACTAATAATTAAATTTTTGTCTGGAGATAATTATTCAGAAACTCAGTCAACAAGCAATGACTCTGTTGTGCTAAGTTCTGTATCTGAAAATTTCAGTCTAAATATCCAAGTCAGACAGATAAGACATTCGTGCTTAATTCAATGTTCTCTCTGCTCTATATGTTTGGCAGAGACACTTAGTCATAGACAGATCACTAAGTTAAAGCATTTATGAGATGCTCGAAGGTTTCACCCTAGCCAAACTCTTGCTCTGGCACAATTCTCCTTGTGTCATTCAATTTCTAATCCCTTTCCAGGCCAGTAGTGCATTAGCTATGTGGTAGAAAAAAAGTCAAAAGTATTTTCATATTCCATTCAGGTATCAAGTTATTTAATCAAAACCCTAAAGAGTGAAGCCCAGACTTGGTTTATACTAGGGCTTTATTTCCTCATCAACTATCTGATTGAATGCAACTGCAAATTATTGCGTTTTTAGCAAAGCATTATTTCATCTTGGGCTCATGCTTCATATCTTTCAGAATGAAAAAAAAAAAGGAAGAATTTTTTCAGCTTATTTTAAAGACTTGCTTAGGTAAGCTTTATGACATACCTGCAGGAGTTGAAACAATACATGTCTTTGAGGAGTAAAAAGACATCAGTGACATTTCATATTGACCTAATCACAAAGGGAATATATTGCATAGTCGAATTCCTCTCCAACACATAGAACATTACAGGGTAATTTGGACTGGAAGAGGTCTCAGTAGGCTTCTAGCCCAGCCTCATGCTCAAAAGTTCAGAACAGATTGCTCTGGGCTGTACCTGGAGCGTGTGCTTCAAAACCTCCAGGGACAGAGGCTGCACATCTCCTCTGGGCAGCCTGGGTCCTCTGCTTGGTTGTCCTCATGGGAAACATTTCTTCTGTCCAGTTTGAACCTCTATAGTTTCACTTAATGCCCTTTGTCTCTCAGCCTCCAGACACACACTGCTGGGAGAAACCTGTCTCCATTTCCTTGACAAGCTCCCTGTAGGTGCTGGGGGCTTCTCTGTGGTCCCCTCAGAGACATTTCCTCTCCATGTGAACAAGGTCTGGTCCCTCACAGCCTGTCCTCATAGGACATATGCTCTGTTCCTGATCATCGTGGAATCCCTCCACTGGACTCACTCCAGTTTATCAATGCCTTTCCCATACTGTGGAGCCCCAAACTGAATGCAGTGCAGTGCTCTAGATGTGGTCTAACAGCTGCTGAGTACAGGGAATAATCACTTTCCTTTATCTGCTGGCTGTGCTTCTACCAACACAGCCCAGGGCACTGTTGGTCTTCATTGCTGCCAAGGCTCACCGTGGGCCTGGGCTGACCCACTGGCACACCTCCTCTGCAGAACTGCTCACCAGACTGCCTTGTTGAAAGGGTTTATTCCTCCCAGCAGAACCACATTGCATTTGTCCTTGCTGAATTTCACAACATTCCCGTTGGGCCATTATTTGAACTTGACTTCAGGCAGGGCTGGAAATATACAGGGAAACAATTGAAAGGATATGATTGAATTCAGAGGTTGCTCTTGAATCATTCAGGACAGAAATTTAAATACATTAAAGGGAAAAAGGATGTGCAAAGGGATTTCAATGAAATTTTGAAATACCTTGAAATACAGTGACTGAGTCTTTTATCAAGCTGTGTAGGGCGTTAGTGTAGTGCAAAACCTGCTGCTGTATAAGCAGAGCCCACAATCCTTTGACCAGGAAAAAATTCATTAGTTGCCACAGCATGGAGCCCTATATCTAGCAGCAGAGAGATATATGAAGTGCACATCAGGTGTTTGAGGCAGTAGGAGATGCTGTGTATGTACTCACAGATACGTACATACACACAGTGTGTTAACAATAGGACTGACAAACTGCTGATGGGACAGCCCTGCACATGGGTGGGAGTGTATGCCTAGAAAATCCCCTACTTGTCATAGCATTTCATTAAAATGCAAATGGAGGCCTGAATATAATATATTTTAGGTCCTGAATATAAACCAAGTTACACAGGCATAACCTGTATAACCTCACTGTTCTACTCAATCCCTAAATTAGGCCTTTTTGAGGGTTATTTAGGCTTAAGGAAGGACATGAATTTAAAATGAAATAGCTGTTCTAATTTTTCATGTAAACAAGCTCTTATTTGATTTTTTCTGTAATTATTCAGTAGCATGAAAATTAAAGACTATATTCCCTTTCAAAAAACTCTATTAAATATTTCACCCAAATGACTTGATTATATCATTTTAACGAATATAGAAAACATTCATCAGCACAAAAAGTCATTAATTATAACATGGCAGAAAACCACTGAAATAGACAACAATGGTTTTTTAACATGTTAAAGAACTCTTTACTCAGACTATCACACGGTCATCTTGTGGGCAATGTATTTACCAGTAATTCATAAAGGCCTCTCAGTGCTTTACATATCCCCCTATGTATTTCAGTAGGAATCAACCCTGCTAAGGCTGATTTGTTCCACAGTAGCCTGTGTACACAAAAGACAGAGGAATTTATTTTAAAAAGTGGTTCCTGGTTTCAGGAGTCATCTCTCTTTTCACAAATGCAACTTGATCAAAACTGAAGACTTCGTGAAAGGAGATATTGCACCCAGAAGAAAGTCAAAGAGATTCTGAAAATGGTTTAAAGCCACATTGGTACTACCAGCTACTGCAGTTCTTACAACTGAGGATTAAGTTATATGTCTGTGTGGATGATGCATTTTTAGCTCTGCAAAACTTTGGACATGGAATTTTTTCCTTGAATGCCATCCCTTTCTTGGTCCATTTGTCCAATAAATGGAGAGCAATCAACTTCAAAGAGAATCTCAAACAATAGGTAATATCAAGTGCCTGAAATCTGAAATGCTCCCAAATACTCAGAGAAGAGAAATTCTGAAGAAAAAAACTGTGACACTGTCCGGAAAAACACCCTAAAGAATGAAGAGTGCATGCTGATTTCTTGCAGAAAATGTGAAAGCAGCATGATTTTTTGGTCTTAATATCTTAACCAATTGAAACATAGTAGCAAGATTGTGTGGTGTCCAAAAAATAAGTAGGTGTGGTTTAGAAGTTAGGAGATTATATCTGTAGTTAAAAATTCCCAAATAGCAGTATCATTTTATTCACCTTTTGATTTCTGGGGGTGTTTGTTGGGGTTTTTTGTTTGTTTGGTTTGGTTTTTGAATTTTTGTTTGTTTTGGTTTTGGGATTTTGTTTTGGTTTGGTTTTTATTTTTGTTTTTTTTTTTTTTTAAGATTTCCGATACCAATCTTCTTCAAGCATTTAGGCTATAAACAGAATATTGTTTTTTTCCACATGGATGCTGAGGTTTCCTATCAGTGGTGCCACTGCCTGGAAAGCATCAGATGAAGGGAGACCTAGGCTAAGTCTGAGAGAGGCTGGAATGCTGAGAGTACAGTGGACACTCCTGCACTAGTGTGTGACAGGAAGACCTACTGGAGATTTCCCTGGGCTATGTTTTTGGATGGTCTAAAGTAGTTTAATTCTGCAGAAGTCAATGGAATGGTGTTGATTCACACCATATGGGTATTTGGCTAAATCATTGTCTGGCAGAATTACAGAGCTATAAAGGTGGCAGTGCTCTTCCACTGTCACTCTTTGGGGGTTGATTTGATATTTACTGAAAGGAAACAATAATTGAGGCACCGATATTTGCTTGACAGATAATACTCATGGCAACCCTCTCTCAGGCATTTATTGTGTACACAGCTATTGAGAACACTGATAGTTTTCCTTCAGTTGATGACATAATAAAATACTACAATTAGTACAAAACACACTCAGCATTCAAAATGTCATCCTCCAGTGATATTTATTGTTCTTGTGACCGACAGATTTTAGTGGAAAAGAATGAATTAATTTAAGTGATATTTGCATATGTTTTTAAATTGTTGCTGATTGATTTGAATTAGATAAAGCAATGTGATTTCCAGATTTTTGTTTTCTCACCAGGACCACTTACTTCTTTTTGAGGTCTTCCATTAATCTCTCTAATTTATTGAGTAAATTGATATTTATTTCATCATGGATAGGTGCATTTCCTATGACATTTCCTATGATAAGCAAATGCTTGGTGTTTTGTTTCAGCAGTATGTCACTGAAAGGAAACAATTACTTGTCTCTGCATGCTTTTCTGGCCCTAGGGTCATAAGAATAGGAAGTAAGGTCATCCTTGCAGAAGGAGGCTGCACTAGCATGATGACATTCAGGGGAACAAGGTTGCTTTTCTAATTTTGTTATAGTCAGGTGCTGTGATGGTGCAATGGTATCTAACAGAATCAATAGAAGGAAGAGGACAGTGTTTTTGCTATGGAGACAGAAATGATAAAAAGAACCCCCAAAGAATTAGCGAGGGAGATAATGACACACAAGACCCTGGTAACTCTGCCCTGTTACTACCTAGCAGAATATTTGGTGAGTTTTGATTGCCTCATTTACTATCAGACACTTGCCATACAGCATTAAATTATCACATAAGTCTTTTGACAGATAGACAGATAGATAACCATAGAACAAATGCATGCAAACCTTTATCAGCATGAACTTGGGATGCTTGCTGAGGTACATCCTCATCAGACATTAAACCCAAGTGAGAACTCAGCTCTGAGCCTTGAAATTTGTATAAATCATTAAAGCTACGTAGCATATGCAGCATCACCCCTTACCTCAGTGCCTGCTGAGGTTGGAGTGCAATAATGGTTACACTTACTTCTGTATTGAAATAAGATAAAGTCAGTAAGAAACTCCTGTTTGCTGCAGCTAAATCACATCTAATTCTGGAACTGAAGAAGGGCAGAGTGAGGAAGGGACTTCTAGAGGTCATCTGGTCCAAGCTCTGGCTAGAAGCAAGTCCATTGAAATCACACTGCTCAGGATCTTGTCCAGTCAAATTTTGAGTATCTCTGTTGATGAAGATGCTATATTATCTCTGATCAGACTAATTGAATGTTTGACTGCCCTGAGGGGCAATTTTTGTCTCCTAATTTCTAATTGAAGTTTCCTACATTGTAACTTGTGTCTCTGTCTCTCATCCTGTCTTTTGGGAGAAGTCTGTTTCTGCCCTGTCTGTACACTTCTATTAGCCGTCTGAAAACAGCAAGAAGATTAATCTATTCTTAAGATTCCATAAACCCAGCTGTCAGCCACCCCTTGTACACCCTGTGCTCCCGACCCCTGCTAAGGTCCAGGAAAAAAAGGGGAAGCACAAGGACTCTTTCTTTCCTTCTCTTGTTTTCTTCTTCTGTTCCTAGGTGCTCAAAGCAGATATTGGTGCTGATGCTGGAGGTCAGCGGGAACCAGGGAAAGAGGGATTACTCATGCAGGTGTGATCTAAGCAGGCTGCTGGGACTCATGACTGTGAATGCAAGAAATTGAATTGCAAGCCCAGGCTAAATGGGAAGCAACCAGTCAGGGAGAATTACATACAAGCGTTATCCTGATATGGGCCAAAGTCTCAGCTCAGAGTCCACAAACTTTTTGAGGAAAAAGCTAGTTCCTTTGGTGTAAGACTTCTCTTCAGCACAGCAGATACCAATAAAAATTTTGACCACATGACGCATCATGTGCAGGTGCTGTTTATCTTCAGCACAGGTATTTTTATAATTTAAAGAGAATTTTAAAAGGTGATATCATGGGAGAATACGTGCTTGTATTCTTCTACCTGAATGTCAATACTGAGCAGTAAGTACAAAGTATGCACCAAGCAAAGAGGAGTGATGTGCATCGATGGTACACAGACTCATTCAGTTCACCTCTGACAAGGTTGGATTCAGTGAGGCTGGCTATTTTCATAGATAAATTAGATGTGCATGCTCATCTGGCACAGCAAACCTTTCTTCCAGTCACCGCATGACTGCATTGTTAAATACAGAATATCTGATGGTGTGCAATGAGCTTAACTTCTGAGGGCACGTTTGATTCTACCAGACTCATTCCCATTCCTTTAACTACCATAAGTTTGAATGGGGCAATGGAGTGGAGAGGAAATGACGGAGTGGCTCAGTTCTTCCCTGCCTCTTCCCCCATCCTGCACAGCTGGGTTTGCAGGATGGGAACTGCACATTCTCTTCCTTGAGATTTGTTGGAGACGCTCCATTCCCTTGGAGATCCTACAGCTGAGTATATGCAGATTGCTGGTTAACACTTTTTCATTGTACTCACAGTAACTGCTCCTGTGCAGTAGTACCCAGCAGCTTTCTGGGGCTCATCTACTTGTAAAAATCCAATGAAATCTGAGGGGACATGGCAATTTCTTGCACCTGTCAAAATCTTATTCCGTTGCCAATGCGCAGCATGTCACAGAAGCATTTTCAGTAGTGGGAAATAAAGTCTGGTTAATCTCTATAAAGCCCAGAAATAGTGATTCTTACGCAAGGATAGCAATGTCTACAAATTTAAGGTAGCTGTAGATTCAACAGAATACTGACTGAGATACAGGGGCTTTCATGGCACAGTCTAGTGAATCATAAAGATGTGCATGTACAAACAGTTTTTAAATTTCAGTTTAAACATCGAATTGCCATGCAACATCCACATAACTTTGTCACAATGTTTAGTGGGAAGCACTTAGAGCAAAATATAACCCTCTCAGCCAAATACTTGTCAAAGAGAAATATTCATGTCTTTCGGTGTGGCTATAGAGGCAAACTGCAGTTAAGAAAAATGACAACATTTTTAATAGAACTCTTTATTTTAGGTTGATTTTTCATGAAATATTTCACAGCCCTGGGGTGCATATATAATTATTTACTGCAGGATTTAATTAAAATACAAAAATTAAAAAAAATACAAATATTTTTTGGGAAAAAAAAAATCTGTCCTGAAATACCAGTGCTACAGTATTGCAGGCAAAATAAATAGGGCGACACAATTTTGAAGTTCACATTTATTACATGAATGCTTTGAAGTCCTATTTATGGGCCAAATTCAAAAAACAGTAGAGGAGATCCCTGTGGGTGAGGAATTTGTACTGTGGGGTGGGAGAAGCAAGTAGGATCCACATGTGACTCCTGTATCTCTCAATGCCACCTTCTTCTCTCCCATGAGGGATGGCTGGTTGCTCCTCATAGTCATAGAATTTTATTTAAAAACCAGCAATTTTTTTTTAAATTTAAAAACCAGCAACAAAACCTCTCCTGCCTTACCCTATAACTGATTTCACTGCTGCCGAGTTAGTCATCTATATGAAGAGATTGGCAGGGTTTGGCCCAAAACAGTTGTTGCAATAACCTGCCGATATGTAAGTAGGTAACTGTAACTTGCACTCAGTTGTGGACAGATGACTTATTATGGTTCATCGAGCTTTGGGTTGGGATAGGAGATTACTGTGGGTGTATAGAAGATTCCATTTGTGGGAACTGGACCTCTTGGTGGATTTGTGTTGTGAAGGAAGGCAGAAGAAGGGAAAGCTGTACACATACTCCCAACACTGGATGTCCTAAACGATAAAACACATATTTCACTGATAAGATAGTAAATTGGCTGGCATTCGTGGGACATGTGGCTCTCTCAGAGAGCAAACCTGTTCAGCAATAATCTGGGGAAGTTCTCTGCTTATGTCTTTAAAGGGAACTGCTGAACAGAAATGCTTGTTATGCAGAAAAACCAGGTATGGTAGAAAAGAATATATGCAACTCACAACTTCAAATAAATTTAATGTATCATATGTGATATACATCTTCCCTTGAAAATAATCATAGCATCATTTAGACTGGAAAAGGCCTTTAAGATCCTCAAGTCTGACCATCAACTGCCAAATTCTCAAGTGCCACATCTACACGTCTTTTAAGTACCTCCAGGGCTGGTGACTCAACCACTCCCCTCGGGAGCCTGTTCCAGTGCTTGACGACCATTTCTGTCATGAAATTTTTCCTAATATCCAGTCTAAACTCACCTGGTGCAACTTGAGGCTATTTCCACTTGTCCTGTCACCTGTTATCTGGGAGCAGAAACTGATGCCCACCTCACTACAACCTTCTGTCAGACAGTTAAAGAGAGCGATAAGGTCTTCCCTGAGCCTCGTTTTCTCCAGGCTAAACAACCCCAGCTCCCTCAGCCACCTCTCATATAACTTGTGCTCCAGACCCTTCACCAGCTCTATTGCCCTTTTCTGGACACATTTCTGTAAGTCAATGTCCTTCTTTTAGTGAGGGGCCCAAAACAGGGACACAGGACTTGAGGTGTGGCCTCACCAGTGCTGAGTACAAGGGGGCACTGTCACTGCCCTGGTTGTGCTGGCCACACTATTGCTGATACAACCCAGGATGCCATTGGCTTTCTTGGCCACCTGGGCACCCTGATGGCTCATGTTCAGCTGCCCAGGTTCTTTTCTGCTGGGCTGCTTTCCAGCCATTCTGCCCCAGTCTGTAGTATTGCAAATGCCATGCTGCAGGTGTGCAAAAAGCCAGTATTTTCAAACTTTCCTGATCAAAGGGCATAGTTGCAGGGGTAGGCTGTATGCATGCATGTGGAAAATGTGCAACACTCCCATCAGCTACAGGAGAGTCAGGGCTTCCCAGAACTCCTCTCTAAGTGATCTTAATGGATGAATACAACAGATTTTATCCTCTGTTTCTTCCAGGTGCTTTTTTAATAGCACTGCTGGAGACAATAGCTTTCGTTTGCACAAGTGGCCTCAGTTTCCAGTAAACATCATCCATGCTGACACCCTGAAGGGGAATCTGAAAGAAGAATCGATTTGTACTCAAGCCCAAGGTATTCTGTCTGTCCTTGGCTTGCACATGTGTTGCTGTCTGATTCAGGTTAAGAGAGTATAAAAATGCTACTGACAACTACCCTTAGGGATTCTTACCATGCGGAATAATTATCAGGGCTCTGGGGAAGCTGTAAGGGAGCTTCCTTTCCCCTTCAGGGACTCTGTTGTTTAAGTCAAGCTCCCTTGGTATTTGCACAGATCTCTCTGTATGATGGACCAGAATTTAAAGCAAACAAACAGGTAGCTATGAACAGACAAAACCAAACAAAAAACTATTTATCCAACAGAGAATCCTGCAGCCAGACCTAGACAAGAAAATGTTGTTAAGGGTACGTGTTCCCAGAGCAGCTGCTGGCATGTTCAGTGGGAATCACTACCTCCTCTGTGTGATGAAAACCAGGTCATTTACTGAGTACCTGAACATGAATTTAATAGCCTCACTGGGGTGGATGTGGTTTTTCTCTGAGGAACTCTTGTCCTTATGTTACATCTTTGGAAAAGGACACACTTCTCCCTGCCGCATCCCTAAAAAGAAAAATAAAAAAAAACCCCAACTGCTGTAAATCAAGGAAAATTCATAACTTGCTTGAGGTATAACAGCTGTTGATTTAAGACTCAACATCTTTGGGACCACATTGCTTCTAGGAAGATAAAAATCTTTCTGACAAAGTTGGGACCATAAAAATCATAAGGCTTTAGTCAACAGTTAGAGAGGATTTGCATCTCCCTTATAATAAATAACAATAATAATAGTTCACATTTATATCATGCTCCCCAGATTCAAAATGTTTTATATACATCAGGTAATTAATCATATTGAAATACTTTTTCTTGCAATACAGTGATATACAGTCCAAAATGTATCTCATAAAGGGGGCTGATGACTCATAAAATGCAGCATTTTCCTCACTATGTAACTATCACCGATTTTTAAAATGGCAAATATAAAAATCACACACTTTTATATTTATGCAGCCCATTCTTCAATTATTACATCTATGCATTGGCTGCTATGGTTAATTTGGGCTGGGAACATGACTGGAATTTGGATCTCCAGTCTGATTCTCTGGTCTCCTCATTCCATTCCCTGGAATTTTTTCACCTTATGGGGGAATTGTGTCAGTTATCATCAGCCTGCTAAAGCTGATGTTCCCCAGCTCCTACTTAAGGTCTGTGGGCAAAATGGGCTCCATCGGGGGACAGGTCAGAGCAGGTACCAGTCTGAGGGGCAGAATGGGGGTTACTCCCCTCTCTGCAAGGTCTGCAGAGACCATGGAGGGAGAACAGCATTGGCAGCTCTTGTAAATACACCCTGAAGTCCTTTTTACTGTGTTTTGGGAATGTAAAGGAGACCTGAAAGGGATATGTCCCAAATTTTCTCTCCCCTTTTATCCCTCTCCTTGTACATCCCATCTCATGCAATGTCCCTGAAGGAACAAATCAAACCTATAGTGCAAAGAGGTTTTTGACAGCACAGTTTCTAGCACATATTTCTTGACTGACAGTGTATTTGGTTTACATGGCAAGATTTTGGTTGCGGGGGGTCTGCAGCATTGGCTTCTGTGAGAAGCTGCCAGAAGCTACACCCATGTATGACAGGGCCAAATCCAGCTGACTCCAAGACCGACCCGCTGCTGGCCAAGGCTGAGCCCATCAGTGATGGTGGTAATGCCTTTGGGATAACAGATTTCAGAGGGGTGAAACAAAGCCTGTGCAACAGCAGTCAGAGAGCAGAGCGACAAAATGTGAGAGCAACAACCATGAAGACATCGTGGTCAGTGGAGAAGGAAGGGGAGAAGGTGCTCCAAGTGCTGGAGCAGAGGTTCCCCTGCAGCCCAGGGTGAAGACCATGATGAGGCAGGCTCTCCCTCTGCAGCCCATGGAGGTCCCCACACTCAAACAGACTGAAGCCTGAAGGAGGCTGGAACACTGGGATAAGCCCATGCTGGAACAGGGTTGTGGTAGGACCCATGGCCCTGTGGAGAAAGGTGCCCACTGGAGTACATTTGCTGGCAGGGACTCACGCTGGAGCAGTTTGTTACTGAGGGACTTCAGCCTGTGAGAAAGATCCACACTGGAGCAATTTGTCAAGAGCTGCAGCCTGTGGAGAGGACTCTGGTTGAAGTCTGTGCAGGACTGTCTTTCCAGTGAGGGACTCCACACCAACCAGAGCAGGGGAAGAGTGTGAGGGGACCTCCTCCCCCTGAGGAGGAAGGAGCAGTTGAGACTCCACCACTGGAGTGGAGGAGGTAGAGAAAATTGGAAATAAAATTAAGCCTATGAAGAAGGGAGGGGTTGGAGGAAGGTGCTTTAAGATTTGTTTCTATTGTCTCATTATCCTGCTCTGATTTGATTGGTAATAAATTTAATTAATTTCCCCAAGTCAAGGCTGTTTTGCCCATGATGGTAACTGGTGAGTGATCTCTCCCCGTCCTTATGTCAACTTGTGAGCCTTTGTTTGTATTTTCTCTCTCCTGTCCAGCTGAGTAGGGGAGGGATAGAGCAGCTTTAGTGGGCACCTGTTGTCCAGCCAGAGTCAGTCTGCCACAGACAGTCAATGTTTTGTGAGACTCCTATGAGTCAAAAAATACTGCTGACTTATTGACGATAATGAGAGTTTTCCTGCAGTTTCCTAGCAAAAAAAAAAAATCCTTGTGTCCCCAGTGCAGAGGACATGGCCTCAAAAGTTGGAAGCACAAAATAGGGTTGTAACTAGGGATTTCTCCTATCATATGCAGTACTTTTATTCAAAAAGATTGGGTAAGTATATAGCTTTCACCATTGTTTACTGCTTCTTACTTGCAGATGAATGTAGGCAAAAATCCAATAATCTTTAAACTGACTAAAGATGAAGCCAAACTCAAGCCAACCTTTGCACCAGGTGCCTATACTAGTGACTTTTCATGCTAATGTATTTTCCTTTTTCTTTAACTTGCTAATTACTGCCACAACTATGGTGGCATTTTTCCATAGTAAACGATAAGGTAATTGCATAGCTGTGGAATTATCTTCTTGGATGAGATTGTTGTTAAGTACTTTTCTTTCTCTCTGTAGAAATTTTGAAAGACTGCATTTTAGGTCTTGACTTTTATTTATATGAATGCTACTTTATATCTTATAAGTAATATCAGAATCATTACAGGGAATGCAGAAATAGTTTACTAAGTCTACAAGGCCCTTTTAAGATGACAGAGTGGTACAAAGTGTCATTAAACATTCATGAGAATCAGACTGTTGGGACTTTTGTTTAGCTCAGATCCACACTTGGTTTAAATCAGTTTGTTGACTGAAAAGGTGTGACAGCAAAGGAACCCAAAACCTGTGGAGTTTTCTCTCCTCTTAGAGGTAGGCCTTTTTGCACAACAAATGAGATTATAGCATCCTAAAAAATTTTCAGCAGCTACCAGTATGTGTCTTTCAGGGCACTCAATTCTGCCAGGGCCAACATATCACAGATCCTGAGGCAGGTCTGGATTCAAAATGTCAGCAGCCCTAAGTGACTTGCTGAGACCTCAGGAGAGGAGCAGCCACCTGCAGCCAGGAAAGCCTCTGTAAGTCAGCATTGGGGGAGGAAGGACCTGGATGCATCCAGCCATGGCTGTCAGCTGCTGGCTGGCATGTAGCCCTAGCCTGCCCCTTTCCTCCATCCCTATTTTCCAGAGTCCTGCCTCCCGTGGTGTAGCTCTGGGCTCTCTAGCAGAAACCCTTACTTGAATAAGCATGCTTAGAGGTATTTAAATGCTCTAGTGAGTCTTGAAATGCTTTACCTCAACTATGAAAGGCCACTTTGAACAAAGGGGATAATTGACCTCTCCTTATGATGGGGATGATGATGACTCCTGACTACTATATCTGCTTGCTGCTTTTTCCTTTTGTTACCACTGATGAGCCACCATTACCATGGAAGGATGAGCCATATAAATCTCTGCTTTGTGCTTTGTCAGAAAGGAAACTGCTTGAGTTCAGGCTGCAGCATCCTTGTTGCTGATGATGCATGACGTCAGACACATGGAGCCAGTTTTCTGCTTCAAGATCCACTTTGCAGGATTGCCCAATTGCACAACATAACTTTTCTTTGGAACTTCATCAGATTTGAGCTGACAGTTGTCAACATGTGAGATGTGAAGATGGAGCCTCTATGGTAGAAGTTATAAATAGTTTCTTTTTAGGCTAGAAACTGTACTTTAATCAGTAACACATAATACTTCAGTGAAAGGTGCACCTTGCTTCCAGGAAAGTATTTTTTGTATATTATCGTATCACATGAACAATGTTTATATCGTCACTGAAAGAGTACTGTCAAGACCTCATACTTACAGAGTAAACCCTGTGCTTTTTTTGCACATTTGAAAATGATTGTGTTTAGCTATAATTTACATTTAAGACTGAAAACAAATGTTTGAGATATCTGAGCATGAGTTTTTTGCCCTCTTCACATTTCTAAACTGAGCAACATTGTTGGCTGAGTGAGAGGAAGACTAATGAAAGCTTTGCTGGTAAACAGGGATGAGCACTGTTCATCAGCTTTTAATTCATGTAATTGCTAAGGAACTGACAATAATATATGTGTAACCACTTAGTGATAAGTAGAAAACAGGTAAGGATAAAGGTATCATATGTCTTGAAATTGCCATGAAACTAATACATAAAAGTACTCCCACACTGCAAATGTCTATGTATACAAATGCTCTGAATAGATGCTCAGGCTACTATAAAAAGGATAAATTCTCAGAATCTACAGAAGACCTCATAAGAAACAGGTCAGAATGTGGAGCTAGCTAGTGAGGAACTGTGCAGGAGAGGGAAGTCCAAATGGCACGTCTTACATCTCACAGTTCTTTCAATACTTGTTTTTCTTAAAACGAGAAGGACAAAAGTGGATAGAGCCTCCAGCCAAGGTGTGTGAAACAGAGGGCCAACCCTCCTCTCTTTGGAGGTATTGAAAGCCACATGTTCATATGCAGGGAGAGAATATTACCTTATGATTTATTTTGGGAGATATGGATCTGAATCCTTTTTGGGAAAACACATGCTCCAGGGAAGTGTTTAGTATCAAAGTTTTGAGTATAAGCATATAGTCTGCACTTAAATTACTCTTCGGTACCCAGGCCAGAGTCCCATGAGCACAGAGATAACAACATTGCTAAGCTGACTGTAGCAGTACTGCAGCAAATCTATGGTTTTGACTGTAGTATAGTTGTCTTACTTCCTCTGACACCTCTTCTGGAAGATCTGTTGAAGAGAAGTAATTTTTGGTATTGTCATATGAGAAGAAAACTCTCTGTGCAGGAATAGTTTTGACAGGAAATTGTAATGTCCATCCTCAGCCTTCTCACAACCTCTTCTGTCAATCCATATATTATTAATAGAGTTGTTTTAACACATTTTATACATTTTTTCTTTCAAGACTTTTATATCATTTTGATTGACATTAAGGTAATTACAGAAAAAAATTCTAAACCATTTCTTAAACATAAAAGAAAGTTCAGCTCTTTTTAATCATGCCTACATATTTGAAGATAGATGAACAACCTCTCCATAATCCTGGAAGCCCTGTAGAACATCCCTTTCACCGCATTCTTTTAGATCTGTAAGGAATAGTTAGGATAACCCTGTGTAGATTTAAGCCTTTGGAAAGAGTTTATTCTCCCCAGACATTACTGATATTTATTTTTATATTTTTAAATTTCAAAAGCAAAGGTCTTGTTATAGTCAAGTATAGTTCTTCCAAGCTAAACCTGACTAACATTTTACATTGTAGCACAGTGTGGAAAGAACAGAAATAAATAAATCAGCTGGTAAACCATTCTCATTCATTTTACATAGTACAAAACAAATACAGCTGCCATTTCCTAACTTTCACTGAAAATAAATTGAAAAAGTGTATCATTCTTTAACCTAGCAAAGAAATAGAGAATTGCCTAATATTCCACAATGCACATTACTTATGTAATATATATTACAAAGGGGGAAAAAAAAGAACAAAGGTGTGAGACGAAGTTGTAAAAGTGGATTATCATATCCCAGAATGATAAAAGACTCATTTGAAAAAAAAGAGAGAATAAAGAGGAAGGAAGGAATCAACTAAGAGTATTCAAAATAAATAGCAGTTGTTTCTATCTTCCTACACTGCTTTGCAGCTACTGTATGAAGCTGATAGCAGGGTAGGTGGGTGTTGTAAAAGTCCAATATTGGAATTGGCTCAAAATCTCAGATTTCTGAAATACTTTATAAAACTGAAGCATTATTTTTCAAGGATGTTGACATAATTATGTAGACTTTTCATCTGGAAAGTAAAAGAAACTTACTATCAATTTTCTTCCAGCTCGGTGGATTGAAGTTACAAAAGTAAAGCAAAGAGTAAGCCCCATGCTCCTTGTCAGTGTGTTCAGGTGCACATGAAGCTTTGGTAATCCAGGTGAATGAGCAGGGTTGTGCTACATAGAACATCATAGTTTTTCCAAACACCTACATAGAACATCATAGTTTTCCCAAACACCTGACCTCAGTCATGCTGAGGACAGTTTCGATCTTCACTCCTCATTGATCAGACTAAGCACTAAGCCTGGTAGTTTGATGAGTACAACTACATGATTTCATGCTTGCCCTCCTACTGTCTGATCATGCCAACAAAACTAATTCCAAAAGCAAAGAGACAATGATCAGTTTACAATGTCTCCTCTGACCCACGGAGTTTTGGACCAAGCAGCTATGCAGAAAGACATCTTAATTATTTTCATTTGACCCTTCTACTACTCTGGTTCATCCCAGATTCTGTCACTTTGTGACTCGTTACTACTGAAATCTCTAAGAATTGCATAATCACTATTTTGGATTTCAAAACCAGCGCAGTTGAGAAGTTGTCCATCTTAAGGGCTTCAGCTAGCCTGTGCCAAAGGATGGTTTTGATGGCCAGCTGACATGTCCAGAGTGCTGACAGCTAGTGAAACGTGCACTAGTGAGAAACCTGATCACAAAGATAAAGGGTATTTTATGCAATTTGCTTATACATTAAAACCACTGTCCAGTTTTCCTTGGAGCAGCTACTGATTACACATTAATTGCCCTTTAGAAAAGATCATTACCAAAGGCTAATAAGGTTTAATGCTGCCGAGGAGAAAACACTTCCTGTAAAATATTTTTTGATAATCAAGATATAATAACTTCCTTTGGAAAAAAATTGGCAGATTCTGTATTTAAGGGAAAGTAAAGAGTTGCATAGTGTTCAGGTTCTTCAGAGGACCTCAGGAGACACAGGACACAGATTATATTCTACTTTGTAGTAGCCTAATTGTGTCAGATTACATGGAGAAATAAACAAACATTTTTTCATATTATGTACCTGACAAGCATCTATTATAGCATCCTCCAGAAGCAATTTCCAGTGATCTGTATGTTTGTGCATAGTCTTACTAAAAAGTAAAAGAAATTGGAGAGTATATTTGACAGATAAAATTAGAAAATTAATGGACACGGATAATCCCCCCAGATATTCAGAAAAGGTTTATGAAGAACCAAATACAAAGGCGCAGGAGAGGAAATACTTCAATTTATGAAGAGAAAAGTGAATGGTACTACTGGTTTGCTTTTGTATTCCTTAGCATCATTAACTTACACACATTCATATAGTAGCTCCAAGAAGTCCTAACCAAGACTGGAACAATTTTATGTCAAACCCTTTGTATATACTAAATCTGACACAGTTTGATTCTCCTTTCTTCTCCCTCCTCCCCCAAAATATCTGTTTATACATTGTACTCAGAATTAAAAGCACACAAATTTTAACTGAATGCTAAATACTATTTCCATTACAATAATACTGCTTTGTCCATAGAGAGCTTTATGGTCACATAATGTGAATATTTTCCTGGTTTGTGAACAAAGGCATAGAATAATTTTGTTTTCACTTTAAACTGTCTGCTATTCCTTGTCGCAGTCTTGGGAAAGTGTATGATATAGTTCATACTTTTCCTCAATTCTTTTCAAATACAAGATTTAAAGTGTGTGTGAGTTGGGTGTATCTGTGCACACTTTAAATGTCATTATATGAAATTACGTGCATGACTGTTCATTTTGGAGCCACCGACAAAGCTCAAATTGATTTTGAACTTTACATCTGCCATAGGAATGCATTTTAACAGATGATGGAGAAATCTGCAATTTAATTTAGTGGCTACTTTGTAAGTGACAGGTCTTATATCTGCTGGAAATGATGGTGTTCAGGATATATTGTCAATAGAATCTGTCCAAAAGGATGTATTGTTTTCTTTGTATTTAGCATATTCTACCCAAGAGTATATTTTTTACATAATTTCCTTAATTAATCTTTATCGAACAAGAAGTTATTTGCAAGAAATTATTTTTAATATTTGGCACTGGGTAAAATACTCTTTTAGATGATGATTATTATACTTATCTTCAGTTTGGGGAGGTAGTACAAGAAGACAGCAATAAAATAAACTGCAGTCTGTGATATGCCTTAGATGTGGCATTGATTATGCAGCTGTGACTTTTCCATTGTGCCCCTGTTCCTACCACCCAGTCAAGCTCTTGACAATAATAATTCAGGTTCCCTTTCTATTTCTACAAAAAGCCTTTTGGCTCATCTGGCTTCTAAACAGGTGTAACCCTTTTTTCTGTACCACATTATGCACCTTGCCAAGGAGAGAAAGGCTGATTCAACTTTCCTGTCAAACCATCTCTTTTAAAGCGGTACCTTTGAAAGTGAGATCCAATATTTTGCTCATGTGGCTGGTCTCAAGTTTGGGAGGCAACAGAGCATTCCTGGTTATCCCAGGAATAAAATTCTTAAGCTTTAGTGCTGACATGGGAACATGGAATTTTTTTTCTGAATATCTCACTGAAAAATACGTATTGTGTTTCAGGTATTTCCAGTAAATTTGACCACAGATGAATAGACTTGTCATGGTTTTATTAAGGTGGAATTATTGATATGACAGAAGCTTTTCAGAAGATCAGTTCTGAGGTTTTTATTTGGGAAACATTTGCTTTGAAGTAAAAGGGACTTCAGCCCATGCAGAAACTGAAAAACCCAGGTTCTTCCTGTTGATATGTGTTTATCTTCTGTGTATTTGGGCTGAAGCCCTCCCCAAAACCTACTGGGAAGTTTCTGCTCTGGGGAGCTACCTCAGTGTCAGTGCCTTTCTGTGCAGGCCCCAGTAATGACATCCTGCAGTGCCATTGCCCACAGCCAACAGAGCCACATTTTTTTGAGGAACGATGCCTTGTATGTCCTCTGTTTTGGTTCTGTCAAGGTGGCTTCCCAGGATGTTTTGAATTCCTTCTGATTCAATGACTTACTGATGGACAAAAGGCCATCTCATTCTATTTTCATTCTTTCCATAATATTTTTGATAGCAGAGGGCCTAGGGACAAATGTTTTGCATTGGAAGTCTGGCCTCTGAACTTGTTGCAAGTTGGTGTGTGTGGATTTTTACACCTGCATAGACCATAGCTAAATATGATGAATGTTAAGACTGAGGCTTATGGAGCCAGCTACAAGGCTTAGCTGGACCACTCCATGTGGAATGAATAGTGGTTACATGGATCGTTCTCTGGTTTTAATCTAACTGATTTTAATTACACAATGTGGGTGCAAGTATGGATGTGCTGAATGGATAGATAATAATAATTAAAAAAAATCACCAGTTTATTCTTGTTTCTTTTTAGTTTGTTAAATCTCTACTGTAGCTGTCATGAGCCAAGACTGTGTATTCAGTACACCACATAGGATTTCATTAATCACTTCTTAAGCTAAATCTAGGCCTATTTTGCACGTTTGATCATAGACTCAGCCTATATTTGTGTTCTTGCTTGCCTGTTTTCCACTCAACCAGCACCTTCACTTTGCTCCTCTCACCCTGGACTCAATCTCCAGTGCTTATGCCATGAGACTTGCACATCATATGAACAGTGATCGGCTGCCTCCAGCTAAGGCATGGGGGCCTGACTTGCTACCCTATGCCCCAACCATTTGGTGATCAACCCCATGGTTGTAACCAACTGCCCAGGGGTGTCACATCAGGAAGCATCCTGTGGGCTGGCAGGGGTCTCAGCTAGAGGCAGGGGACTGGCAGTGGTCATTCCCTGGCAGTGGGGTGAAGGTTGGCTGGCCTTAGCTGTGGGGCCTCCCTGTGTCCAAATCTTAGCTCAGCACCATGATCCAGCTTCCTCAGCTCCCAACCTCAGCCTGGCCAAACAGGCTGTATGGGTACATCCCACTCATCCGAGAGCACATGCGGTTGTGACACCGTAACACTTGCGCCACTACAGCCTCCTCTAGGTTTCTACCATACAAGCTTAAAAATTAATAACTTAAAGAAAACAAGGGAAAAAAATAATTTAAGGAGCTTTTGATGAGGCCAGCTAATGTGTTCAGCTATCCAGAAAGGGAAGATTATATATGCAAGCTACAGAGAATGTTTGCAAACATTGTTGTTAATGTGCACACCTTATCAACATACATTGATTTTATATGCATCCTTTAATTTAAATAGCTTTGATTTTCTGTCTGGAAGACAAAAGAGAACATTAATAGCCATCGTTTACTGAATTTACAGAGCTGTGCATTAGTTCCTCTAAAATGATCTTCTGTTTGTTATGCTTTAACTATTAATATTTAAAAGAATATTACAAATACTGGAAACCTGAGTCATGTAGACATTATAGAAATAAATTGCATATTTGATATTAATTTACCCCATTACTTCCTATCATCCTCCATAAAATTGTATACTTCTTGCAAAGCTACCAATAGCAATCTCTGGGTGCCAGTTTATTACCTGTATAGATATCATTATTCCCCTGTGACAGCAAAGTCAAATTCAAGGCATTTTTCATAAACTAGGAAAAATTACCTTTCCAGTGACATATGACATAACCTTCAACTACTAAATGGATTCAAGAAAAATTCTCCTTTGGAAAAAGACCTTGCACATGATTTGTGAGCCTTAAAAATATTTCTTGAGAAAGTTAATTCTGAGAGACAACTGAGCAGTGTTTTCTCTTTATATTTAAACTGTACTATGGTATGATGCATTTCAGAATCAAAACTACAGAAAAAAAATTCGCTTTGCTATATTTTTGCTGTACAAAGACGGTTAGGCCCTTGTGCTGAGATCTGAGGTGTCATTGGAAATCTCACATAAAAATTTTATTTGTAAATGTCACGTTATGATTTTCAGCACTGAGGTGTTCCAGGAGATTGATGCTGTGATGAGTTGTCTGAGGAATGGAGACTAAAACCGAGGTGAGATATCTGGACACTGACAGGGAAGTTAAAGTAGGATGAAGTGGTTGAAGCAAAAAGCATCAGCTTTGGGGAGGAGAGGAAGACAAAAGGGTATTCGTAAAAAGAAGACACTCCTTCCAAAATCTCACCTGGGTTTAACCTTCCTTCTGCTGTTGGTAAAGATGTGTCTGTAAAGCCCATTGGCACCTGGACTCCTTCGTGCTGGCCCATATGTGGGATGATAACCTACAGATGCTCCTAAACCTCTCAGTTACTGAGATGCAATGAGTACACCATGCCTGCCCGTAGCTTAAGAAAGGGTTAATAAACGGCTTCATTACCTCCACTAGCTGAGATCAAGCTGTGGATCTAAACCAGCTGCTGTAAGAGACAGCTGCCTGGGCATCATGGAGCAGCAGTGAGGCTGCAGGCTGCCTTGGAGAGGCTTCAGGGATACAGGCTGACAGGACTGGTGGGAAAAGCTATGTGGAGAGGAAGACTGTCAAGCAGGGAGCTAGGAAGTTGCAACAGAAGGAGAGGTATGGAGGGATGATCTGCTATTGCTTGCTCTAAAGCTAGCAGGAAAGAACAGTTATGGAAATCCGTGCTCCCACTTGAATGGGTTAGGCTAATGTCTGAAGTTAGAGTAGGAGCTCATAACTGAGTTTGCAACCCCTTGCATGTAATGGGTGTGGCTTTGAGCTGTTTGTTATCTGTGAGGGATGGTACCACTATGGTAGGATAAGGTGGCATGGGTTGGGGATGCTTGTCTTCACTGCAAGCATGTACAGCAGGCTTCTGCTGCTCAGAGTAGGCTTACACTGTCTTAGTGACACTGAGCTGTACAGTACAGCTTGGTGCTCTGCGGAGACCCTGAGGCTACCTCTGATGACAGCTCTGTGTGACAACTGTGTGGTGCTTGCTCTCGCACGGGTAATCTTGCTGAAAAACATGTTGGAACAGTCTGAAAGCATGGTGTTTGAAGCAGCTAAACCTGCTTACCCCAGCTGGATCACAGCTCTTCCAGGTGATGCTTCCAGGTGCTATATAGACATATCAAAAATACTGCAAAGGCAAGGCTCTGGTGTTTGCTGAAGCAGGGTGACACTGCTAGTCTTCTCTATCCTGCAGTCTAGGAAAATTAAGTTTGCCATCTGCATATCCATATAATGTTAAAATTGGAATTTCCTGGGGTCTGGAGAACTCACATTTCAAATAAAACTGTACAAAATTGTTTATGTATATAACTTCTCAAAAGCAAATTGAGCAGCTTCTTCAGGAAGGGAGGTATATGAGAAAACATCTGTCTGAGGAGTGGGGCAGGCAAGATGGACACATCCCTGAAAACTGGGATCTGGATTCTGTCACTGTTTGACTCGTGGGACCTGGCTAGTTGTGAGCGTAGCTGCTGGTGAGATGGTCGGACTGCACCCAGCTGGGGCTGAGGGGCATCACACTTGGTGTGTCTCGTAGGAGACTGGCCTGGCAGAAGCATAGCTGGTGGTGCATGTATATTGTTTCTGATGCAGCAGAGGCTAAAAACCCCTCATAGAAAATGGAATGTGCTTCTATTAAGTACTTCCCCAAAATAGTACAAGGACCTTCTGTGTGAACAATGGTTTCAGTCCTGGGTATCCCATTACTTTTTTCTTTAGAGTATTTGTTTTATGCCATTACACTCGCTCTCACCATTTAAACTTCACTGATGCTTTTTCAGAATTTCAAGATTCCATGTGTATAAAACCGCCCCCAAACATATAATCAAATCCCATTTTTAAGCATGTGGCCATTTCTCAGTCCAGCAAGTGCAACTTTCAGAGAGGCAGGTTACCAGTGTACGTCTTCTGGTGCTGGTAACTATGTAGAAGCATCTGGTAAATGATCATAGTCTGGTCTATGTGAAGGTTTGGGAGGGAAAAGAGTGATAAGAATAACTGATGCATTGTGGAGTCATGCAGAGACAGCTGTCTCTACAGCTGTATCCTCAGTAGTTGCTGAGATGTGAGCACAGGGTGAAACCTCTCTCACTTGTTGTGTGTCATTCTTCACTCAACCTGATTGCAACTCCTTTCTCCCCTTCGTCTTCTCAGTAGAGAAGCACTTTCCCATCAGTGTTTTGCAGTGGGTGGCTTTTCAGCTCACAGCAAATTTTGGAACATGATAGGCTATCCAAGACATTGCTATCTCAGTGTTTTCATGAGATGTAGCATCCAGACACCATACAGTCATTAACAGCTCTTTTCCTCAAAGGCTTTTGCACTGTCTGGAGGGATGACGTTAGCAAAGGGTACAGGAATACGGGGGTTACGGAAGAAGGCTGTGACTGTACTGGGAAGTCAGTTGCTGAGTTTTCTACAGTCTGGGCTAGTGAGCTGCCTGTTGGACCATCCTTCCTACTGCTTGAACTGAATTTACTGTGTTTGAACTTATTTAAGACTCAGAGAAATTGCTGGACACCTCCCTACTTGTCGGTAGGAGAGTTTACGGGGCTTTTCACCCTTGGAAAATGTCACTGAACCTCAATGGCCTACTGGGCATATGCTCCTGTGCAACTCCTTTCCATCTAAGTAATGGCTATATATGATCATGGGAAACTGCATTTTCCACTGTGTTATATTTTCTATCACTTGTTCTGATCATATATCTTAAGGATGAAATCTGATTTCAGTACAACTCAAGAGCTACTGTAGGAAAAGATACATTTCTGGAAGAATTTGTAATGTGAAGTTAGAACTCATTTTGCTAGGAAGGCTTTCTGCCTAAAGTGGTGGCTCTTTCTCAAAGGCAGTTTCAATGCTTTCCCCCTGCCCAGCATTGCAAGAGAAGTTCTCAGCCTTGCTCTCTGGTATGCAGAGGGATAACATGTTTGCAGACATGTACAAAGCCTCCTTGGGCCAGAGAGAGTGGGGGAGGAGAGAGAGAAGATACAAAAAGCCTTGGAGGAGGAGGGGCTTTGCCTTTTGCCCGTGGGGCCCAATGCATGCACTATCATAAAAAAGTGGTCCTTGCATCTGAAAAACCCCTTTTTTTTAATCCTTCAACAGCCTTGGCATTCTTGGAAAGAATACCTGCATATGGTTTACCTTACAGCTACTATTTAAAATCACCCCTCTCCTTACCAGCAAGATTATCTGATATATGACTACTTGATCAAATTTAAGAGATTTTCAGGGATGACGTATTTTCCTTTATAAATCTGTGTTTAGTAAGAGAGAATGCAAAGGAGCTGGCTAGCTAAAAACCAGAATTTGTAAGCTTAAAGTGCTTTTAATGTGTATGCAGAATAAAATGAAGATGTTTTATTTGGGGGCTTATAACATAGAAAAACTTCTTTCTTGTAGCTTTCAAAGTTGCCAGCATTAAGAAAACCAACAAAATTATTAATAAAAGTAACAAAGAGGGCTCTTTAAAAATTAGATATCACAAACATTCTCTCTGCTCCTTTCAAGAAGACAAACTGGCCATAATTCCACTGTCCATAATTCCTTCAAGTAATGAATGAGGATGTGTTTGTGCCATTCTGTAAGGTGAGGGGACAGCTGAGTTATTAGTGCGGTATTAGAAAAAACTTATTGTCACCACAGTGCAGCCAAGTCTTGATCTGAATGTCCTTTGCAGTACACATGTCCCCTGACACTTTTAATTTTTAGATATGTTTTTGAATTTCTGTGCTTTATCAGGAGAATCTGAAGCTGGTGTGTGCAAATCCACCTAGAATTTCACAAGCATGTATGTTATGATGCTGTATCTGCTCATTTATCTTTTCTGAAAGTAGGATTAGTGGGAGTTTACAATTATCTAGCTTTACTTCTCTTGAAAAGGTGTTGCAAAAATAATGGCAGTAAGATACAGAAGCATTTTTTTTGTGGCAAAATCACACAAGTCAGAGGTTGCCACTTACATTTTCCAAGGTAAGTTTGATGATTATCCTGTAAATGAACATTGATTTTTTTTTTTTTGTAGATCCCATTACTTTCAATCCCGGAGAGATTGTCCTGTCTTCTTGCATACCTATTATAAATGAATAGAAACCATTTTCTTCATACATTATTGGTTTTTTTCCTTAAAAAAGAGAAAGTCTAAACTCCTAAACCACAACCTCCTCCTTTCCCCATGATGCTCTGAATGCCAGATCCAATTATTTTTAGTGCAGGAGAGATTTTTGTGCTTTCATAACTGGCTGACCCACAAGGTGGCACTAAAGAGAAAAGTGACAACTTGGCTAATAAAAAGTGAAAACCAAAGGCAAAATACCATATGCTGAATCAATATTATTTTAATTAGGAGCACGCTTCCTTTATTGTCAGTTAAATTTTATTTTGTGAAAAGCCTTAAAGCAGCAAAGATGGTTCATTGCCCCTGTCCCACATCAAAAGTTAAGTTTTTAAGAGAATGAATGAGATGTAGATCATCTACTTATCATAGCTCCAGAATCTTAAGGAGGATAATTGTGATCAAAATGTAGTTAATTAATTTTCTTCTCTAAGGAATAAAGGAATTCAAATGAACTAAAAACTGAAAATTTCTTTTCAGTCATTAGTCATGTTCGTAAGAGATATGACACAAGGAATTATTTATCATCTACAATGTGAATGAATTTTCTACTGAAATGTTTTGATTGTTTAATCTTTCTGCCTTTGCTGTTCAGCGCTCTGGTCTTATTTCATAAACAAATTATTTGAAACAATAGGGTTCTGTGATAACGAATTTTATACCAACAGGGGTTAAATCTTCCCACTTTGATGATGGGTATGAATTCTCACCAAAAACATCTTAATTGTGAAACTCCTTTTGAGATCCCACTTATACGTGAGTGGTCAGATTAACACTTCTCTAACAAGAAAGTAGCAGCCATGACTGTTCTTGAGACTGATGACCTGAACATAATGAAAAACATTGCATCTGAGTAATCTCTTTATAGCCAAAATAGCTATAATATTTTTAATCCCTACAAGACGTGTGCCTATGGCATCAGCACCATTAAGGGCGATAGGGGGCAGGAGTTTACTTGCAGAGGCAAACTCAGAATAGTACCAATGCATTAAGAAAAAAACCCCTTATAACTATAATGAAATATTTTCTATGAGTTGAGTGATGTTACAGAATACTTGGTAGTGTGCTCTGAGGCCCATCAAATGATCAGATATATTGGTAATGTATTTTGATGCTTAATGAAATTGCAAATTTACAATGTGGAAATCAAGAGTGACCCACAGGTAGCTTGAAAGAACGAAATCTAGAATTATTACTAAGTAGGATATTTTCATGTATTTCAAACATAGGTTAAAGTTTAAGTGCTGCTGATGCATTTAGATTAGTTTTATCACTGTGAACAGTTACTTGTCTTGTTTTTGGTTTTGTTTTTTAATCAATAACTGGTATTCTACATTCAAAGACCTTGTTCGATTGGTTCACATTATTCATTGTGCAAGGAAATGGAAGTATCCAATCCTTTGGATCTCAGTAAAATCAAACCCAGACGAATTTTGGCCAAGAATTGCACTGAGGCAAATGATCTTCCCCAGTCAGCTGAACTCCTCTTCCCCTTCATAATTTGCCCCCCCCCCGTTTATGACTCCCCTTTGGTACTTGCTCCATTTTAAAGGCTAGCCCAAAGAAAGCCATATTTCAGCGTGTACCAAAGTGCTTTGTTGTAATCAGTTATAAAATCACAGCAACCTTAAACACACGCTGACCTTTTCCTTACAGTCTTTATTCAGAGAAAATTTGGGATCAGTCAGCATTCGGACTAAGGAATCTCACAGTGATTCTGTTTGTAGATGCTTGTGATTGTTTTTACAGATCATTCTTCTTGAAGGATTGTTGTGGACTGTTTTTCCCATAGCTGTTAAATTTTGGCTACATTTCTGCAAAAATTGCCTATTTGATGCTTATCCAAGACATTTGGCAAATCACAAATCCCTACGGTATTTTGATTGTGAAGATCAGTGTAGGTGATCAGTGAAGAGTGAAGGTGAAGATCAGTTCTTATCCTTACAATTATTCAGGGAGTCTGTAGCAGGATGCAAATGGTTACGGTGGAGCTGACAAAATACGTTCACATATTCATATAATGTCTACTGGACACAAATATGGGCCTGAGGCAATTGTAAAGCACAGGTATTCCTGCATAAGTTGGAATGCTCTAGCTTAGCTGAATCAGGAGTCTTGTGACAAAACATCCGTATTTTTGCCCTGGGAATGGGATACTGACAGAAACAAAAGAGCATGGGATATTTATAAAGCTTTACAAAATGCAATAAACTGTACTGAAATCTTGTATTGAAATCCAGTACCAGAAGTCTGTATTTTAGAGTTAAATGAATGAAGAGATTATCTACAGATGTTTTAAAAAATGTGGTTTAATCTAAATTTTAATGGAAGTAAACACTTGCCTCGCTCACTACCATGGTCCTTGTATTTTTTAATGAAAAAGTGCAGCAGATAAGACACAATCTAGTCGTGGAAATGTTGGTTCCTTACATAATCTGGAGTTTCCATAAATAGTTCTTCTTCTCCCCCTGAGACTAACTTCTTACTACTAATTGATTCCAATTAGCCAGTTTTAAGTGTAATTATTCAGTGAAAGAAACAAACAGTATTATATCTATGCTATGCATTCCACTACTAACAACATGGCATTATTGAACTTGTGGAATTGAAATGGTTCATGCATGGGAAAAAAAGTCTTCAAGAAGCTGTGTTTAAAAACGCTGAAAAAAATCCTCACATTGTAAAGATATTGAAATATACTTTAACTAAAACTTGCTAGTGGAGAATGAGGATACTTGCTTTCCTTCTTAAATTACTGCTGAAATGAAGAAAAAGAAATGAAACAAAGAAAAGAAAAATCAGTTGCTGAGATGTGGATAAATATGAAAACAGAACATCTGGGGAAAAGAATATATCTCAACCACCTAAATTGAAAATTTAAAATGTTTATTTCTCATATGAAAGTAGATATTTTTATCCTAAAACTTGAGAAAGAAAATGCTGAGTTTTGGGGGAAAAAGAGAGTATTATGACTTTGTAGGACACTACTGAGTAGTTTAAAAGGATTGAAATATAAAGGAAGAAAATTTCACAACAAAGGGTGGCGATGGTATGATTTCAAAGCACAAGGTGAATGGGAAGCAGCAGGGGGTCACTGGAGGCCTGGTGGTGCACAAGCAATGCTCTATTGATGCCTCCTCTGATGTTCCTTCCAACTTGAGAGGTGACAGAAAACAAAGAGGTGATGACAAGACAGAAACGAAGGAGGTGAAGAGAAGGATCCAGATTACTAGGGAGCCTCTCTATCCTGTTGCAAACTTCCAGCTTCTCATTAGATAGGACTTTACTCACAGCACAGACCAGCACCAAGCCCCTTCCTTATATATCTGTTCCTTTAGAAAAGGAAAACCAAAACCTGTCCAAGATAAAGCCTTACCTAGTCATCTGGACATCTCTAATTATAAACTAAACATAAATAGCACTTAATGCCAATGAACTCAAGGAAGAAAGAAGGTCGTTTATAGAGGTGACATGCAGGTGAAGGAGCAGAAAACGACGGAAGGAATGTTGCTTTTCTTTGTATGTTTAAGCCAGCACAAATCACTGCGTGTCAGCTTGTTTTACAATCTAGTGTTTTCACTTTTAATTAGAAAGTCTTTCCCATAGCATTTTTCTTAGCAGCAATTTTTAAACTAAACAGAAGGTGTATTCCCCAGTGCCATATGTTAAACCTGACATGTTACCGAAAATGTCTTCTGGAAAAAAAACCAAACCAAATGAAAACCAACCCCAAAACCACTAAAAGTCGGACCACTGTCCCAATCCACTTCCTTTAGCCTATTTTTAAGCCTCAAGAGGACTCATCTGTCCTCTGTATGGCATCACTTCTTTGGGGAATTAGTCATAACTGAAAAGCCAGTGATGATGGACCGATAATTTCCTCTTTGCTTTGCTGGTAACCTGTGTGGCTTGGAAACAGTCAGCCAACTTGGTCTTTAAGTAATAGCCACATGGATCCGTGTCTGTGAGAAGTGAATAGTTCATAATACTTTCAGAGGTCACCTTATTGATGTTTTTTGACCAATATGTTTGCAGGCTATGAATTGTAATCCACTTTAGGACTTAAACAGGACGGGTTAAGACCTATGGATAACCTTGACTTTGAAGTATGCAAGGGGAATCCAACTATGACCAGAGAAATGCCTGAATGAGGCTGAAAGGATCAGTGGAACACTGACTGATGTGGGCTGATGCAGTATTTCCCCCCTGTAATTCTTCCCAATATAAATTCTTATTGATTTTTGTCTTTGCATAGAGGGACATCTTTTGAGCCCCTTACCATATTTGGGATTTTTTGTTTGTTTTTTGTTTTATGTTTGTTTGTTTGGTTCGGCTTTTTTGTGAATGGAGTCAGTATGATAAAGTCTGTCTGTAAACCTCTGCTATACCCAGATGAATGAAGGATGGATCACTCAGGTTAAAAAGCAGCAATAGTTGGGTTAACTCAGAAAACTGTAATGTCCTGATCCCCAGTTTGGCTGAACTGTACCCAGCTGCATGATATATAGTGAGGTTGCTCATTTCCAGAGTTTTTCTTCCAAGACTTTAAAGCATCAGTGTGAATACTGAGAGGCGCTGTGTGCAATCTTAACATAAGCTACAACTTTATGGGGGTCCCTCATCAGCTCTTTACTAGCCATGCTACAAGGTGGTATAGAATTGGAAACTGTGCTGTATGAAGTATATACGTTTCTTCTGATACTTGTCTAGGGAGGGCCATCTTCACAGCAATTCTGTTAAGGTGAGACATACTCATATTTTGTATGAGTATGTGAAACCCTAAGCTATAAGCTCATAAAATGAGATTGCATACAACATGTTGATGGCCTGCGGGAAATTTTGAACAACAGGGAGTCATCATCAGGATTTTACTGAAAAAATGATCAATGATCCGATGTATTTTCCAACAGTCTTTGCAGAAAGATCAAAGGAATTGCAATCCACATCTATGTTTGTAACTGTGGACAAATGAAAAACCAAGAATTTTCCCCAGATGTACACACGTTGTTTTTTGGGAGCCCCATGCCTTTGTATTTTCTCAGCAAAAGGCTATATATCAGTCTGTACACAGAACTACATGCAGAGAGTAGCATTTGAGAACAAATTAGTAAGTTAATACCTCCCTTGACCTGTATCTGGTCAAGCTACGTTTTAGAAACCTGTCATTACTAATATGAAGAAGAGGTTAATCTAGTAATGTGAAGTTTTAGAATGATGGATGAGTTGAGGGACATGAGCTATTTAACACAGTACCTAGCTGAACCTTCTTATTGTAAGTCTCCAGACTGACGAGAAGCCCAAAGAGAGGTGGAGAGAGGTTGGAAACGTCTCACTGCTCCGTTTGAGCAATGACGAAAGTTGGAGGTGAATATAAACAGCCTTAACTCCCATCACTCATGCTTTATGCCAGTATTTTGAGTGCTATTTCAACTTGGCTTAAAAAGAAGTCAGCCTTATGGCTTCTTACTAGCATGCACCTTAAACCTTTTACGTACCCTCTCCCAGTACTGGCCCTTCAATTTATAGACCAATATTCTCAAAGCTAACTTGTGTGACTGACTCCCTTGGCTGAGGTTGTTATTTGTACATCAAGAAGGCCAGAATGATGTACCCGTGCTGTCACACACACAGTGGTACATCCCCCTTTAAGTGGCAGGGCTAGTTAGCCCAACTGCCTGCCACTCACTGCTTTTCTGAAAAGGCTTCACAAAAACCTTAAACTGTGAAAGCTGTAACTATTCAGTTGTATTTAATTAAAAATGTGGTTAAAAAATTAAAAATATTTATAAATGACACATACTGTTCCATCGTATTCTAGGCTACTTCTACTCTTGAATCACATCTTTGCCTGAATGTCTCCATGCACTGCTGATGGGAACAACATAACTTAAAAATCAAATGCAGAGAGCGATAGAGGGAAACACTGCCTATCTTACTAATGCCTGATACTGACAGCTTGCATACAAAATCTTAAAAGCACTCAGACACTTCCTTTTGTGCCCACTTTTAAAGGGTTTAATGAAACATATAGAAACTGACATTTTAAACCTGTAGCTTTAGATGTTAGTTTGCTGTGTCAGTTTGTTTCTTTTTTTTTTTTTTTTCCCCAAATCACATAGCAATAGTTTTCTACCTTTCTGCCTCAAACTTTAGTCAGTAAATAATGAAGGCTATTTTCGGATAATAAAACGTTTTTGTTCTTTGCCCTGTTGTAACAGGTGGGCAGTCAAATATCACCAGAGGAAATATGTGGGAATGCCAGTTATGGAGCAAAATCTTAGTCCTTCTAGGATGTACAAACGCAATTAGCAAGTGTATTACCATACTTAAAATTTAGTTAAGATCACAAACGTTTTTTAGACTCTGCTCATTTCCTTCCAGGGACAGTAGAGCTAAATACAATCCTTCTATAGGAATATATAAGGCAATATGAGTATATACGGAAGGTAGTAAATTCCTTATATTTAAACTAGTAATCCTTAGACAAAATTGGTTTGAATGATGTAACATTTCTAGATGTCATATATTCAGGGAAAACAGATCAGGCATTTCCTCTTGAAGTGAAATGGCTAACACATCACATTTCATGAAACTCTGCAGAATTGCTTGGCTTATGAAAGAAGTGTAGGACTTGATTTTTATTTTTTTTTTCTTCACTATGGAAAATAAGGCCTTTATCCTGCAAATTGTTATGTATGCATTTAACTTGACGTACAGCATATATTCCTGTAGATTCCACAAGACTGAATGCCGTGGATAGAGACATCTGTAACTGCTTACAAGACTGGAGCTAAAGAGCTTCAAAAAAGAAAATGAACAGAGGCAGGTTTTGACGTATGCAAGCAAAATAAGGGGAACAGAGGTGCTTTCAGACATTGATCTACATCCTCGCTGTATATATTAATTCTGTGTTTCTGCAATCCCTACACGCAAAAGTTTGGGGACAGGTGGAAAAAGTGGGCTGACTCAGTTTTCCAGACCGGGGCTCGCTCCAAGGGCTACTCAAGCGAAGCGTTGCTGTATTACCCCAGGCAGCATTTAACATATCCTTAAAATCCCTCCAGCTGAGGAGCGGGGTTCAGCACTGGCATTCCTGGGTACGTGGAGTAACGGTAAGGGGATTTCTGAGAGTTCCAGCCAGGGCTTACGGAGCGATTTTTTTCTCGGCATATTAATCCTATCGATTTAAGTAGGAGTATTTATCCTTTTCTGAGCTCCATCCCCACGTTAGTATGACAGCACTATTGTCGTCCAAACACGTAGTCGGCGGCTCTTTATTAAGTCTCTATAAATACGACACAGTAAGGGCGTTCAATATTTATGTGGCGAGCACACGCATTTGCGTGTAATCCCGGGCAGTCCTGCGGCTCAGAGGCTTTGCAGCCGCCCCGTCCCCGGCGGCTGCCCGGCCCTCGCTCTCCGCCCGCCCCGGCCGGGGCTCCCGCCGCCGCCTCAGCGACCTCCCCCGGAGCCGCCGCGTGTGACACACCGGAGAAAAGCCTCCCTCATCCCCGCGTCGCCCCCGCCTCCCGCCCCCGCCCGCTCCCCCGGGGCGCCGCCGTCACCGCCGGCAGCCGGAGCAGCCGCTGAAGCCGAGGGGCGGCGGGGCTTGCCCGCCTCTCCCCCCTTCCCATCCCTTTCCTTCCTTCGCCTCTCCCCAGTGCCTATATATAGCCGCCTCTGCTCGAGCCAGGCGGGAGACTGCTTTGTACCTGCAGGAGACAGGAAAGAGAAAATAAGAGGAGCCGCGAGGAGCGACTCTCTGGAGCCCGACCCGCTCGCAGGAAGAGGAGGACGGGCCCGGCTCGCGCCGCTGTCCGGTGCCACCGCTCCGGTGCCGGGCGAGCCCCGCGGGGACGGCCCGACCTGCGCGGCGGCGCCCCCGGGGCGCGCATGGCTCGGGTGCTGCTGGGGCCGGGCGAGGAGCCCGACCCCGGCCCCGGCGGCTCGGGACGCGGGGAAAAGAGAGCTCCCTGCGGTCGGCGGTGCTAGCGGGGGGGCCGGGGCGGCAGAGCCCTCCCCCTTGGCGCCGAGGTGTGCTCAGCGGCATGTGCTGAAGTGCCCCGCAGAAGCCGCACAAGTTGCCTGCGCGGCGCGGCGCGGCCCCGGCGGCCGGACGGCGGAGAGCGCCCGCCGCCTCCTGCCCGACCTGACCCGACCTCGTCCCGTCCCCCCGACCGGGAGCCGCTCCTCAGCGGGGCTCCCGGCGGCCGGGGTGATGCGGCTTGTTGGGAAGTGAGGGGCGGTGCGTCCCACCTGGGCTGAGGGCCCCCCTGCCTCGGAGCCTTCCATGCTTTCGGGGCCCCCTCGGGTGGCGGCGGCCTCGTGGGAGGCGAGAGCGGCGCTGCCGTGATGGCCCTGGAGGAGAAGCGGGAGAAGCGCCCGCCCGTCACCCCCATGATGATCGAGGAGGAGGCCGCCTTGCGGAACGGCAGCCGGGGACTGACGCCGGGACCCTGGGCCGAGGCGGCGGGGCCAAGACCCCGCACCACGGAGCGGCATATCGCCGTGCACAAGCGGCTGGTCCTGGGCTTCGCCGTCTCCATCCTAGCGCTGCTGGCGGTGACCATGATCGCCGTGCTGCTCAGCGTCCGCTTCGAGGAGTGCGGCGCCGCCGCCGACGGCCCGCCGCGGGCCAGCGGCAATGGGAGCCTTTCGGGGGCGGCCCGGCAGCCCCCCGGTGCGGGGCAGCCCCCCGGCCAGCCAGAGGAGGAGGCGCGGGGCGGGGAAGCGGCGGAGGAAGAGGAGGAGGAGGAGGAGTGGCAGCGGCGGCAGGAGTTGCCGCCTTGGGCCCGGCCGCGGCTGCCGCGGCACCTGCGGCCGCTGCACTACAACCTGATGCTGAGCGCCTTCATGGAGAACTTCACCTTCAGCGGGGAGGTGAACGTGCAGCTAGAGGTGCGCAACGCCAGCCGGTACATCGTGCTGCATGCCCACCGCATGCACATCGAAGCAGTCCGCGTGGCCGAGGACAAGCTGGCCGGCGGCGTGCGGGTGGCCCGCACCTTCTTTTACCCCCAGACACAGGTGTTCGTCGTGGTCCTCAACCGCAGCCTAGAGGTGCAAAGAAGTTACAACCTCAAGATAATCTACAACGCCCTCATCGAGAACGAACTGCTGGGCTTCTTCCGCAGCTCCTACGTTCTCCACGGCGAGCGAAGGTAGCGGAGCGTCCGTGTCGCCAACTCGGTCCGAAGTTGGCAGCCCCAGCGCCGAACTTCGGGCGGGGCGGCGCTAGGACCCGGCGGCCGCGGAGCTGCCAGGCGGGTGATGCCGCGGGCTCCGCGCCGCCCGGCCCCGGCGGTGCCGCCGAGGGGCGCAGGGCTGTGCCGGCCGCCCGGGCAAGGGCTGCGGCGGGGAGGAGCGGCCGCCAAGTCCGATCGGTCGGTCGGTGAGCACAGGCCGGGCCTCGCCTGCCGCTGCCGCCGCTCGCTGGGCGTCCCCTTAAGGCTGGCGCTGGCAGGGCGGAGCTGCGGAGGCTCTGGGGGACTGCGAGTCCTTGCCCGCTCCGCACCACCGGCTGGTGTCGGGAGAGCGGCTGGAGGGCGCCGAGGCTGAGGGGCTGCGTGGGAGCGAGGGGGGCGGGCGGAGCTGCCGCGATCTGCGGGGCGGACCGGGCTGGGCCGTGCGGGAGGCCCGGTCGGGGTTAGCCGGGGCTGCTGGCAGGTGAGCGGAGCGCTCCACCTGCGCGCCCGCCGGGGCGGGGAAGGCTGCGGGTCAGGAGATACCCCAGTGCAGCCTGGGGACGGACGGGGATAACGAGCCAACTTCCAGGGTGGCAAGAGTGAAGCAGACCATCCGCTCGGTCCCTGTCGGGGCAGGCCCGGAGAGGAGACTCCGGGTCTGTTTAATAAACACTCCGTGTTTGGCTGCCGTGTGCCCTTGTGTGACAGAGCTTTGCCAGCAGCGGGACTTCTGTGCTGGTTTGATTTTATTATGTTATCTGAAGGAAAAACGTGGTGGGATGTGATTGCACGTAACGTGAATGCGTTTACACCTCTGCAGCTGAGTCGTTGCAGGTTTACACCCTGTGACCGGGCAAACCTGATTAGTTTTCATGCAGAACAAGATTCAGTATTTACTCATATTGTTATAGCCCCTTGGGTTCCTGTCGAGGCCCTTGTTATGGTAGGCAAGGTCACTGTGGAGGCCCCCGTTTAGGCAGTTACAGAGGCTTTCTTTTTTAAAGTAGTTTTCTAATCACAGTCAGGCTTTGTAATAGAAAAGAAAGGCGGGATGGGCTTCATGGTTCTGACATGGCTTATCATTTTAGAATTAGTTTATTTTTAAGCCATCCTTTCTTGAAACATCTGTATGAAACACCTGCAGTGACAGGTTTTCTCTTCCTGAATCTTACTGTTTTATACTGCAAAGTGAAACAAAGAGTTTATAGTTGGAAGAACTGGGCAAAAATACTTAGTCAAACATGAAAAGCATCCTCACCAACTGAATTAAGTCAAAAGTCCTTTTATTAAACCATATTTTCATTACTGTGATTACTGAGAGTTTAAACAGTCTGATGTTAGAACTGCAAGCAGAATTGAAATTAAGTTTTTGCAGTTTGTCATCAAAGTGAAATAAAATGGAAATTTGAAAAAATATGGTTGTAGGAAAAGATGCGGATAAAATGTCTGTTATCACGGATGATTGAATGACTAGGACAGTTGGGAGTTCTTACAGACCTGTATGGAAATAGGCAAATCAGAAAACAAAATACTGTTAACAGCAGGGGGTATAATTCACTTTACAAATCCAAGAAGTTATTTAAGCAGATATTATTCTTGTGTATTTAGACTTTGTAATTGAATAGGAGTAATTGAAATGTCGAATAGGTGTGGCAGTGACATTTTTCCAGAGTTACTGTACTATGCTTCAATACAGATTCCCTAGTTAAGATTTAAAAACCACCACCAACAAAAAAAGGTCCTTTCACTTTTTCAGTCATCAGAGTAATTTAAGACACAGGGTGGAAGGCAATATAAAATGTGTTTCCCAGTATTCTGTGTGTAACTTTTCAGATATGAATTGCTTTGTTTTTAATACACTAAGTATAGTCATACAAGATCTAAGGATAGATACCTTACCTTATGTAAGGTAGCATTGCTATATTGAAATCAATGGCATGTGTTTTCTTTACATCAGTTCATTTATATTTCTTTCTGTAAAATGTTTTTAAAACTGTAATCATTGCGTGGTTATAGTTTCAGGTGTTAAATAGAAGTAGTGTTTTTCAACTGGCACGGGCTTAATGACTCACTGTAGTATAAAGTGAATAATACACATTCTAAAGCAGGGAACTTCTTTGATCAGTGTGCTTTTACAATGTAACAATTTGCATTTTTATTAATAACCCATTTTTTAATGTAATACATATAACCATTTGTGGTCCTTAAATGTGGACAACTTCTATTATGATAGACAGACAGGCTTCTTGCATGCTCTGGGAGAGTTTGGTGTTCCAGCAGGGCTTTAGCTTTTGACATCTTTGTATCTGATTAAAATACAGTAGCCGCGTTACTATAAAAGGGTCCAAACTATCATTTTTTTCACTTTTGTTGTACATGAGGAGCTAATAACTCTGGGTAACTGTGAGGTATCACAAACATAGTAATGCCTTCACTTTATGATTTTTTTTCCCTAAAGTTAGTTTCTGTGGTCTTCACAGGTGAAAGTCATAAATCAGTCTGAAATGTTGACAGCTGCATAAAAGCAGCTTCTGACTTAAGTCTTTTCTACTGTATTTAGGTGTAAAATGCAAGTGATATGCTACAAATTTACTTAGCATTATGTGCCAGAATTTACTGGTGCATAATACAGACATATAATACAGAGGTACTGTAGAGTACTGTAAAAATATGCAGGCATAATTTAAGTGAACATCAAACTGTGGCATAAATGAAAAGGAAAAAAAAATTCTTACATCACAGAAACAAAACAAACAGACATTCTTTTGTCTTGTAACAACTAAGATGTCAAAATAGATAGGTTGTTGAGGAAACGTGTCTTCCTTTAATAGATGAGATGGGATTAAAGCAGCTGTGAAGTACTGCTGTGGGTATGCTGAGAAAACAGGCTGCAAGCCTGTTATTTCCTAAAGTAAAACTTTTTATGGTCATATTTTTGGGAATTGGAGATAAAAATGTTGGTGCCCAGAGTGGTGTGTAAAGAGATGAATGAAATACTCAGCTTGCTCTTCAGTTTTATTATGGTATACAAGTTTGCTTGTTTTACTTGAACACAGAGAGGAGTAGATAGACAGAGACAATGTTTTGGGTTTAGTTTCTTTGGTTTTTTTAAGTATAAATGTTTAGTTTTTGGGAAGCAGTTTTAACTTTTTGTTTGTTTTGCTTTATGACACAGCAAGCAAATTGATGTTTGATACTAATGCTCGTGTTATAAATATCACCGTTATTGGTAGTTGATGTATTTTTAGTATGAAATATTGACCACCCAGTGTTTGCCCAGTTACATCTATGTGGATATATAGCTACCTGTCTGAGAGAATACAGATGATGAAGCGTTTATGAGGGTTATCAAGTTACCAGGATTTATTACCTGGTGAAGAGATTGTTTCAATGGCCTAATGAGTATTAAATATAAAAGTATTAAAGAGGGAGGCTGGGGAGGGAGGACAAGGGAAAGATTCCTTATTTGGAGAGTGTCACAGTATAAATGGTGCTCCCCGAGTATACATTTACATGTACGTTGGAGCTCATTAAAATTGTTAATTTCAGAGGAAAGTTCATCATTCTTGCTTTATTAATAACAGGCCAGTACAGTTTTCCATGCTCACTTGAGGGTTCTGTTGATGTCTGTAGCTGCTTAGAGTGTGCAGAATCAGGTCCACTTGAAATACTTTGTATATAAATTAAGTTGCTTTGCTTCATTTAATTGGCTGATTTGGCTTTGTTGCACTAGTACAAATCCACTGATAATATGGAATTTTTCTGGATTAACACTGGAATACCTGGCACCAAATTTTAACCTTAGATTTAGCAGCCTTGTGCAGAGTTATGGTTTTAGTAATCCATGTTTTGTAACGAGACAAGAAAAATGTGGTACGATGAATTCCTTCAATAAGTACTAGCCAAAAAAGGCTTTTTATTTTAGACTGATCGTAAATGCTTCAGTGGTGGAGAATTTTTTCAAATTTTTAAAATATCATCCTTATTTGAAAGAGGTGATAATTCACTGGAAAACATATATCTAGTTCTACCAGGTGCAGATGCGCTATAGCAAGAAAAAAGTGTAACATTTCAATAAATTTATTTCTTCGTTTTCTCCAAAATATGTGTAAAACCTAAGAAGTTTTAGAAAAAGTTAATTAGATACTTCACTTTCTGTATGGGCTACCTATTTTCTTCCTCAGTGTTAGAGCGTATCACATTGCAAAATAATGGTTATAGACTGATTAATAATAGGTGCCACTGTTTTCATTATATCAAAACTGTCCATCCATCCTCTTCCCTCAGAGGAATAACAGATGATTAGTCAGCCTCTAAAATTTTGATAAATGTTTGCCTGGTATCTAAAATTGGCATGGGTTATTTCCACTGATGGGACCTTGGAACGTAAGGACATGAATCAATACTACTTAAAAAAGCCTGTGTATGTGCTACCTTTACAGTTACGTAGTTGGCCTATGGTACTTTTTTCCTTTTGCATGCCTCTAGAAAATACTTTTATCAAACCCCATAATTCAACCTTTGAAGCATAACTTCTTGTTTCTGCAAAAAGATCATTGCACATGGGTTTTCTCTTTATGTGTAAGTATAAGTTTCTACCCAGAAAGTCTTGTTTTCTATATCTGGGTTAAAATCTCTTTAGTTCCAAAGTACACAGTTACAGATTTTATTGTCAAGCTAAAGCCTTCCCATTCTCTGTGGCATAATAAATACCTTTTCCTCCTTTAGAGATCTTTTAATAATTTGATTCATTAACTGAAAATATTTATTTCTTCTCTGTAAAATACTCCAGAAAAGAAAACCACATGTAGAAGAGCAGTGAAATAGTCTGTGCTTGTTTAATCATTTACTTACATTTGTAATTTGGCAAAGCTCACAGAGTTGTTTTTGGACATGCACAGACACAGCAGTGCTGTATAGCACTGTGTCCCAGGCCTATGTGCAGCCGATACAGAAGTAATCAGCAGTGGAAAACAATGACCCTCCTGCGTGCACTGTGTGACCGTAAGTTCTCATGCCCAAAGAAAGGCAAAGTGCCCTGTCAGTCTCTCAGGGCAGAGTGAACTCCCCGAAGGCTGTTAAATCCTGGTTTGAACTGAGGACTCTGCTTGTTTTATATTGTATAACCACTAGTGGCTCACTTTTTTCCCCACATATTGATGAAAAATACTGCTAGAATCTGAAGTTTGATAAAAGACAAGGAGTTATTTATTTAACGTCATTGTGGTGTCTGAAATATGTATGAAATTTGTAGACCGTTACTTTATATCAATTGCATTGCAGTAGAGGTAGCAAGAAAGTGATAAAGCAGTGTTCAAACAGTTGTTTGAACTATTTTCAGCAGTTATACAGTTGTATTTTTTTCCCCCTCTAAACCACAATAGTGAAACAATGTCTTGTTTGGTATGTTTATGAATCAAGTGCTGGGCACAGTTAGTAATTACTTTTTATTTTTGTTTGCTGCTTTTCTAGGTTTCTTGCTGTTACGCAGTTTTCTCCTACTCACGCCAGAAAAGCCTTTCCTTGCTTTGATGAGCCCATCTACAAGGCCACTTTCAAAATCAGTATCAGACATCAAGCAACTTACTTGTCTTTGTCCAACATGCCAGTTGAAACTTCTGTTTTTGAAGAAGATGGATGGGTTACAGATCACTTTTCACAGACCCCTCTTATGTCCACGTATTACCTAGCTTGGGCAGTGTGCAATTTTACATACCGGGAAACCATCACCAAGAGTGGAGTAGTTGTAAGTATTTCTAATATATCAAACACGTTTCACTACTTTGAAAACCCTCACTTTTTATAGGAGATCATACCATCAAGTACTTAAAGTATTTTTTTGATTAGTATTTCTAAAATTTACTATTTAATGATGGTGTGTATTGTTTGTGACCTTTTCTGGAGTTTTGTCTAAAGTTTTTGATTTGTCTTGGGCTTTTTGTAACTGCTTGACTTAGTAGGTGTGGTTGTCTGATGAAATTTTAAGCTTTTAAATATGCCATTTCACTTCACTTTGGTTTTCTTGGGAAGTTTTGTCTTGTTTTTCCTGTAGCCTTTTCAATACCAGTGTTCATGAGACTATTTATTAAAAGAAAGCAGTAGTACTGGGTTAAGAAAGTAGTAGGGTTTCCAGTCTCCTTCCTTCAGTACTGACATGTTCTATGGTTTGCTGTGTGCTAGCTCAGGAGGCTGATACAGTAATCTCTATCTTAGATCTCTTGCTCAGAAGCAGGACTTTGCAACCTACCTGCTTCCTGAGGTTGATGGAAGCACTAATTTTTTGAAGCCATTGTTTCCTAATATGGCATGGTTCCAGGAGTTATACTATGACCTTTATTTATGTCAGTTTTGGTTTTCTGTACAAATATCAAGCTCAAAACTGTATAACAAGCCAAAACATACCTGAGAAATGCTGTCAGCTTAATAGAATATTTCACAGAGCTGTCATCTTGATTTTTCAGGTGAACATACAGAGAAATTCTTCCTTCTTAGTTACTGTGAATAACAAAACAGAGCTAGTTCTGGAAGCAGAGGATTAGACAGCAGTTTGATCTGTGCACCTGAGCAAAGGGATGTTCACCTTATACTTTTGCAAATGCTGTATGACTTTGTTCTGTAGCGTGGGGGCATGAGGAAGGCCTGCAGGCTGATCATATTGGGAAACAAATCCTTAAACACTTTGAGCCAGCCTAAGCATTGTGCTGCTGTGGAGGGAGCCGATCCCATCTTCTCTGAACCAAAGGTATTCTTTACCTTCCTTGTACCAACCTTCACCTCTGTACAGCCATATGATCTGGCTGAAAACTGACCTAAAAAATAAATGAAAATGTGGTCAGTTTTCAACCAAAAGACATCTCTAATCCAGTTTTTTTTATGCAACTGCCAGAGCCCTAGCATGGATTTAAGGCTGTGCTGATGGAAGGTGGACCCAGGAAACCCTTCTGCATTGGCATCTCTCATTTAGGCCATACTGAAGGGGTCAGCAAATAAGTCTTTTTTTTGTCACTGAAAACAGCTGAATAGGACACTGGGGGTCTTTCACTCCTCTTCAGCCTTTTCGTACCATGACTGGCAGACTATGACACTATTCTCTGGCCCCACAAAGGAGGAAGCATGACTAGGAAGTGGTTCTTTGAGGTGCTTTAACCTATGAGTACAAGGATATGGGAACTGCCATGCTTGCAGTCCTCGTGTTACCTTCCATGGCTGAAAGGCTTAGAGTTTGTGGTTTGGATTTTTGGTGGGGTTTTGGGGTTATTTATTGTGGTCAACCCGTGACATGTATTTATTTATTTATTTTTCTGGATTGTTTCTCTTGTCAGTACAGTGGGTTAATTTAGAAAAGGAACTCAAAAGTGCCAAGGTAAAGAAATAAGAAAGGAGAAATGGATGCCTGGTTCTTAGTCTTGCTTCCAGCAGATTAAATATTTGTACGATTTCTGTTGCTTTTGGGATGAGAAACTGGTTGCCTCTGACTTTGTAATATTCATAGTATCATAGAATGGTTTGGGTTGGAAGGGACCATAAAGACTATCTAGTTCCAGCCCCCCCTATCATGGGCAGCGACAATTTCCACTAGATCAGGTTGCTCAAAAGTCCCATCCAACCTGTCCTTGAGCACATCCACGGTTGGGGTATTCACAGCTTTTGCGAGGAACCCATTCAAGTATCTCACCACCCTCACAGTAAAGAATTTCTTCTTAATATCTAATCATACCCTCTTCCAGTTTGAAACTGTTACTCCTCGTCCTATCACTACACTCAGTGATAAAGAGGAGTGTTCACTGGCCTGGCAGAACAGGGTAGAGGTATCAGGCTGTTTCTCACTTGTTTTCAACTGGTATGGGAACAGGCTTCAATTCAGATAGGATTTGATAATTTTCATTGTAATGTACTTCACCTGGTGAAGGATTTAGCCTGAAGCTAAGAATGCCTGGTAGTTTTCAACTTTAGAAAACACTGAGGGCTCTAATAATATGGAAGTTGTTTGATGTATACTCTGGTAGGTAGGTCTCGTGTTCCTTCGGCTCTAATATAGAGTAATGCTTGCAAGTTTTTGCTACATAACGCTACCTTGTTATCTCACTCTGAAGTGTCCTGGGCCTATTGGAGAACCAGCTGCAAGCACTTTGGCTTTCAACATTAGTGTCAGCAACTGTATGACACGTGGGGGGTGGGCCTTAGGACCATCATCAGTTTGAAACATAAAACCCGCTTTCTCTTTAATTTTCTTGTGGTGTTGTTCAGAGCTCATATTCTGCAGACTTTTGCTGCTTGAATATGTTTGGCAACCTGAAGACAAAGGCACACTCATGTCTTATAGATACCAGTGGATAACTTTCTGCTGCTCTTGTGTTTGGCAAAACTGGTCTCATGACTTCAGGTTTAACACAGATCTGAAGAGAAAATCCAAGTATTTATTTTTTAGGAATTTGTGGCTACTAGAGCTTGATAGTTATGCTTGACTCTTGATTCAGCACATGTAGGACATACGTATACTCCTCCAACTTGATAGTATCACTTTACAGAATTATGTCAACAATTGTGCAAATTAGTAGGTTAATCTTTGCAAGGACTTGAAGACCAAAAGCCTACGTAGATTGAGATAGTTTGAGGTTGTTTGGTTAGTCTAGAGTTTTAGCTCTTGTTTTTCATAATATACCTCTGCGACAGGGACATTACTGCCCAGGAATACCAGAATAGTTCCTGCTGGGTTATTGGTTAAATATATCCTGCTATTTTTCAGTCCATTTGGGATCTGATCATCTTTAATCATGGTTCAGTTTTGTTGGAAGAGTATTTTTTAAGGTATGAACTCACAACAAGCACTTTAGTTCAGAACTGTGTGCTTTCCGATGAATTGCTGAGGTAATCCATCTCTTTGAGTCTCTTATGTTGCAGTACCAGGAGTTCATAGACACTACTGGCTGAATTTGAAAATAGCTGAATCCTTGCACATGCAATTTTCAACTTCTTGGTTTCCTTCAAAGCTGCTTTTTCATTAAAATACAGTTACTCCCATGGCAGTTAATATAAATGTATAATAAAAGTAAGTTTGCTTCTAAAAATGAATAGATTTTCAGGAAAATTAAAAAACTTTCAATTGAAGCATCATGATAAGCAATTTCTTGCATTGGTGAATCTTTCTTCAATTCAATTAAGGCAATGTATATTTATTTTGTAGACATATTGTAGACATCTAAAAGGCTTCACACTGCATATACTTTTGCTTTTCTTTTGGCACGTCCCTAAACCTGGTTTTGATTCACAAAACATTTTGGGGGCAGGGGGCTGTCCTTTCAAATTTTGACAGCTTGCTAATGATTAAAATCTCACCTCTTTTCCAGCTGACCAGTATTAATAAAATGCTGTCATTAAGAGTGTATAAACTCTGAGAGGAACAGAATTAACTGTGAGATTAAAAGCAGATTTGTTCCTCAAAACTGCTTAAGTGTTAACTGTTCAGTTTTTCAAAGACCTCAAAATTAGTTTAAACCTAAGTGTGACATTCAGTACAAGTCAAGTTATAAATAGAAACTGACTTTTGGAAAGCTTAGGTAGCCAGTCAAAACAGTAGTTTCTCCATATCCTGTATAATTCTTAGAGACATGAAGATGTTCTATATTTCATACACTAAAATTAATTTAGAATTAAGACAAACAGTTATTTTTAGGAGCACAGCTCAGTGGATGTAAATCATTAGCATAACTCTTTAGTCCATATGGATCTGATCAGAATCCCATCCAGAGTAGGTAATTTAAAAGCAGAATTGCCTTTTCTGTATGCATTACAGATATATAATATGTTTTTTAGATTAATCTGGGATTACAGGAAATCACTGCAACTGCTTTTGTCTTTGGGCAGGGGCTTTGTTTATGTGGAAAGGGTTGTGGTGCAGTCGTTTATGTTGCTGTGGTCTAGGGAGCAGTATAGTTCTACCAGGATAGTGCCTGAGGTAATGCGGTATTGAGGGAGGAGGGATGCCCTTACAAGCAAGCTTAGCTGATCATTCTAGAGCTCACACTCTAGCAGGTGTGAGCTGTAGTTGGTGAAAATCATGGGATCTGTGTCATCTTTGCACAGTATGATAATCCAGAAAACTCCACTTAACCTCCATATATTTGCTTGGTTCTACTCTTATGTTGCATTTCCTAATCATACCTCTTATATATATTCTTTCCCAATAATTCTTGAAAGCAAAACATTGCTGGCTGAATTGTATTGTATGTTACATCATCTGTGTGTTTCTTTCTTTCATTGTTGTCTTTATCTGTGATTTCAATTCACCAGGCCTTTTCCTACTACTGTTGCTTTATTTTTTCCCCTGTTTGGATTAATTTTTACGGTACTTCATGTTTAGCTGTACTTCTGTTCTTCAAAGCCTCTGTTTCTCATTCCTTTGTCAGGTGAACATGGAAACTCACTATATCCTGCATGGCTTTTCACTGTCTCGTAAGTTATTTTAATTCCTTTTTTTCCCTGCTAATTCTTTCTCTTTTCAGTTAGTGGAAGGAGTGGGCACTCAGGGACAAAGAACAGTGTATCAATTGAGATGAACATAGTGCTGGAAAGAGATGTTTTGGGGCGATTCCCATTCTACCATTCTTTTTTGCTGTGGATGGGATGTGGAGATAGGTATGGAAATAAAATGCCAACTGACAGCTCTAAAGTGTTTCTCTTGTCAGGGGGAGTATCTGCTAAAAAAAAAGTGCGTGGAAAGGAGTGGAATCAGGAGGAATTCTGGGTGCAGGGGTTTAAAGAGACATGTGCAGACAGTGCCAGAGCAGATGGGAATGAGCAGCTGTGAAAGAAAGTGGCTATCTGGCTGGGTGGTGGTGAGTGGGAGGAGGAATGTGGATGGAACACAGTGCCTTAAGAAGAATTTTGTGTGATTTCACTTTTCCTACTCCTGCTTCTATTCCAAAATGGTTGCAGCATGTGCTGCAGGGCTGGCGGTGTGTGCCTGACAGCAGCTGGGTCAGCTGCTCAGGGCAGGACCTCCACTGCCTGACTGAGCCCATGTGCATTCCATTTTGAAGAGACCACTACAAGCTGGTATGTCTTGGTTTCAGCGGTATTAAACATTACTGTAGAGTCATCAGTGCTGAGTAATTTGCCATAATACAGAAAAAGACCTTGAGGCTAAGGAAGTTCTTATGATAAGAATCATACCACAATAAGACCAACTTTTATTGCACTACTTTTATTTTGTTATTACTTTATCTAAGATGTAATTAGAGATCACAAACTCCTGATTAAAGATCTTACTTCAATACTTTGCAGTACATTCAAGTCTTATGCTGGCCAATCAGGAGGAGCTCTAATAATTTGGCTAAAGGAAAATAAGATAATTTCTGTTTCCATAGTGCTCTCTGGCTTAAAGAGAGCCTGCATAAATGTCCTGGCACTGAATACCTCAAGCGGTGCTTGGGGGCTCACTCCGTTTGGCTGCAGTATCACACAAAAGGTACAGTGGTCTCAAAAATGGGATCCATGCAGTAATAGTTGCTTGATTTGCACAAGTGAAAATAAGCAGACTTAGGTCAGAATTGTTACGTGTCCAAACCGCTCCCGTTGGTTTGTTCAGTTTCCAGCACCCTAGGAGAGCCATGGTTTTATCCATGTCCTTGAGACAGGCTGACTGGAAGTAGTATATGTTGTTCTAGCAATCCATGAGATGCTGGGCAGCTGTGCTGGCCATTCCCTCATTCTGCAGTGTGGGGATCAGTCTGAGGAGACTAACAAGGCTGACTTTTATTAATAGTCCTAAAAAAAGAAAAAAACCCAGGTTGAACTCCAAAATAACTTTTTTCCCCAGTGAGTTTTGTCATGTGTTAGTTCCTAGAAACTGATATTTTCATTTTTTTCTGTCTAAAATAATAACCACGTTTTGTGCAGTTCAACCTGTAGCTTTTAGAAAATTATTTGAAAAATGTATTAATATTTTTATTTAATAGGAATGACCTCAAAACCAGGCAATTTCTCTCAGCTAATGACAACCTGGATTAAAGGCCTAAGGCTCTTCCTTAGGCCCTCTCTTCAGCTGCTGGTTAGTGACTGCCAGCAAAGTCTCTTCATCAGTTATTATTTATTAATCAGTATTGAAGCAATTATACATGAGATAATTCTTTGTGGGTGAGCATACTGGTTACAGCAGAATGATTTAGCTATCAAAAGTAGGATTAGTTCTCAATTAAAATTAAGTTTTCTTCCTCCGCAGCCTGAATTTAGTGCAGCTCCAGAGTTGTGCTCTGCTTTTGAAGCCCAGCAAAGTAACTTTTGTTAGCCCATCACTTACCACTGGGAGGCCACATATGTATCTGATAGACAGGTAACAGCTAACACAGGAAACACCAGGCATATTTCTGAAGCCTACTCCGATGCAGACTTGTAATGTTTAATCTTTGTGTCCTCAAAAGTCGTAGTGATATGATGATGCCCATTCATTTTTGATCTTTATTACAAATGTCCCAGTCTTCCCTTCCCCAGAATAGTTTTCATCAAACAGTTAAAAAAAAAATGCATGTTACAAAGAATGTGTTGGGAAGTATGTGATTATGTTGAGCTAGAAAAGCACACACACATATATGAATGTGGATAGGTGTGTTTGTGCTTTCTTTTACTTGTATGAAATTTTCTTTGTAGTAGCAACAAAGGCTGGTTCTGCAAGTATCTTTTACTCAATTCAGTGCTTACTATTGTGAATTATTTTAGTTATGTGGGAAACTGTTATGTAATACAATAATAATCCAAAGAAATCATAGCCTTTTCAGATTGACCACATCAGTATTTGTTTATCCATTCTGCTTCAGATTTATATATTGAAAATGACTTCTAGTTTATTAATTTTTAAATACTATAGCTACAAAATGTGCTACAAACAAACAAAACTCTATGTGATCAGCATCCATGCTAAACTGAATATGCCAGGGAATCTGTTAAAAACATAAATTGCAAACTTGCAATCCACTGTTATTGATTTCTGGTTGAATTTGCAAGTCGAATACGCTAGGAAAACACTGAACATGCATTGTGCTTACTACTTTAAAAAAATTCTCTCCGTCAGCACTTGTAGTACATGCTGTATTTAAATGTGATATTTGTTTTATTAACGTAAGTGCCCAGCTGCAATCTGCAAATAATACTATTGAATTGAAAGACTTGAGTTAGGGAACATTGTTTTGTTTTGGTTTTGGCTAGCAAGATCACCTTAAGTATCTGGGGGCAGTGGTGTACTTTGTATGTAGTAGCAAGAAGACCATCAAAAAGCAAAATCAGTTTCTTAATTTGTGGCTATTTTGTAGGTTTATAGCTCGCCTGCAGTAACAGTGAGGAGAATGAGAGAGGCAGCACATGTGATTCTTGGCCTGATGGTTGTCAGAACAGCATCCTAATTGTAATTCTGTACATTCAGGAGCAGTTCAGCCTGTAGTTGCTTCATCTGAGGTCTCTGCTGGCTAATGAAAAGAAAGAAAGGTCTGAGACTCTTAGTACTTTCCACTCCTTGCCCAGAGTAAAGTAGTGTGAAGTCTCTGCAGATCCTCCCATTTTCAACATTACAAGCAGGGGAAGGAGTGAGATGTAAAGGAGAGACTATCTTTCCTTTTCCTTTCGTGTGCTAATGAGCATATGCTTAGTAGTATGTACTGTGACAATACAACTCACAGTAAAGACTGAACACCCGAGCTGTGCTCTGCTGTTTGTACTATGTTGTTTCATGTCTCCTTATGCCTCTTATATTCTGCTGTCATATTTGACTTCATTAATTTATTTGTTATGGTCTCTGTCCTTGTCATCAACATGAATTCTGCTTTCTGGCTATTAACACATTTCCATAAGAGTCATGCTCTTGCTATAAAAGCAAAAACAAGTGTCATATAATCTGTAGAAGGTATCTTACTCCAGAACAACGTAAAGGTTAACACATTCCTGCACCAACCTGAACATCTGTCAGTCAAAGCAGTGTTATCCTGTATACCTACTGTAGTAACTGCACTATGTGCAGTGAAAATGGATTACTGAGGCAGGTGACTTAGTTGACATCCAGTTGAGTGACAGATAACACTATTCTTGAGGGAGGAGACTGATGTGTACTTTTATTTGTTTATAGACCTGTGTCTCCTCCAGGGTTTGGCTAAGTTTTAATCATATTTTTCATACAGGAACAAGAAACTTAGCCTGTTTGTTTCCAGTTTTTATAGCCAGTGGTAGGAAAGTAACCACTATTTTCAGATTCATACCTGTTGGGAGCCCAATCCCTCCTTTTCCGACAGTCAGGTGTCTGTAATGTTCACCCTTTAGACTTGCCTTTACTTGTTGTTTTGGTGTTGGAAAACCTGCACAAATGCCATCTTATTTTTGCCTTTGTCCCAGTACTTTTTGCTGCCTGGAGGTTTATGGTGTTTACCCCCGCTTTTACAAGTAGAGAACCTAGTCAATTTGATTTTCTACCAAGGTGTCTGTAGGGTTGACAAAGCTCTTTTGTTCTTCCGATGGGGTTCTTTCACACTTCAGGTACCTCTTCTGAAGATTTTTCTAATCATGTGGCAGAATGGAATGAGAGGCTGGAAAGCAGTGCCTTGGAAAGGGAGCTGGAGGTCCTGGTCAACAGGAAGTTGAATATGATTCAGCAGTGCCCTGGCAGCCAGGAGGGCCAACCATGTCCTGAGGGCATCAGGCAAAGCATCACCAGCTGGTTGAGGCAGGTGATTGTCCTACTCTGCTTTGCTGTTGGGTGCCACAATATAAAACAGACATTAAGCTCTTAGAAAATGTCCAGAGGAGGGCCATGAGGATGGTGAAGGGTTTGGAGGGGAAGCCTTATGAAGAGTAGCTGAGGTCGCTTGGTTTGTTCAGTCTGGAGAAGAGGAGACTGAGGGGAAACCTCATTGCAGTCTTCAGGATCCTCACTCTGGCAGGCACTGATCACTCCTGTGACCAGTGACAGGACTTGAGGAAATGGCATAAAACTGAGTCAGGGGAGGTTTAGGTTACATATCAGGAAAAAGTTTTTCACCTCGAGTGTGCTTGAGCACTGGGACAGGCTTCTCAGGAAAGTGGTCACAGCATCAAATCTGTCTGAGTTCAAGAAGCATTTGGATGCTCTCAGAATCATCCTATGATTCTTGGGGTGTCTTGCCTAGGGCCAGGAATTGGACTCTTTGATCCTGATGGGTCCCTTTCAATTCAGCATGTTCTATGATTCTATAAATGTGCTTTCCAGGGTCTAGCCTGGCTTCACACATCTTTCCCTGCTACTCTGCAAGGGTGTTGTTTGCACAGGGCAATAGCCAGGGTGACTGACCGCCTTGCAGGCAATGCTCTCATTCTTAAGTTTATTCCATCTCGTAGCAGTTGCTGTGGCTGTCCAACTGCTCAAGCTCAGCACGTGACCCCATCCCCTGGCACCCCTCTCATGCAATGAGGTGGGGGAAGGTGGCAGAGAACCAACTTTGTTGGCCTGCTTCCACTGAATGGTACCCCTAGGAGATCCTCTGCTGCTCCTGCCTGGGAGCTTTCTGGCTGCTGCATGCTGTTGAGACATAGCAAGAGCAGTCAGAAATGAGAACTGAGCCTGTTATCTTTGTATTTGGAACAGCATAATTTGAAAGCAGATTATGTTTTTCTTTGAAGAGTAAATGACCTAAAGTGTATTAAAAAAAGTTATCCCACAGTGGATTATCATGAAAAATATTTAGCCATGCATTTTTTTTTCACAGCATGCAGTGGCGCTATGGGGCAATGTGGGACAAAATGAGAAGATTAATATTTTATTTATTTGAAATTGCTGGGGGGGGGGGGATGGGATAAGAAGCAAAGGGTGTTTATTAGCATTTACCTCTGGGAGTATCCACACTTTCTTCCCTCCTGAGAGCAGTGATAGTTTGGTAGTCACAGCAGCTTGGAACCTCAATAAAGAGTTTGTGTCCTCAGGACAGCAAGTGGTACCTTAGTTAATAAAGATAAAAGAAGAGGAGAATAAAAGGTGGAAGAAATAAAAAGTGGAGAAGGAAAAAGAGAAGTGAATTCCTATGGAAGAATTTCAAAGAAAGAAGTATACCTACTGAATCATTTGCATACCACGTTTTCCAGTCCCCTGGCTATCACACTCCATGGTTGAACAACAGTACATCATGCTGTGTTTTGTTTTACTGAAAAGTGTTCCTATATGTTTAAAATTTGATAATGTTGTTGTAAGTTTATTGTTGCCTTGAAATACCAGGGGAAAAAAGGGAAACTGATTTATACCTGGTGTAAAAGTTTGATAGTTTTTTGTCTGATAGATATATGTCTGTTTTTTAGATAGAAGCCCAAATGGGAATGCCAATGAGTGATAACATGTACTGCTTCATTTAAAGTCATATGTATGAATGCATATGCATTCATAAAATAAATATGTGGAATATATGTATTATATAAATATAAATAAATACTTATAAAATAATATATTTTTTGCCACTGCTGCATCAGAGAAGACATGTTTTTGTTTTTCCCCCCAGACTAAAGGAGTAATTCTCTGCTGCATGTTACTGAATTTCTGCTAACTGGGTCTGGAGGATGGAAAGGGATTGAATCCCAAACTTGGTTTTCTTCTCATCATTAACCTTTGTTTTTGATTCCTTAGCAATCCATATGTTTTAAATGTTAAATATGCAGTTCTAGGGTAAGAGAACATAGTGGTCACAGGGAGTATCTAATTTATTTCAGTCCACAGTACTTTTACTATATCACCTTTCTGTGATAAGCACCACCAAAGGTAGTGGTAACATTCTACCCTTCTTTGGAAGCCTGTTATCATCCTGTGCTCTGGTTGTATTTGATCTTTATTGTGAGTTGCTGTTTTACCTGTGAAATGTGGAGTGGTGGTTTGTACTTTTTTTCTATTTAACTGTCTTTAGAGCTTTTTAACGTTTATTCTTGAACCAAAACCATTAGGTTTGAACTGGAAATTTAGACAGTTAATATGAGCAGTTCTAAGAATGTATTAAGGTTTCTACTAAAAAATATTACATCTGTTGTTAAAGTTAATAGGCTCCAAGAGAACAGAAAGATGAATTCCTTGGGAATATGATATCTTGATGTAGAAAAAAGAAGTTTGAAACTTTTCCTTGCGTCTCTGTATTGCTTGGCTTGTGATGATCCACAAAGGACCTGTCATTCAGAGTTGCTGTGTGAAGTGTCATAAGGTTTGTCTGCTGAGTGACAGTACATATAAGTAACTTACATTAACTTCTGACCACAGGAAACATGTGAGGCATACAGAGGAGATAGGGTGGTAGCTTAGAGTTAAGAACCTAGTGTAACCTTTCAAAACAGTGATGTGTAAGCATGAAGAGGCTTGAGAAAGTGAAAGGGGATGAAGAAAACTTGGGATTCCTTGCTATGAAACAACTTTGAAATGCCTAACTAGCTTGGTATGTGAGAGTTGCTTGAGCAGCAGAAAAAGTTCAGTGAAAGCGTAATTTAGGTATGGAAATGAAGATATGTGATTTGCATGGTTACAATAGGGCATATTATAACATTTGTCTTTACTACAAAATACTTTGATGAATCACACATGACTAGGAATGATTATACTATCATGAAGTACTGTGAGGATAAAAAGGATCCATGAATCATAGTGCAGCTGGTAGTGTAGACTTGCATGGTTTCACAGTTCTGTTATTCAGGGGTTGATGGCTAAGAAGAAATATTCTGAGTACTGTTTTTTATATACATTTTTGCTTTAGCAGCATTTGAAGTGTTTAAATATGTATAATTATACAGTCTGTTCCCTAACTGAACTCACCAGTACAATGATACCTTGCGGTACCTACATGAGTAAGTCCAGAAATGCACAAACTGATTTCCCTTGCAGAAGCTATCTGTTCTGAAAGATGCTTCCTCTCAACTGCAGATGGGATTACTGATGCTGGGATGTTTTCATAAGCTGAACCATTGTAAGTAATTACAATTAACATTTACAAGTTGAAGTGGTTTTCCATATTTATTGAGCTCTGTCACCTGAACTTAGACAAGCTCCCCTCTGCCTAACAACCTTTAACCAGAGATTTTCATGTCCTTTCTTCTTTGTTGTCTGCTCTGTGACATCTAGTTACTTCAGACTCACTGTCTTTTAGTTCCAAGGACTTGTATGTTTTTTATTCAGCAGACCAAGTTAAAAAAGGGCTACTGTACCATAGGTTGCATTTTAACATTGTGAGTAAAGCAGTGTAGCTGAAAGCTGCTACTGAACAGACTTGTGTCATCCTTCCCCCTCCCTTGCCTGCACACTTTTGCTGTATTGTTTCTGTCAAATCTAGTGATCTATGACTGGACAGTAAGCCTCTTCACTGCAATAATCCAAATGGAAACTAAGAAAAAAATTTAGTAACCTTTTGGCTGAACCATCTCATCCAGTGTGTGGATAGTCCATGGATCTAATTTGGGAGGAGGAGGGAATGCATGACTGTCCTTTTTAGTGATATGCCATCATAACTGTAGAGTAAGAACAATATAAAACTCTCTATGACTTTTTTGCCACTCTTGATGACTTGTGGAGGTGTCACTCTTTCACATCCAAGCTGCTGTCGTTATTACTCAGGTGAAGAAGTTAATGCCAGTGCTTAGTATGTGTGAATTACAAATGAGATCCTTCAGAGGAGTGAGATGATGTTACTATTTCTCTATATGAACCTCACCTTCCTGATTATTAAGAATCCCTTATCAGTTATTTCCTGGAGTCTGGCTGTGTTGGTCACTATAGTTGGAGGAAAAAGTCATATGTTATCCACAAGGAAGAGGCACTGTTCAAGGGACCCAGAGCCAGAGCTGACCTTCAAATCATGTTAATTTACTGACATATTTTGTTTCCCAGTACTTAGAAAAAACCACAACATACCTAATGTAAGAACAGCCACAGAGGAAAATATTTTACTGTATCCTGTATGGAGAGCAGTTTAGAGATGACAACCAGTGTAGTATTACTCCTAGACTCCTGTTGTCAGTGACCCTGACCTGGAGTTATACATGGACCAATAGTTTAGTATCTACCAAAGGACCTGCTCTCTGTGAATGTACATTATCCATGTTGGAAGCTGTTGCATTTTGTGCTCTCTGACAATTGGTGGTAACAAGATCTGTATTTTACTTACATGTCTTGTTTGCTTAAATGCATTTATTCCACATTTTCATTGGCTGCTCTCTTCTTTTTCTGTAATGACTGGTGGTTCTTCATTCGCTTTTGTGTACCAGTCCTGATTCTATAGATGGTTTAGCTGTCCTTTTTCAGAACTCAAAAGTACTTAATCTCTCCTTGTATGGGATTCACTTCCCATCTCTTCTTATTCTTATCACCTTTCTCTGTGCCTTTTAAGTTCTCCAATGCTTGTTTGAAACACTGAGCAAAAGAGAGGGGTGGTGCCACAGCTGCCTAGAGTGCTCAAAGTTTATATGCTTGAGCTTGTTCTGTGGCATAATAATGTTTTGGGTTTTATTCTTTCCTTAAACAGTTGTAACTTTGTGTTTGCCTATTGAATATCTGCTGCACACTGAGTTGACATTTTCAGAGAGCTGTCCACAGTGACTCCAAGAGTTCTTCCCTGACCTATAGCTAATTTAGACTATTACTGTGTCTGCATAGTTAAGGTTATTTTTTCCTGTTTACCTTTCTTTGCACTTACTGATGTTGAATTTCTTCTGCTGTTTTACCAACCAGCTACTTGGTGATGTGAGATTCACCAGCAGCATTTTGTACATGTGACTATTCTGAATAATTCTGTGCAGACTGCACAGTTTTCTGCTTATTTGTCCTTGTCAGTTCTGGACACATCCCTTACTGCTTGTCTCTGCTGGTGTGGCAGAAGTGTTCATGACTAACAAGAAAATGGCAGTTGCATGTTCTGTTTTGTGGCAGGGAACTTTGATGGAACTCTACCAAAAAGTTTTGCTGAAAAAGATTCTTATAGTGTGACCATATATATACCTAAACAGGTGAACAGAGAATATGAAGGCTATTGCTGGAAGTCATGGGTGTAATTATGGTTCAGGTCACTGCTGTGTGAGAAATCTAGTAACATTAGCAATTGCTGTGGTAAGATTGACCATCATCTTTAGCTCTTCTTAGTGCATTTTAGTCAGTGTATCTGTTTTGGGATATTATGAATCCCTCTTGAGGTTCTATTAACACTGTTGAACAGACTACCATTGCCTCACAGTGGAGGTACAGATACTCTCTGGTATACAGTCATGCGCAACATAGAGACCTGTAGAATCTGAAATGCAACTAAAGTGTCTGCTTTATGAAGCATCACTCTAACCATAAGCTATAATGTTTTGACTGTAATTCTGTTACATTTGTTTTCTGAATAAATCTTTGGAAATTTAATATTCCACTTTATTTCAAGAGGAATGTATTGTCCCTCATGACATTAAGTACTTCGGTTTTGTTTTGGTCAGAAACAGGATTAAGGCAACCTTGATTCAATACTAGCAAACTAAGAATGGCAAGTTCAGCTGGTGAATTGACAAAAAAGTCAGTTATATGCACATCCCTGGTGAGATGCTTACACATTTACAGGCTAGGTACCAAAACACTGGGAAGATTTGTTTCTTCTTTATGTTTCTATTTTTCCTTATTTTTATGGAATGCTAGTAATCTACAAATAAAATGAGGTGAATGCAAAAAAAAATGTAAAAATTATAGATCTGATATGTGGAAAACTGCTTTTCCATTGTTTGCTCTATTTTTTATCTAAACATCCAAGGCTGCAGTGACAGGAAGATAATTTCTCAATGGGAAGCATATTAGAACCATGAATGAAACATCATATCATTGTTTGAAAGCCTGTCTACTCTAGAGGAGGACAGCTAATGATGTATTTAACTGATCTTTATATAGCTGGACAATGCCAAATATACAGCTTCTTTGGGAACTCCAAAATGGAAAATGTTGGACTTTCCATACCTGAACTTTTAATTGGAAAGAGACTGTCTGTGGTTTTGTACCATTTTCTGCTCATCAGCATTCAGCTACACTGCAGGATAGAGTAAAAATACAGAAGCATAAGAAAAAGATAAAAGGAGACTGTGAGCAGAAAAGATAAATGACTTTGCTGTCAGTGCTATATAATGAAAATCAAATCAGTGCTTGGCAACGCACAATTGCCCAGTATGGTTAACCCCAGACAGTGTTTTAAATAAAACATTTTTTTTTTATTTTATTCTTTTATTTATATAAAGATAAATTACTGTGTTATTATTTGGTTGGAGGGGAAGTAGATGTCCTGGTTCTGTGAAATCATGAGTATGATTTACATGTTTAGTGCCCTCTCAGTCATTGGTTTTTCCAATAATGGAATTTTGTTGTTGCCAAAGTAAGACCTGTAAAAACCCCTGTTAGGTTGTTTGGGCTGGGTATCAAAACAATTCTGCACATAGGGTATGTTCACCATAGTGTGAAGCAATTATTTGTTTGATAATGCACACAAAAGATACCTAGGAGTTAATGAGCTGCTGGGCTCAGTGTTAGTGTGCTCACCATTGCTCACAGTCTTTGCTGGCCTGGCAGGCATTGACTGGGGATGATTGTCCTGTGTGTCTCCTTTCAGTAGATGCTGTGTTGCTGAGCTACCATCTTCCACCAGCTCTGACAATACTGTTGATGGTGATGACTGGAGGTGGCGATTCCCAGTGGGGCCTGCTAACCACTCTCTGTGGTTTTATACCTTTGTGTTGGTGTTTGCTTCTTGAACTCCTGAGCTAGTGATGATGTTTTGATAATCTTAAGCTCTGTAATTTTCTTGGTTTTATCTGCCTCCAGACTTTCTTATAGCTCTTTTTCAGTAGTTTTACAGCTAGGCAATACCAGGGCTGGACCTTGACATGCAGGCCACTGAACCTCAGGGTAGTGAAAGAAGAGTTACCACTGACAGAGACTATAGTGGTGATATCTACATGATCAGGTTACATGGTAATTGAAAGTAGTAATGGTAAAAAAAATAGTTTTGGCAAACTTATAATTTTCATTTTATCAAAAGAAATAATAAAAGTATCTTTTCTGTTTTATTTTCAAACAATATTAATGTTTCAAGAATTTTCTGAAATGGAATTCATTTTAGAATATGCCTATACTGGAATCAAAACACAAAAAGGAATCCACAACAACTTTGAAAGACTTTTGCAAACTTGCATTTTGTTCCCGATTGGATCTGACAATGTATTTTTAATGAAATCTTGAACATCTGCAAACTGTTTGCAAGCTGGAATTTTCTTTTTGAATAGCTGACTGTGGAATCACAGACTGTATAATCATGGATGCTGTGTATTTATATTACTATATTGCATGTATTTGCAATAGAGTAATATAATAATCACAATAATAGCAATAATGAAATCCCTTCTCTCCGAGTTAAAATTCAACATTCTGGATAGCATTTCATACTAGTATAGTGTCCTATTGGCTGTTTTTCATGACTCAAAATGAGTACAAATGACCTGCAAACATCTCGTAGAGCTAAAAATACACTTGCTTTCTGGGTTGTTCCTCTGGGTTGTAAATGAATCTTGGAATCCACAAGTGTACAGGAAACTTCTGAATCAGAGCTCTTTTTTCTTTTCAGATTAGGTTACAATATACAAACCTATTGGGAGCTCTGCTTTTGTGTGCACAGCAGAAATGACAGTAAAAATCAACATTCAAATATGAGTAATTTCTTAGGATCTTGAATGTACTTTGAAGAGTGTGCAAGTGCATCAGTGAAACTTGAGTCAGAGAAGGTCATTGGAGCAGCCTTTGCTGCTGCTTCAGGGTCTACATTTTGGTGTCCAGATACAGAAAATAATGGGGAAGAATGTGGAGAACAATAGCTGTTCAGCTGACTTACAGCTATTACATAGCTCATATTTGACCCCATTCCTTTGTTAGTGTAAAATGAATGAAGCACATCTGTTCTTTTTAGGGAGAGGTGAGTAATTCTCAGTGGAGTACAGTGCAAGTACAGCATGAGGATCCCTTAATGGGATCTGGAATGGAGAGTGGGATAGCAATGTCAGCAGAGCATCGTGTCCCAGGTCATTTGCTGTGTTGTAAGTCAAGGTTTATTAGATCAGACACAGCTCTGCCTCTGCCATACATGTGTCTGAGCAATGCTGGACTATAAAGCCCAGCAATGCTGGTGCACCTGCTAGCTCTTTATGTCACACTCTGCTACCAAGAGGAGCTCTTCTCACAAGCATGATCCAGGCTGCTGCTGAAGTTGCTCACATCTCCATGTGTCTTCTTCAAAAGCTTATCGTTTTCTGAGCTCACCACCTACAGGCCTGCAATGACCTTGTTGTTAGTTTGGGTTTCTTTTTTGCGAGTAATGAGGCCCTTTCATTTTGTTAGGAAAAACCCCAGAGGTGAAATTCTCTCATGATTGTTTAACATCATCTCTGTCTTCTGAACTTCCTTATTTTTTTTCATGAGCAAACTGGGCAATCGTCAAATGCAGCTGTAAAAGTCAGAAAACCTGTTTGGATGTGTAAGTGCAATGCATGGAGGTGCTTGAGAACAGCATCTGGCTGGGTGGTGTTTGGGAGTCCCTGAAGTACAGCAGCTGAAGGCTGGCTGTCTTGTAGACTTAATCCCTTGGGGTGCTGTCATTGAGATTGATTGGTCCTTGAACGAGAGAACATTTTAAGCTTTGGCCTTCCATTTAAGGAGTCAATCGGCAGTGTGAGCATGCAATCTGGCAACAATGCTTCTCCCTGGGATTTCTTTCTTCTTTCCTCATCTTTTTTTCCCCCCCCTTTGCTCTACCTAATAGAAAATTACATTTTTGAAGATCCTCGTGGGAAGAGTGTAGTAGATATTTTAGAGACATTAGCATCTACTTGAGAGCTTTAGGCGAAACTGGCAGCAGAATATTAGTCATTGATATTTAAACAAATGTTTTTCTGAGAAACTTCAGGTAGTGTTTTCCTTCACAGACTGATCTGAAGACCATCTACTTTTAATTATTTTCATTTTCTTAGCCTAGCTCCTTCAGTCCCCTTCTGTTTTTAATAGTGTTTCCAGATCCTCTTGACGTTAGTGACAGTTTGCCTCTTAGGGAAATGAAGTTTTCAAGCTCAGGGATTCCAGTCCTCACCGATACTTTGTTGCATGTAATTAAGAGTACGCAAACTACATGACAGAATCTTTTCTTCTGTTGTCCTGCCAAAAACACTCAAGCACCAGAAACTTTGGAAAAAAGGATATTTGAGGTCTTGTTCTGATATGCTAAACCTAGAGAAACCTTCCTTGCAAAGTTCTGTTTTATCCGTTATGGTGTTTATATCCTGTGGAAGCTTCCAAAAGATTTGCATTTTTCTGTGTCAGTATGTGCTAAAATGCACAAATGCTCTTGCTGCCCATGCACTGTTGATATTGCCATAGTAATTGTTCTTAATGCTTATTAATATGAAGAACCTTCAGTTGTAGACACAGTTTATGCTGTGGGTAGAGATACTGCGAGAGCAAATAAAGGCTTCGATTTTAAAAGTTTACCTTGCTGTGCAGTCAGGGCATGCCTCATGAGAGGGAATGCTATCTTAGACTCTAAGAAGTGCTAAAAAGAGAGAGACTAATGAAGCTGTTACATTGATGTGAATGTCAGCTGGAAGTTAAGCACGGGAATAGCTTTCTTCATCAGCTAGGAAAAGGGAAGGAAGGACTGTTCAAACAACGGCGATCTGCTCCCCTGTCAGCAAAGGACCATACCTGTGCAGTCTGTTTTATTATGCTAGGAACTGAAGTAATGATTGTGGTAAAAATGTTTGTTTTCCTATTTCCATAATTAACATGCTATTTAGGACTTAAACCTTTAATGGGAGTTCTGTTTTGCCTGCGTTATGACCACTGTCCTTGATACCCACGTTTCAGAAAATTTCTCTTCTTTCCATCTTTCCATTATCCATTGGACCCTGTTGTTGCTTTGTCCCAGTGAGCTTCCTGGGGAAGGAATTGCCTTGACTTTTTTTTGTAAGCAGGGGTTTTAACTCTCTTTATTCTTGGAAATGATCCTGTCCTAAACATGTTCTTTTAATCTAATGCTAACCAGCGCATTGATATGAATGAAGAAATCAGCTTTCACCGAATTGTTTTGCTTTAGGAAACTTGTGTGATATTCATCTAGATCTAGTTTAATCTCAGCTGGTTAGCTGACTGGCTGGCTGTTAAGATGTAAACCAGATGCTGTGTTTGAACTGCGACTGATGAGAAAGCATTGTTAGCAAATTGACCTTTTCCATAGGCAGGCAGAGGAGATCACAGATTAACTCGCATGTTCCTCATAGGAACTATGTCCTGAGTAGTGGAAGTTTTAAGATGATGAAAGTAATCTGAATGACAAAATGTGCAAAGATATTTTTTCATAATCATAAACATCTAAGCATTTCATATATTGGAAGGGATTTGATTAATAACCCTGCAGTTAAAAATTTCATAGTCTTTTATTTAATTGAAACAATTCACATATTAATGTGTGTTCTGTGGATTAAAACCAGCATGCTTCAGAGTCTTCTTATCCCATTTGTATATGTCAGAATACTTGAATTTTGCAGCTTCTTCTGTCTTAAGGTGCAAAACCCTCTGTTTGCCAGTTCAGATTTTTTGTGTATATATAATCTACCACTTCTCATCTGTATCTCTGCTGGCTAATGCTCAGGTGGTTAATCACGGTGATTCCTTGTTGCGGCCTTGATCTTTCTCAGATGGGAGTCTTGAAATAGGATTAATATTCTAATTAATTCAGCCCTTCTATTTTGCGTTCTCTATAATTGTAGTTTACCTTTGAATTTTTTGTTCTCTTTTAGTTCTCATGTTTTACACTGAGACTGGTGTTCTCAGAAGGGGGCTGGAATCCTTCCAGTTGAAGACATTAATGATAGATGGCAGCCTCTTTCCTAATATGTCTTCTTTGGCTGAAGTGCTCATTCTGTCTGTGGTTTTGTCAGGGGCTAGTTGAGCAAAAGTGTTTGAATATTATTAGCACATTTAGCTTTTTTTTTTTTTTCATTTTTCTATTGTTCTGTCGGTTTGAAGGTTTTTAAAAACATTTGAAATATTAGTTGAGAGTCAGAACCAGAGCTTTTAATGACGCTTTTTAGTAGATTTTAGTGTGTCCATACAAAAAATTTGATTTCTTGTTTCCTTATTTCATGGTTTATGGTTTTTGTTTTCACTGGCCTAATTGTTTGTCTCTTTCCTCAGACAAGGTTTTAGCCTGAAGGAGCTCTCACTGTTAATATGGTTGCTACTCTTATTGCTGTAACCTGGTTTTGGTTGTGATATGAATTTTATGCCAGTCAGAGCACAAAATTTCCCGCGGGCGTATTTTTCTCCCTCCTGAGGGCTAAGTACAGTTTTTCACAAAGTATTGTGGGCTCAATCCAGCACAATGCAGACTTGTCTACAAAGTGCTCAGTTTCCTCAATGCCAACAAGTTTTAAAGGGTACTTTAAAAGTCAGAACCTTACAGCACTAATCTGTTTGCCTTGCGAACAGCTTTGCTATTAAGTTTGCATGTAGCTCACAAGATACTTTTTTTGTGTTCCTCTTGCTGATTGCTGCTGTTGTAAGCTGTGCTTTGAGTAAATGCGTTTGAGCTCACGGGTGAGCTGTGCTTCTGCTTTGCTTTTTTTGGTTCTCTTTATTTACCACAGATTTATTTTTTTTTCTTAATACTGTAAACATGGTAAGTATGATGAAATGTATACCTGCTAGACTATGGTTTCCACTATGGTTGTACTGAATTTATGTGAAACTTGAAAGTACTGACATGCCCTTGCAGTCATCCTTGAATTGTCATTTACAGTCTGTCTCTACTATCTCCCCACAGCTTTGTTATGGTCTAGACAAGTACATCACTTTACTTATTAGCTATTTTTTAGGGGACCACTTTGTTGACATGCCTTAAAATAATTACTTTTAAGTGAATAATAAAAAAAACTATGCCTTTAAGCAAAGCTAAATAGTCTCAGCATGGTTGCTACTTTACAAAAGGTGTTATTATGGGAGTGCGATGGTTACTCTTACACGAGTCAATGTGGGGAACCTCAGTTTTCAGAATGTCTTCTAAGTTAAGCAATTTCAGGGGTACAAGTCTACAGTGTGGAATAAAGTTTGGATCTGGTTTTTGAAAAACATGTGACTGAGGAACCTAAAACCAGGATTTTTCTTTTTTTTTTTTTTTATTTGTAATTGAAAAGATGCTATTTTCCAGAAAATGTGTTTTAGGAATAGTAATTTGATGATTTATAATGAAAAGATGACTTATCAGTTTGGGACAGTGAGGATATTCAAGTTCTATTTCTGGCTCTTTTTCAGATTTCCTTCCTGATATTAAGCCCAGCTTTCTGCATCTTTCATTTATAAAATGAGGATGATAACAGTTCATTTTCCTCATGTTTTACCTTTTACTCTTTAGACAGGAAGATTGAGAATAACAAACATCTCTTGCGCATATTTGTGTAGTCAACTAAGCACAGAGGAACTTTGTTGTCATATTGAGTCTCTAGATGCTGCCAAAATATAAATCAGCAGTTACAATGTTTTCATATTATCATTTCAAATGGAATCACTTGAAGGTAACATCTTTGCGCTTGTGACAGAGCAGTCTCTAACTAGGTAAAAGCAGGCATGCTGTAAAGGTGCCGAACATTGTAGGTCACTTGTTAGCACTTTCTTTAAACTTGTGTACTTCTATAACTTTTTTAAAGTCCAAAAGTAGGGAAATATCATTTATGAATGATGTGTGGTGTGAATGCTTTGCCTATAAAATAACCAGTAAATAATACTTGGAATAAGAGAACTCAATCCAATCCCAATCCAACCAAAGGAAGTCAAAATTGGTGTTAACCCTGGGAATACATCTGCTGCAGATTTTTTTTCTGGAGGAAAAAGCCATTCCCACATCATCTTACCTCTGGGGTTGTGATACAGACTTTGTATGTGTAATAGGTAAATAATGTAAATCTTTGTGCTTTGTTTCTTAAAGCTATGCTGATTTTTCACCTTCTACAAAGAACTGGCAGGAGCTTTAACCACTGGGAATTTCAACAGTTTAGGCACTGAATTACCCACAATAGCACTTCAGAAGAACTTGAACCTTCCTCCTAGGCTGAAGTTCTGTAATAACTGAAATTTATCTGTAACCAGTCTGTCATGGTCCTCTCTTCTCTCCACAAATGTTTTTTCTTACTATCTAGCACTGAACTGATGGGTGTCCAGATGAGGAAGCTGGGTTGCCTGGACACTACCCATCTGGTTGGCACAGTTAGCTGACTCATCTGGCTGACAGGTTGCTGTGAGAAGAGATGAACCCTAGTGCTGGTGTAATAGGAGAGTCGAGGCTGAATGACTGAGTATATGGCGGTGAGATCGTGGCAGTCTTGGCTGGCTGAAATGGCTATGAAATGGTGTCTATAATTACATTTGCTCTACATTAGTTGTTAACATGTTCACTTTCTGTCTCTGAGCCATTTCAACAAGATGATACGGATTCTAAGTGCTCTAAATTAATCTTAATGGCACTGTGGTCAGTGACATAGTCAGTATTTTATTGTATGCTAGTTGAGCACTGGTTGGATTTATATGTAAGTGCAGCTCATTAACTTTCCAAAGTATTTTATGATCTCAAGTTAGAAATTGTAGCATGTCTGCATGACAGTTTTTCCTCCTGGTAGAATACATTGTTGCACCTTTGGCTGGAGCAGTCACATTTGTTTTGGTTCAGAGGAGAAATTGATGAGGCAACTAGATGCTTGTCCCATGTGGTCACGTTTATTTAGAAAGGGGCTGCACAAAGCTCTTCTCCCCTTCTCACAAGTCTGAAAATACCTGACAAATCTTTTTGCTTTATATCCTGCATTTGTCCACTGTCACCCCTAAGTTTCTCTCACTTCTTTCTCCTTGAGGGTCATGCTGCAAGGTTTTATCTAGGAACATCTGGACATCTGGGAGGAAACAGTTAGCGACCTGCTAAGCCACTTGGATTGTCACAAGTCTGTGGGACCATATGGGGTCCATCCAAGGGTGATGGGGGAGCTGGCAGAAGAGCTCGCCAAGCCACTCTCCATCATTTACCGACAGTCCTGGCTCACTGGGGAGGTCCCAGATGGTTGGAAGTTGGGGAATGTCACACTGATCCACAAAAAGGGCTGCAAGGAGAACCCAGGAAACTACAGGCCAGTCAACCTGACCTCAGTGCCTGGCAGGGTTATGGAGCAGATCATCCTGAGTGCAATCACACAGCACCTACAGGATGGACAAGAGATCAGACCCAGCCAGCACGGGTTTAGGAGGGGCAGGTCCTGTCTGACCAACCTGATCTCCTTTTAGGATCAGGTGACCCACCTTGTGGATGAGGGGAAGGCTGTGGATGTGGTCTACCTGGACTTCAGCAAAGCCTTTGACACCGTCTCCCACAGCATACTCCTGAAAAAGCTGGCAGCCCACAGCTTGGACAGGGACACTCTGTGCTGGGTTAGGAACTGGCTGGAGGGCCGGGCCCAGAGAGTGGTGTTGAACGGTGCTGTGCCCAGTTGGCAGCCGGTCACTTGTGGTGTCCCCCAGGGATCAGTGTTGGGCCCAGTTCTACTTAATATTTTTATTGATGATCTGGATGAGGGGATTGAGTGTACCATTGGCAAATTTGCAGATGACACGAAGTTGAGGGGGAGTGTTGATCTGCTGGAAGGCAGGAGGGCTCTGCAGAGGGACCTTCAGAGGGACAAGCAGGAGAGATGGTCTGATTCCAACGGGATGAGGTTCAACAAGGCCAAGTGCCGGGTCCTGCACTTTGGCCACAACAACCCCATGCATTGCTACAGGCTGGGGACAGAGTGGCTGGAGAGCAGCCAGGCAGAAAGAGACCTGGGAGTTTGGATTGACAAGAAGCTGAACATGAGCCAGCAGTGTGCCCAGGTGGCCAAGAAGGCCAATGGCATCTTGGCCTATATCAGGAACAGTGTGGCCAGCAGGACCAGGCAAGTGATTCTTCCCCTGTACTCAGCGCTGGTGAGGCCACACCTGGAGTACTGTGTCCAACTCTGGCCCCTCAGTTCAGGAAGGATAATGAGCAGCGGGTCCAGAGAAGAGCAACGAGGCTGGTGAAGGGACTCAAGCACAGGTCCTCTGAGGAGAGGCTGAGGAAGCTGGGCTTGTTTAGCCTTGAGAAGAGGAGGCTCAGGGGAGCCTCCTCACTCTCTACAACTCCCTGAAAGGAGTAGCCAGGTGGGGGTTGGTCTCTTCTTCCAGGCAACCAGCAATAGGACAAGAGGGCATGGTCTTAAGCTGTGCCAGGGGAGGTTTAGGTTGGATATTAGGAAGAAATATTTTACAGAGAGAGTAATCAGACACTGGGCTGCCCAGGCAGGTGGTGGATTCACCATCCCTGGAGGTTTTTAAGCTGAGACTGGATGTGGCAATTAGTGCCATGGTCTAGTAACCATGGCAGTATTGGATCAAGGGTTGGACTTGATGATCTCAGAGGTCTTTTCCAACCCAGTTGATTCTATGATTCTGTGATCTACTATATCTGTTCAAAGCCTCTTTCCCCTTGCCTTGCAACAGTGTTCAGGTACCGCAATGCTTGCGTTTAGTTTCCTGAAACATCTCTCTATTCCCTCAGTGAGCATTTCTATCATATAAACTTTTTTTTATTGATGGCTTCTCTTATTTTAACTAGTTTGTTAAAACAGTCTTGAATGAGGATTCAAAGACAGTGTTTGTTTACTTTAAAAAAATTCCATCCAGTCTCTAGCAAAGCTGTTTCCTTAGGAAGTATCAGGTCATTGAATGCTCATTGGTTTCAACTACCTTTAAAAAAAATTCCCAAGTTTATTAAAATATTTAGGGTTCGGTGCAGTGCTGTATGTGACTGCTCAGTTTAGAGTAATCTCTTTATAAAAATGAGCTGTCCCTTCGGTATTCAGTAAGCATATTTCAGTACCATGCAGTCTTTTTTGAGTATTGTCCATGATGAATAATGAATAGGAGATTGAAACAAGACATTCTTCTGTCATTTCTTCCTATTATCACATTTAACTATGTTCACTACAGCAGAATTGATATTTCACTACAGCTACCTCTCTCTTTCTCTCCTTCACTCGTCACTGTTGTAAAATTTATTGCATTTGAGCACGCACAAAATGTGTGGAGTTATGTGCACATGTGAAACAATCCATGCACGTTCTTAGTGGAATCTGGCCTGTAGCTTGTTTGCGTATGTAGTGAAGCGTTATTTATTTTGAATTTATCACATTTAAAAACCCATTTGAGATGCAATGCCTTGTTTGCAGAAGTGATGCAGGGAGTTTGCAGCCAAGACTGTTGGATCCAGGCATCTGCCTGCTATATTGAATGCGTAATGTGACCCTATCTTTATCTCTGTAACAATAATAAAAGCAATACTTATGCCTAAAATAGTGAACAAAATAATGATAAAAGAGATCTCAGATTATCGAGTAAATTGAAGCTTTTAGGAACAGAGGCAATGCATGTGTTTTTTGTCTGAGGGTGTCACTTGCTGCTGAAGTATGACAGATCTTGAAATAAAGGGCAGAAGACTGTTTTGTCCCCCTTTAAAAAGTTTGTAAGTGGCTGCTCTGTTGAAATGTTAGGGTCTTCTGTAACTATAACATGTAAAGGCATGTTTGAGGTTAAACACATATTTAAAATTGAACTTATGCATAAGCCCTTTCTGCACTGAGATTTTTAAATCATTGTGGGATCCCAGATGCGCCAGCACTGGGCTGAGCCCATGGATATAGTCACATAGAGGACTGGAGCTAGTTTGGAGGGGCATCCCAAGAACAGTGCTTAGTGTAGAGTTTGCTGGCTTTGAGAAAGGGATTAAAGGACAGACATTATTCCCAGAATGGCTTTGCTGACACCAGTTGATGTGCAGAAACATCTGTTTCATAATGGGAAAGCACTCTAAGCTGCTTTATAACACCTGACAGTAATTCTCTGTGAAGTAGGTGGGAAGGGTAACTATCATTAATTGTGAAGTGAATTCCTTTGTTGATTCCCATGCTTGCCTGAGAAGACAAGATCTAAGGTTCTTGGCAGACTTTTGCTCCATTTCCATACCCCTATTTGCTCCCAGTCTGTTCAGACTTAAGTACATGTAGCAAAATGGAACAAAGACAGAAGAAAGGTCGAGGGGACATTGAGACATTAGGAAAATAGATATATGCCATGCTTGGAACATTAGCCGTGTTTGCTTGGAGAGTTACTACAATAGTGCCGAGGTAAATGAGGGAGAGGTTCAGATCTCTTTTGGTTCCACAGGCATATGTGATGTGACAGCATTCAGGGCTGGGGAAAGGCTCTCCGTGGATGTGGGTGCCTTTAGGAGTGGTTTTGTGTAGTGATGTGGGTGGCAATGTCTGGGGTATTAGATGATGTGAAGCAAGGGTTAGGATTATATATGCATCATCTCCCCTTGTCCTGGCCTTGCACCTGATGTACCTTGTACTTTAGAACTGTATATGCACTTATACATTTGAAGCCTACCCTTGAAGACATTATTATCTATGCTGTACAAAGCTGGCCTTGTACCTGATGCAGCAAATAGTTACTGCTGTGTATATTCTGCATCAGGCTGTTTTCAAGATTCAGAGAGCTATTTTCCTTATAGTACATGAGATAGAAACATACAATCCAGGCCTGCCTCTCATGATTTGAACTATTAGTGGCCATGACCAAAGTACAGCCATTTAAAAGACTGGGTTTTTTTTGCCTTTTTTTTCCCCTGTGCAACTGCATAACAAGGACTGTTCAAGCAGTGATCTACAAACATGGACTGTAGATATGGTGGATGCTGTTGGTGAAGTTTGCCTTGGCAGAAGTGTCCCTAGCCCAGCGGCAGGACCAGTCGTGTCTCTTGCCCCTGTAGCTAAGAAGAGTCATTCAGTTGAAATCAATGGGTGTTGTCTTAGGCCGTTAGAGCCCACTGAACCATCTGCTTTCACAAGTCTTTTCTTGCTAAAGCAGAGGTGCACTTCATTTCCTTGGAGCAGTATTTCGCATCAAGTGAGCTGTGATTCCCCTAGGGCATAGAGGATGGCAGTTGGAGTGGTCTTAAAACATGGAAAAGACGGCTAAACATTTAAAGGAAAGTTGCCTTGCAGAATGAATGCAAACTATTATATGGGATTATTGTGATCAGCAAACTGTACCGTAACAATAAATAAAAGAATAAAAATGTCTTTAGGTGACACTAAAAAGGTAACACCATTCTAAGAACGTTTCAAAGGGAATGCACACATGAACTAGAAGGTGGCATAGAGAATAATGTCTTCAAGAGTAGACTTCAAATGTATAAGTGCATAAAAATTCTAAAGTAGGTGGTGGGCTCTGGTTCTGCAGGCCTGCAAACTTCTTACTGTAACATCCTGATTTCTGCCAGATTATCAACTTCCTTGATTCCTTGGGAAAGTAGGTTGGCAGGCTAATGGCACTTCTCACAAAGGTTTTTAGTGCTGCCTTCTAGTGCCAGAGGGAGAGCATACTATGGTTCTCTCTGGTCTTCCTTTATCTTTAGTGAATTCCTCTAGGGTAGATGGTGGGACAACAGTCTCTTTGCAATTAGGCATGTCTAAGTAATGAGTTTTATTTTTTATTTCCATGATCAAAATGTTGAATGTATTCCATGTTCCTCCTACCTGCATTGCAGAACCCTTTGGTTTGACTTGAAATATTTCACATAATGTGAAAAAATGACTGCATGTTTTTCCTTACCATTTGTATTGGATCTGGCTGGGATGTAGTTAATTTCCCAGCAGCCCTCACAGTGCTGTGCTTTGTATTGGTAGCTACAAAGGTGTTGATAATGCACCAGTATTTTGGCTGTTGCTGAGCACAGCATCAGTGCTGTAACATTCTTCCCACTCAAATCGAGGGCAAGATCCTGGGAGGGGACACAAGTAGGCCAGCTGACCCAAACTGAGCAAAGGGATATTCAATACCATATGACATCAGCTCAGGTATAAAAGCTACGGAAAGGAGGAGGAAGGGGGGGACATTCATTGTTTACAATGTTTACCTGCTGAGAAACCACTACATATGCTGAAGCCCTTCTCCCTGGGAAGTGGCTGGACATCATTTGCTAATGGGAAGTAGAGAATAAACCTGGTTATTTTCCTCTTTGCTTGTGTGTGCACAAAACTTTCACTTTTGCTTTAGTAAACTGCCTTATCTCAACCTATAGGTCATTTTCCATCTTGTTCTCTCTCCCCTGTCTGACTGGGAAGAAGAGTGATACGGTGAGTTGGTGGCCCTGGCATCCAGGCAAGGTCAACCCATTACACCATTCTTCATCCCTTTCATTCTATAGTCTTTTTCACACACTTAAATTTTAATGCCAAAAAAAAGATAAAGAAAAAAGTAGTGATTTTAACATGTCAAACCAGAATAGTTTTACTTCTTTTGAACCCATTCCTCTGTTTATTATGTGCTGAAATTATCACTAGTCTTTGGTACAGTAGAAACATTTTTAGTGAATATACTATTCTCCGGAAATAAAGATGTTTGTTGCTATCTACAATTGTACTTGTCAGAATTTTACCCATTATATCTTGTATATAGTTACTAATTCATATTTTTTTTTAAGCATTCTGAAGTAATAAGACAAGGAAAGCACTTTTCTTTTTAAGTACTAACTTTCTTTTTGATGGATAATTTTTACCTGCTGTAGACAGGAAGGTTTTTCTCATGCACTGTAGTTATTAACCTGATTTGAGTTACCTTTTACATATGTTGCACATTTCTCAGCATATATCGCTACTGTGCCTCACTATGGGAAACAGTTTTCATTTTACAGTCACGTTCATCTCTTCTGGCAACCTAGTGTTACAAATATTTTTAAAATTTCTTTGACTTATGTAACAAATGCTGAAATATTAAAAAAGACTACAGAAAATGTTGCAGAGTGTACAAATTGTTTGTAAAAGTACACTGTTTTATACAGCAAATACTTTCGACTAACTATAGAGAAGTAGGCTATTGATCACTTATAAAATACGTGGAATTTAGTATACAAATTTCAGGAATGTTTTAGTATTTTTTCTGATAATGCTACCAAAATAATTCCAAGAACTTGAATTAGGTTGCTAATATTTTTGAAGCAATCTTTCAGGATGATTTTTTTCGAGATATTATCTGAGTGTGGTTGAGTATTGTCTTTATTTAAAGTTCTTGTGAAACTGCTTGAGGGCTTCTGGAAGGCAAACAAGAGGAAACAACTCATATTTTTACCCACTTCAGAAAAGAATGAGAAAATATACATTGCAGCAATTTTCATTTGGGATCTCTAGTAACTTCTAGAGTTATTAACAGCTGTGTCTTATAACAGGGAGGTCAGGGTTGTAGGGCTGAAGGTACAAACCTACTTGCTCAAATTTGTGGTCGGAAGGAGATGGTCAGCCTGGTTCCATTTGAGAGAGAAACGAAAGACCTGTATTTCTTTTTCTTAGTAATCAGAACTTCTGTTGAGAAATGGGTAGTGGTTGCAAATGTAGGTATAAAGGAGCTAAGAAAAACCTCCAGAATTTAGATTAATTGTGTGAACTTAGTTATAATCTTAGGTATTGTGACAGTGTCATTATGAAAATGATTCCTCATAATATTTTTCTGATATTTTTGTCATTGAGGCACACAGGGAACTATGCTGCATCAGAATACCACCAGTATGCTGTGAATATGCGTGTTGTCTGAAGAGTCCCTACCTTATTAATTCCCAAATACGGAGGGTACATGGTGCAGGTTGTAAGGTGGCAGTGAGGCTGAATGCCTGCTTTGAATTCCCTCTCTACCTCTCTGCCACTACCACCTGAGTTGCTATGGGATGCCAAGTAAATCACATAAACTGACACAGTCTCATTTAGTCATTAATCATGTGTTACTGATTTTCTTAATGCTCAAACTATGGCACTTGTGGCCAGACTCAAAGCTGTATAAAGTGTTCACCACTGCAGTAAGATATAATTGGAACAGTGCTTTAAGTATGTGGAACAAAACTGTTAAGTATACTTGACATTGAGAGGTGTCCAGAATGGCACCCAGAATTAGTATTAGTCTCTCTTTGCTTACTTTCTTATGTGAAAATTATAGTCTAACCTAATCTTGCAAAGATTATGAAAAAGAGCATCACCGATATTTGCAGGGTAGTAGGTGCCATTGCAGTGAGTGATGAATTGTGCACCTAAGCAAGAAAGCTATTTATCTTTTGTAGGAGAACATGTAGTGCTTTTATTTATTATATTTAGGCCTGACCCTGCAGAAGATTTTGTTTTTTCTCTTATTTAAATTATTGTAAAATAGAATTCTTAGTATAGTGATCAAACAGTCTGTGGGAAAGTATATAATAATTAGGCATTATTGTTCAGTCCAACACAATTTTAAAGCAACACAACCTACCTGCCTTTTGAAATGAAAATACTAAACCAGCAAGCAATTTATTCTAAACAAATCTCATATCTTAATCTTCATTCTGTTTTATTTACTTATTTATTTACTCCTCTTTGGAGCAGTATATGAAGACTTTACAGTCTTTATTACTTAATGCTCAGAATCTTATAAGCTAAGGAAATAATATAATCCCTATTTGATGGATTTGGCAGTAAGATATCTTATGGTCAAAGTAAGCCCGTACACATTAAAAGACATCAGTGTGTGAAAGTTAGTGGACTTTAATTTCGAGCTTATAGGTACCAGAATTTAGACTCTGGACCAAGCTCCTTGTGTTGTGAATGACACCTCAGAAAGTGTCATCCAAAACAGCTAACCGGGTTGGCAGAGTGTCCAGATTGTCCCCTGTGGTAACCCTCTGTCCCTGCCCTCTGCTAACCAACAGGGAATTTTCTGAGGCCAGGGATAGGCCTGTGATGGTGCGTCTAAGGTTCCTCCATATATTTCATGTTCGGTGGTTGTTGGGTGAAAAGCAGAAGCAGACCCAACATTTGAAGATATCTGGCTGCTTTGGCAATACCTGTTGCCTCAAAATCCCTGAGAGACCTGGACAAAGGCACAAGTAATTTCTGAAGTGTATTCCAGCTTGGGGGTGACCTTGGTGTGAGCCATGGGGCCCTGGCAGTCCAGAGCTGTTCTGGGCAGGCAGAGAGGCAGAGGGAAACTTTACGGGCAAAATAAAACTGTATTTAGTGTTAGACAGGAGACAAATGAAAGTTTGCAGCATTGAGGTTTTTGAGCTTTGGTACCTTGGCTCTATCTCAGACACTATTTAATACCTTTTCTGCATTTGCCAAAAGACCCACATTGTAATGCAATAAATTGAACCTTGATTTTTCTTGTATCTACCTATTATTTTCTTCTCTTCAGTTGTCATATTTATTATTATGGATGCATTTGGCCACTGTCAAATTGAATGATTTTTTGCAGACTTGGTTGGCTGACTCTTTTTTTTTCCTAGTTTGCTGGTACAGTCAACTGTGCCAGTAAAGCAATTATGCAAAATTGTGTATAAAGGTTTAATGATACAAAACAGTGTTCATCACAAATCTAATTGTGATTCTTAATATCCTTCAACAAACTAAAGGTTTTGAGACATTTGGATTAGCATCTCTGTGGTTAATATCTATTTTGTTAAAAAATATATTTAATTTAGCAGATAAGGGAACATTTAATGTACATGCTACTGTTAACTTTGAAAGGAAGCAATAAACAAAAATAGTGACTTGGAGGGATTCAGATAATAGTTTATATGCTTTCAGGTGGTGATTATAGGAAGTCTGCTTTATTACATATCTCATTAGGTTACATCGTTACCTGTTTTACATTACAAGTGATAACTATGTATGGTTGATGGTGCGCTGAGTCTAATACAACACAAAGATTAAAGATGGGCACTGTAATGAAGCAAATAATGTGTCTGCATACTGAAAACAAAGAGATAGCAAGTTACAACAGAATTGATAGGTACAGTATATCTGGTTTCCACTTGGATAACTGAACTGGTTACTTTCGGTAGTAAAGCAATACTTGGTAATGCTTTCACTGAAGCAAAAAATTGCACTGGCTTTTCTTGGTCCATAGTAGTGTTTAGAAACATTCCAAAGCTGACATCTCTCCCTCATGTTTGCATTGCTGTTTTCTGATTTCTGCCCTACTGCTTTCCTCAGAACTCTGGGTGGGATTTAATCCTGCCACAGAAAGTATTAGGACTGACATTTAGTAGAGTCTCATTTGTGTCAAGTCGTTATGTACTGCAGGGAGAGACCTTCTGCCAGTTTTTAGAGATAAAGCACATACTAGGCGAATGAGGAGGGAGAGTGAAAAGTGGCTCTCCTTTCTGTCCCTTTCTTGGTTAACAGTTCTTGGCTGTATGTTGTGTTTGCACTAAGGAAGCGTTAAGGACTGTAAGGACAGGGAAGAGGGAAAAACCAAGAAGTGCTTTCTGCTACCTTCTTAATCAGGGTCAGACTTGAATGCAGAATTATGAAGGTGAGTTCTTTTCAGTTGGTTCACTCCAGGTAGTCAAATATGTGAGCTGTTTTATACTGAACAGAGCAGTCTGTAGCTTGTATAAACAGCTTTGATTTACTGCTTTCTGAAAACAGAGACCTGAAGCAGTCAAGGAGGTTTCAGGAATGTTAATTGTTTGTGTACATGAATGAGCTTATAAATGGTTGTTTTTGCAGTCTTCCCAAAGCTCATCGAGGGTAACTGTGTCACTGCCAGAGAAAAGAGAATGATTATTTTCTTTTCTTCACAGTCTACTAATATTTTCAGGGCTTGATATAATGTGCCTTTAACAAACCATGAACTTCTCTCCTACTGAGTCACTGCATCCTGCCTACATTCAGTGTAGGCAGAGAACCATTATACTAATCCACTCTCTCATCATATCTCTAGCAAACACATGTTTTCTTCAAATATTTATTTTGATGCAAGGAGTGTTAAGTTTTTTATTTGGCAACACAAGCAATTAGAACTTCTAAACTTTGTAAATTTAATTGTGGTAGTCCTGGTTTTCAGCTATGACATGTTTTGAGAAATGTACAACAGTCATATTTGGCTTTAAGGTAATCCCGCCATGTCACAGCAACCTTAGGATAATTCATCTCTGCAGATATGATAGATTTAAAAGGCAGATGCTGAAATGATTGGTCTTTTGCTTTGTTTTTTAACAGGTACGGTTATATGCAAGGCCTGATGCAATCAGAAGAGGATCGGGGGACTATGCTCTGAATATTACAAGGAGTCTCATTGAGTTTTATGAAGATTATTTTAAAGTGCCCTATTCCCTGCCAAAATTAGGTAAGATTTTCTTCAGAATGTGAAGTTTGTCCAGAAATGAGAGATTAAGTCAGCTATTTTAAAGCAATTTTAAGACTGTAATGTATTACATTTCAAGGTAAGAAATATTTGGGTTAATTTAGAAGAATCAATAAGAAATTTTTCCTTGCAGAGGAATGGAAGCCAAATTTTTCCTTCTCCATCTTGGAACTGAAAAGATCATGAACCAGACAGTACTTATGTTTCTAGACAAGGGGTAGAGAACTTGAGACCTTTCACTGTTATGTGGGTTGGTGGGGATTTTTGTTTGGTTTTTTTTTTGATGGTGTCTATTTTGGTCCTTACTTCCATTAGATAGCTACTGGGAGATATTTGTTCTGCAATATTTGTATCTTGATACCTCAGCCTTAGATGGGGAACAGAAGTGAAAATATTTGTGGAGACTGGGAACCTGTAACAGTGCAAGACTGGGTTTTTTGGTTGGTTTTTTTATGGCTTATGTGGTTTATTAATGATAATTAGTAGACAAACTTAATTGTCTTTTGATTATTGAAAGAATTGCTGTGAACTTGTTTTGCTGTGACCCCACAAATTTCTATTACATTTTAAAAATAATTTCTTCTCATCTTCCCTTTTCCCACAATCAGTTTTTCTCCTACACACTTAAATACCTTACACTATATTATTACGCCCTCCCTCCTTTGGAGTGTGTTTGATCAAGATCCAGAAAAATCTATTGCTCAGCAGCAGAAAGAGAGCTTCTATTTGATCAGAAGTGTTAGAGTTGGAACCACAGGTTCCTCCCAGGAACTTGGGGTTTATTTCATTAAATCTCTTGCCTGCTGAGTAGCTTTTATTAGACTTTCAGCTAATGGTGTAGGAGATGGATAAAGTAATTGATGTTGCTAGATGAGGGTATTGCATGATGATATGCACAAACTTTCTGTGTATGCTTTCATACATAACTTCAGGTATGTAATGATGATTTGTAAAGGAAGTTATAGACTTACAGGGGCCAAAAGTTTAGCAGGGAAAAATAATCAAGAACTTGATTATAATATAAAAGATGAATATAAAAGCTGAAACAGAATGGCTTGGGTTGGAAGGGACCTTAAAGATCATCTAGTTCCATCAAAACATCAGAACATCCAAACATCATTACTTCAGGTAGTTTATTGAGGATGCCAGCTAGCAGCAGACAGTAGTGACTGTATCTGCTTCAGAGTATCTTTCAAAATTACAACATATGGTCTTTAAACTCAGCATGCTGTATTCAGTGTCATTATGCTGTGATATTATCTTTTAAAAATATTTTATTGGAAATGAGTGTGTTCCAGTTTAGATCTTTTTGGAAAAAAACAGAAGGCACAGTCACAAGTAAAATTGTATTTTTTCATGAAGTATTTGTAGTGAAATTGTTAGTAGGAAATACTGCTTGAAAACTTTAGCTATTCTGTAGTGATACTATAGAGAATAATTTCAAAAGTTTTGTGTACGACAATAAGGTTAAATTTATTTATTGTAAATATAGGAAGAAAGGTTTCAAAACTCTCTCAGTGATGTAAATATTTTTGAAATTTTTTTTGCATATGAATACAGGTATATTTGTTCCCAGTTCATCCAATCACTGATTGTTATATTTAAGCATGTGCTGTTGTCTTTAACCTGAAAGAGTACTGAATTTTTATTTTTTTTAAACAGGAAAATGGAAGGGTAGAAAAAACTAGTCTGATGGGTGAATAGAAGGACTAAAAATGGCGACACTGTAGTCTATTATGATACGGATTTTGCAGCAATATTAAAGAATTTTCTAAATGAAAAGTCAAAACAACAGCAGTGGAAAACCCATGTGCATAGGAAGATATGTTGATACTGAAAATGCACCTGGGCTCGTTAGGCTTAGGACACTCACCTGATTCACTGCTGTCACTTCTGCAAAGGATTGAATACTTTATTAAGGTTTTAAGAAAAATGATAATGTTTTTGTGGGACATTTTAGGAGTTTTTCATTTCACTTCCAATTGTGAAAGTGGGAGTGAAAAATGAAGAATGTACTTCAGGGAGCTTTTTAATGTCAACATCAGTTTTGTAGAAAATATTCCATTTAAAACATAGATGTTTTAAAAAAAATTGTTTCATCTGTTGTTCAGCTCTAGCAAAACTGAACTTAAGCAAATATAATAATTTTGTTTGAAAGCACAATTTATGTTTACAAAATAATTCTGTTGTTGAAATACTGGCCAGTTTACTATGCAGGTGCTGTACTAACTACTGAGTGTCAAACTGTTAGCATCAGTGGTGTAATGCTGCAGGATGTGAGTGTTAGAGTTGCAACCACAGATGATCCTCCCTGGAAAAGTGACCTACAAGCCTTGGCAAAGCACTTGATCATCTGTGTGGTCCATTTGAACTCTGCTGTAGGAATATCTGAGGACATTTAGGCTCCTCAGATCTATTGCTATATCAGAGAGGTCTATGTTAATTTGTTCCTTTCTTATTCATTGAGGTCCATTTCCAAGGATCCTTGGCACTTGAAACTAGTGCTCCTCATCTGATTTTGTAATAAATTGACTAGTGTTCTCTACAGGAACTGCTTTCTCCTGACACTCTTGACTCCCGACTGTTTTTGACTAGACTTTCATACTGTGCTTACATGCAGTCAGATGCCTGTGGCCAAGATTTTTTAGATCTTATATGGCCTGTACTGGTTTCTGAATGTCCTGGAACAATAGATGTGTTTACCAATTGATGTGAAGTCTGCTAATGAATGTGAATTGGGAATTGAATCACCAATTTCCACAGTTAAAAGTTCTACTTAGCTTGTAGGTCTATGCTTTTTTCCCCCACATCATACTCTGAACTGGAAGGTGCTGGTGTAGGGTTTCAAACCAATAATTTTTATATGAATTTAATGTCTAAAAAATGTGTCAGATCTTTTAAAAAACCTAGATTTTCCCAAGACTATAATATCATTATAAACACTAGTTGAAATGACGGGTAGATAAAGTATTGGGTTTTATTTAATCTAAAAAGATATGCAGTAGGGTTTTTAATTGTGTTCCTATGGCTGGTGAATATAAAATATTTCTGTATTTATATCACATAATTATTTTTAATCCAGTTTGCAATACACAAAAAATGCTTTGTATGCATAGAGCTTTTTCTTATGAGGATCTTCAAGGCTGGAATAGTCTTGAATTTTTCCCTCCGGAGTCCTGACCAGTTGCTCTTTTGAAGTGCACACAGCTTAGAAATTTAAAAGGAAAAAAGAAAACAAAGCCAAAAACCCACATCAAAATGGAGTCTTCAAAGGTCAGAGTAAAACTCACATGAGGAGGAATGATAAGGTAATCAAGCACTCTTTACATGTGGACAGTTGTGACTCTTAAGTTGTGAATGATTTGAAGTGTGAGGGCTGACTGCCTTTTCCAATCAAGACTGGAGGGTCACCCAGTGTCGTTAGCAGGTGGCAGGTACAAAGAACACAAAAAGATCACTGTTAGTGGAGCAGGTGGTAGATTTGTGCAACTCCTTATCAAAAGAGATAGTAGATGCAAAAAGATTATAAAAGTCCAGAGAGACATGGACAAGTACTTGGAAAGGTACTCCATGGAAGAAAATCCCATGGCTTGAAAACAGAAGCTAGGAAATACCCAAGTGAGTGCTATTTGTACTTCCCTGGTCTTATTCTTTCCTGAACATCTGTTTATGGCTGCTGTTGGAGAGAATACTGAGCAAAGCAGTCTTTTTGTCTGAGCTGGCAAGGTTATCCAATACGTTCATAATCTTCCAGTTTCCCGAGAGTTTTTATTAAAGGGCCACAAAATCTCTTTTCCAGAATACTTTATGTACTGGAACTGGGGAACTTTATAAGGCTCCAATTATGAAAGGCTACAAAACCTTCATATGTGGTGCGTAAATGAGCCATTTGTATGAAGATTTTTGGGTTTCTGGGCCTCGGTTTGCCTCCTCTTAACAGCATTGCAATATCATTGTGTTAGTGAGATGTGTTTGCTGTTTCTCTGAAAACTTGTTTTACAACTCGTTTTATTCTGAGTACTGTATTTAAATATCCATGCAATTAGCATAACCACTGTGGACAGTGTAAAGGAACACAGATGTCTCAAGGGTTGGACATAAAGTGCCTGACCCGAAGATGCTTTGCTTGGATTCGTTTAACTTTAGGTACTCAACTGGCGTGTCTAACTTAGCAAGCTGATTGCCCTAGCTTCCTTATTCATCAATAGAGGAGATATTCCTTTGGATGGTTTGAATCTTATATGGGCAAAGTCTCCTCTTTGAGCTGCCTAAGTAAGAGGAAAAATGTTTTATTAACCCCTGAGCTTAGTTTGTCATCTACACCCTTAAACCTTCATGATGCGCAGACTTGAGAAGGAGACATTTAGTGGTGGAGAGCTGTGAATAGGATTGGGAAGAACTTGGATTTCTCAGACAGCTTTTCATTCCCTGTAGAAAATGTCCCAAAAGGTGGAAATATGAAAAGCTGAAGAATCTACCTTAGGGCATGACTGCATATGTTACAGAGAGACTGGATGAAAATCCCCTAGCTGTTTTGTCTTGAGGTCAGTGAATATGAATCAATATGTAATTTATAATTACTGTAATTTGTGAGAGCACTTTTAAAAGCACTGTTAAAATATCATAGAATGGCCTGGATTGGAAGGGACCCTTAAGATCATATAGTTCGAAGACACCTGCCATAGGCAGGGACACGTTCCACTAGACCAGGTTGCTCAAAGCCCCATCCAACCTGGCCTTAAACACTTTCAGTCATGGGGCACCCACAACTTTCCTGGGCAACCTGTTCCAGTGCCTCACCACCCTTATAGTAAAGAATTTTTTCCTCATATCTGGTTGAAACCTACTCTCCTTCAGTTTAAGCCATTCCCTGTTGTTCTGTCACTACATGCCTTTGTAAAAAGTACTCTTCGTCTTCCATGTAGGCTCCCTTCAGATGTTGGAAGGCCACAATAAGGTCACCCCAAAGCCTTCTCTTTTCCAGGCTGAACAATCCCAATTAGGCCTTCTTTCATAGGAGAGGTGCTCCGTCCCACTAATCATTTTGGTGGGCCTCCTTGCTCCAACAGGTTGATGTTCTTGTGTTGGGGGCCCCAGAACTGGATGCAACACTCCAGGTGGGGTCACATGAGAGCAGAGTAGAGGAGCAGAATCACCTCCCTTGACCTGCTGGCCATGCTGCTTTTGATGCAGCTAAGGATACAATTGGCTTTCTGGGCTGCAAGTGCACACTGCTGGCTCATGTCCAGCCTCTCATCCACCAGCACCCTCAAGAGAAATACATTCCCAGACTTCTTAAACTCTTTTTCTGTAGATTTGCTGTACGGTAAACTTGGGAATTTCATGTGATATATTTTATGTGGATTTTTTTTTTGTCTGGTTTTCTTTTTTTCCCTTATAGGTATGTTTCAGGTACTAATTACCTGGTTCATGCAAAAATTATATAGTCTTGTTTTCATTATGCTGCCTAAAATGCTTTGAGGTTGTGAATGCAAAGTCTCAGAAAACAGTTTTCCAAGGGGTTTAGTGAACATGCTGCACAGTGGAAGACAAGATTGGACCATTAACATTTGCGCTTGGAGTACTTTAGGAGAACAGGATTTGGTTTTTAAAGTGTGTCACTGAAGAATTTAAACTCTCACTTATGAAGTAAAAAATAGCTCAACCATTAGAAAGAAGAAGTTTAACAAGGGACTGTTCTGATTCTAAATGAAAATTATGGACCTGTGCTCCATTCCCTGATTGTTGACAGTTAATATTTTGGTGAGAGAGACTGCTGCTGCCAGTGCCATGTGAGTCATTGCAGGCCCAGAATAAGTGTTAGGATGCTGTTGTACGTTGGCCAGGTGACTTGCTGTGTGTGAGGACTAGTGATTAACTGTTGATTTTGATTTAAGTGCTGTTAAGTGCCATGGGGTATCCTGAGAACTCTTAGCTGCTGCTTCTGCTGGCCTCCAGATGAGATTCTTTTGGGCCCTGGCTGGTTCATACTTGACAGTTTCACATGGCTTTTTTTTTAGTTTAAATAACTTTGAGCATCTCAATTTGGGTTGTCACCCATGTTTAGGCACGAGAATTGAAGCCTACTATTTTCTTTGACCAACTACTTGAAAGAAGCATAATGCTTCTGCACACAGAGGACTATTTGTTGATACAGGTCATTCCTACACAAAATGAACTATGTCACTTCTACGTGGACCTTTATGAAGATTCTGTTTTGAGATTTGTGGTGTGCTGGTTGTGGTGTATTTTTTCTTTTTTTTTTTTTTTTAATTTCTAAGGTACGAGTACTCCAAAACAGCAACCAATCAGGACACTGGGGAGAGGGGGGAAATTCCAGCTCTAGCCGTAGGGAAAAACAATGTATTCTCTCATAACAATGCTTTGAAATATGAGAAGGAACTGTGAGTTACTAGACTGAAACAAATCACATAGGAAATCAATCTGCAGTAAGATATTAAGAAAGAAGGGAAAAAATAGCCATCACTTAGGACTTACTGTATTGCTCTAAACTAATTTTAGTGGTAAACCAATTATTTCCATTAATGAGTTTAATACAGCTCACAGTAGGCATTGTATCAGGTTTTGGAAGTTTGTTAAGGGACTTGATCTCTCTCTGTTGCCTTGGCATGGCAAATCTGATATTGTTTGCAGGAGATGGGATATGCGTGGGAATAAAGCAGCTTTGTATAGAATAAAGATGAATGGGCCCTGGTGGAAATAATCCTCTTCTGAATGAAACGTTTTCCTTTCATTATTTAGTTATTTTCCTCTCCTCTTAATTGTGGCATGTATAGAAGCCGTACCTCTCAAACAAGGAAAGTGTTCAGATAGGAGCACTATTGCCAGTAGCAGTTCAGTCAGGCCGTAGTAAAAAGAGGATGACCGAATCTGACACTGTCCCCACTGGCTACTCAGTTAAATCAGCTTTGCTTTTAAATGAGTAATTAAAAAAAAAGCAAAAAAAAAAAAAAGCGTGTGATGCTGTTATGAGAGGGTAACAGGATGTCGAAAATTCCCTGGAAATGTCAGGGCTTTTTTTGAGCCAAGAGAATCCTTCATCTGAATGTAAATAGATTTTTCCTAAGCTGCTCTTCAGTATGTCATTTGAGCAGTTAGTACCAATGTAGAAGTGGGTGTGCTGAATTTCTGCAGTATCTATTCTTAGTTCTCTACCTTGTGAGAAACTAGATGCCTTCAGAAAATGATACATTTTATCATGAGTTGGGAGGAAAAGATCTTCAATACAGAGGTACCAGTAAAGGTATCTCTGTTGACTACAGAAAGAGGAAACTAATCTGGCTAGTTTAAATTTGATCTCTGATTCATAAATGGCGAAAAGATGAGGTGAATCCTTCTGTAGGATTTATAAAATGAGGTTAAGATCTCTGGCAGACAGAAACTCCACAGAAGTTATGGGAATCACCAGAAAACTGTGTGAACTTCTGTTGGTATGAGACAGTTAAATGCCTAAAAGCACATGAATCCAAAATACTTTCTAGATAGCTGTGGGTGAAGTAGTTTTCATTATAGCTCCTTTCACTCTGCTTGAGCAGAGCTCTCATCCCTGATTGTCTTCTTCATGGATGCTAGTGATTGTCTTTCTGTTAGCTTAATCATACTGTTCTTGACCAGAAACATTCACTTATGAATAAAGGTAGTACTGATTTCTCCTGCAAAATAGTATTGTGGGGATCAGGATCCTCTTGACCATGTCCAGCTTTTGAACTCCCTTTATTTTTAAGAGAGTTTGCAGAACATTTTTGATCACCTGTTAGATATGACAGTCAACAGGGTTCAACAGAGACTTTGACCAGCACCTGAAACCTTTTACACCAGCAACTGTAGCTTTGTCTTAAAGGAGTGTATGTAGAAAAAAGCTTAGGCCTTGCGTCCACGATGAACTTCATGTTTGTACAGGCAATGGGAACAGTGGTTTTTATTATAGGACAGGGTCTGTATGTCAGGATACTGGGAGAGTTGCTTTCTGTGCATGGTATGGCACTATGAAAGTTAACATGCAGACAGAGCTCAGAGCTGCATGGTGGAAAAACAAACATAGAAGGGTTTGGAAAAAAGATGAATTATATCACTGAGGATACTGTGTTAGATTTAGATGGTGCTTAAGAAGAGGGGTGTGTGAATCCTTGCGCAATGTGTAGGAAGATTGGATTGTAGAAGGATGGGCTAAACCAGGAGTTTTTTTTTCTTTTGAAAATTGTACTATAGCATTTAGTTTGAATGAAGTAGGTAATGTGGTTGGTCTGTATCAATTAGAGTAGTGAGGAGAAAGTAGTGGCCTTTTCTCTCAGAACTGAGGTAGAAACCCAATACCCTCTATATCTGAAACAGTACAGAAAGGTTACACGATCTGCTCAAGTATATTGTCTTTTGGTGGAAAAGACTGTTGTTGACCTAGTGAAACATATAGTCATATACAGTGAGTGTTGTTTAAACAGCACCTTCAAGAGAACTGCATATTCCCAAACAAGGCTGATGAAATAATAGTAATGTGTTCATAAAGACACCATTTGAGTAAATATAAAACTTTGCTGAGGACTTACTGGACTTTCTGTAATTTTGGTTCATAGTCATATGACAAACTGTAAATAAAGATGATTTCAATTCAGTTCATGAAGGTTCCAGTTTTTATTTAACTCTGCAGTTTCAAGTGGAAGGCAGGGAGGAACAAGGATACTATGGTGACTTCTGTTTTTTCTCTTACATGTGAAGTAGAGGCTTTCCTGAAGAGTGAAGCTCAGTAATATCAAGGTATTGTGCTGGTGAGGAAAAAAAAAAAGTGGCAGATTAGGGTACTGTCCACATCAAACACAAACAGAGTTCACTCAAACTTTTTTTAACATGTGTGGTTTGAGTACAGGACAATTCTGTTATTCTTTAAGAATTTTTGGTGTGAATTGAGACAGGTAGTTTTACATACCTCAGCAGCAGCAATTTCTTTCAGTAGTATTTTCTCATTCAGCGTTGTGGTTTTTGGCCTCCCCCATTTGATTTTAAGAATGAAGAAGGCTCAGTTTCAGGCCGGACTCAGAAACAAGTTTAAATGAGTCTAATGGGAACTATAAATCAATACAATGGAATCTTTTTTCCAGTCCTGTCTAAAAACATGTCTTCTGTACCAGTTTTCACCCTGCCTAGTGTTATGCTTGTTGGACCCTATAGTTGCTGTGTTGGCTTGCCAGAGTCATGGAGGAGCTAATGTCATGACAAAGCCTGTTCAGACTCATCTTTCAGAAGCACAGTTTTAGTTAGCCTGAGAGTCACAGAGCAACACCAGTATAGCCTATTTCCTTGGTCAAGGCAGGCAAGAAAGCCTTAAAAGACGTTTCTCCTGCATCTTTCCCTCATTCAGGGCACTTAGAGCTGTTAGGGTTTGCCTAGCCCCTTGCCCTCCTTATTCAAAGCCTCTGAATGGCTGGAATGACAACTTCCATGAAAAAAAGACCAAAAGGAGATTTCAACAATAGTTGCATTGTGTTGCTCCTTTTGCAGAGATAGCTATTGTTTTCACAGCGATTTCAAAAACACTGCCATCAGTTTAGTGCTGATTATTTGGACTTCAAAGAATATGTGATTTTATTAATTTTTTCATATCAGTATCATATGCTGATATTTTCATGAGAATGAAAACAAGTGGGTTCTGGTTTTTGTTTGTTTGTTTGTATTGTTTTTTTTCCCTGCAGCACTGGAGAAACATTCCTATTAACTCTCCATGTTTTCAGTTTTAGAAGGATTGTGCTCCTTTGGGGTAGTTTGTTATGCTCTCCAGATGGTATTGTGACAAAGTTTGTTTTCCATTAGATGCTGATTTGAGGGCAACAAATATATTACTTTGAGAAACAGAAGTTTTGCTAGGCCCAACTCATAAGAAAGCACTTTGTCCACTACCTCACTTAAACTGATTTGTATTTGCTTTTGTTTGTTTTTGTATGTTTGTCTTGAGGTATGCATTTATGTATTTTTTTAAAATGTTACCTTATTCCCATCCAGCGTAACACCAAGATCATGACACCTCCATAATTGTCCCTACTAAGGACTTTCTCCTTCACTGTGGACCTCATGCCATAAGGAAAATAGATAAGGGAAGTATACACACACACAGACACACACTGGTCTATACAACTCATATTCTTCCTAGTAAATGTAAGAGGTATGCATTACTACTGCAGTGAGAGTTACAAAAAAGTTACTGCCTACTGAAAATGTCCTCAATATTAGAAATAGTTAAAAGTCTCTATGTAGATGTGTGAAAATGAGCTTTCACATCTTTCTTCTGTTCTGTAAAAAACCCCTATAGATACAGACGTAAAGAAGATACATTTTCATATATCAGTGAAGAGCATGGGGAGTTTCTTTCAAGAGATTATGACAGGGTCTTGAAAAAGATCATAACGCATTAAAGTGGGACTTAAGTAGGCCAGAGATTTCTGTTCATACAAAAGATGTGAAAAAATGTATGACTACAGAGCTGAATAAACCTATTTCTTCTGCCTAAATTCTGCTGGCTTAGTTATAAACCTTCCACCTGTACTAGTTAGTTTCTGTAAGCTACTGAAATTCAAAAGAATGTATGTGCTCACCTTTTATTGCTTTTGCTTTTTGTAACTGAAAAGATATCCTAACACAATGAATTATGCTACGTTTGCAGCTCCATGCCTGAAGCAACTTCATTTTTGCGTTAAGGAAACCAATGATTTTCATTGTAAAGATGAAAATTTTAAGATGGCTGAACAACTTTCATTTGAACAAGTGAATTGTCACTGTACATCTTCCACCCCCTCCTTCCCGCCCTCCCCCTGCTCCCCCCCCAGTCTCCGCTTCCTGCTTGCTGGCAAGCATCTTAAAATGGTAAATGGACATTGAAAGAATCACTTAATAAAAATGCCGTGGAGATCTCTGCAGATACTGCTAAACTTGCTTTCTGTGTTCTCTCTTGCTGTGTATGAATTCTCCTTTTCTTCTAATTTATTTAAATGCCATCTGCTTGTGTATTTAAACCATAACATTTCCTGATTCAGGATCAGGTCTGTGAAGACTGCTATTTCCTTCACTCTCTCTGATTCTCTTCGGTAACACTTTTAACAGAGCTGTCCTCGTGAAGATGTGTATTTGTCATCGTGATAGCATGCTTCAGAAAGTGTATTAAGCTCAAACAACTCCCACCGTTCAACTAAAAAATATGTTCCTTGTCATATGCTACTCTTCACTGAAATTAAACTCGGGCAGTGTTTTAGTCTAGAAAAATCAAGTCTTTCTTGTTTTCCTCCTGGTGCGTTCAGCTTTGGCAAAGCTGAGCATAGTTCTGCTGTTTTATGTTACTGGGCAATTGAACCTTGGAGTGGGTGGGAGTGGGAGGCAGGGGGCCAGATGCCGAAAGAACTTAGAAATATATTCTGGAGATCCTTGTCATCAGTTTCTGCAGCTGTTGCTGTGTCTCTGGGGGCCTCAGATAAGTCCTTAGAAATTGTTTCCAAATAGTCCCGGAATTTGTGTCCTTGTAACTGATCCCTGAGCTCTGCAACAGAGCAGTGGAGTGGAGTGGATCATGTGAAAAGAATTCCTTATGTATTTTATTCAGTAGGGGGTTTGCTGTTTCATGAACGCTATGACACTAGATTTCCTTTGAAAGTCATGATGTAAAAGCACAGGTAATTTGACAGAACTTTAATTACACATGGCTATGTTTATGATGTGACTCCCAAGCATTAGCAGAAGTCAGTGGTTGAATTCCTCATGTGAAAACATGTGAGATGTTTCCATTGTGGTTGTAGTACATAAGCATATTGTAATCACTACTGTGTCTTCACACATAATGCATTTTGGAAACGGAGAAGCAGCACAGTTCTGTTGTCTTATATAGAGGCACAGCCAAAAGCCAAAGAGTGTTGAGAGGTGAAGGCAGGCACATGTTTTGCTGATCAGACCTGTATAAAATACAGGCTTGTCAGATAGAATTTGGGTATGCATTGAAACAGAAGGCAGCTGGAACTTGCATCCTTTTATAATTAAAGTATTGAAGATTAAGATTCATGTGAGGGACATACAAGTGGATGCAATATTTCTTGCTTTAAAACTGGTCTGAGTTGTTCTTCCTAAGGTGCTAGTTCTCAGGTGTGGAAATATATAAAGCTTCAGAAAATTGTCAGCCTTAGATAACTATGTAACTTAGATACATAGAAAAATGCATTATATGTCTTTTCGCTGCTAATGTAAAAATGATTTCCTAAGCATCTCTTCTCCATATTCTTGAAATGTTTTAAGCTTTACTTCTGTCTTATGGTAATGACAGACAGTTGAATTTTATGAAGAAGCAGGCTGTTACTCAGTAACAAACACGTGTTAGAAATGCAGTTTTATGCTTCATACCATCTCTCCAAGTTTTTCTGTAGAAACTGTACAACAGTTTCCAAGTGATTAAAAGGATGTGAACTGTACAAGTTATGATTGATAACAAAATGATCTAATGTAGCTCTTAATAAAACCTTCCAAAGACAAGAATGTTGTCAGGTGATACCAAGGGATATTCAAAATTGCTCTAAGTCTGTCAGAGCAACAATGAACAGACAGCTTTCTGTAATGCTTATATTGTATTTGGGGACAACCGAATGGAAGTCCAGCCCCAGAAGAATTCTCTGTTTTATCTCTGCCAGTCTGCTTCTTAAAAAAACCCCAAAACAAAAGAGGAAAAAATTGCTTGCTCTTTGCAGTCAAAATACAATTGCTGTGATAACTCTTATATGGAGTAAAAAATGGTCAAATCCAAGTACACAGCTGAAGAATAATCTAATGTAGCAATAGTGAAATGGAGAAAAATAACACTACAAGTGAATATAATGTAATTTTAAATTATAAAAGCATATGTTCCTACAAGTAGTTCTAACCTCTCAAAATTGTACGAACACTTGTCTGTGAATGTTTCTTTTAATATTATTCTATCTTTCCAACCATACATATGTACACATAGACACATGCAAGCTTATGTATGTATTTTCCTGGCTGTATTTTATGATGGTAATCCTATAGTTAAGGTTGTAAAAACATGTATCTATAGATAAAATTCCAGTTAGCAGGTGCCAGACTTTTATGGAGGCTCTCTCAAGCTATAGTTCCCACCTTTCTGCTATCCTGAGTAAAGGGTCTAAGTCTGAACATGGAACCAAGAAGTGTGCACCACGGGATAGGGAGTCTGGGAACAGGGAATCTTACTTAAAGTCATGAGATGAGTTTGGACATGTGGATAACTAGAAGATCGGGTGTGCTGGGTTTTGCTGGTGTAGAGTTAATTTTCTTCATGGTGGTTAGTATGGGGCTGTGTTCATAACACAGGCATGTTTTTGTTATTGCTGAGCAGTGCTTACACAGAGCCAGGGCTTTTTCTGTTTTTTTTTACTGACACGCTGGCAAGGAGACTGGGGGTGCATGGGAGACTGGGAGGAGACACAGCCAGGACAGGTGACCCAAACTGATCAAAGGGATATTCCAGACCATATGACATCATGCTCAGCATATAAAGTAGGGGAAAGGAGGGTGGGGGGGAATGTTCGAAGTGATGGCATTTGTCTTCCCAAGTAACTGTTATGTGTGATGGGGCCCTGTTGTCCTGGACATGAACTGGCTGAACACCTGCCTGCCCTAGGGAAGCAGTGAATTAATTCCTTGTTTTGCTTAGCTTGTGTGCATGGCTTTTGTTTTCCTTACCAAACTGTCTTTATCTCAGCTCACGGATTTCAAGCTTTTACTTTTCTAATTCTCTCCCCAGTCCCTCTGGTGGATGTGAGTGAGGGGCTGCATCGTGTTTGGCTGCTGGCTGGGGTTAAACCATGACATTGGGGCAGTGGCATTGAGTGTGCTTGTTTTCAGGCTTTTATCTGAGGATCCCATGGTGAAGATGGGTCCTGTTCACTGGCTGTGGGCTAGCTGTCCTGCATTTCAGAAGTCTTCTGATCTTTTTCTAGCTGCCTTCTCCACTTAGAGATCATCACTGCAGTCCTTTCTCATCAGGCAAGCAGACTCTGTCCTACATGCAGTTTCATAAGACATTAACTTTAGTGGTGTAAAGTAATTTTCTTCCCTTTGATTTTTTGGGGTTATTTTTAACCAGCTCTTTCCAGAGAGCTGTTTTTCAGGCTGGTCCCATAGTTCAGTTGCACTGCTCAGAAGCTGCTAGTGCTGGCCTATGGGTGCAAGGCAGTATGCATGAAACTATAACCCTGGGAAGATTATAGTCACAGATGGTACAGCAATGTAAAGTTAAGCGTAAGTCCAAAGTAACTCCTAAAGTTTTAATGTGTGTTGTATCTGTGTTATCTAAATCAGGGACCTCAGCATCAGAAAGGTTCTGGTTGCCATCTCTTAGCAAAATAAAGGTGGAAGAGTCAACTCACCTGGACAGAAAGAAGTGTCTTGTACTCTACCACCAATGGCTTGTTTCCATTATTCAAGTAGTCTATAAGTAAAAGTTGACAGATATAGAAGCTGTAAAATTATTTCTCTTTTAATATTCATATTTAGGAAGAGGGCTCCTACAGAGAGGTAATAGGACTAGAGATAATATAAATGTCTCCATATCAAAACTTTTGACTTGACAAGCAAGCTATTTTATATTTTGGAAGGTAATTCCATGCAGAACTAGTCTTTTGACAGCATGTTCTTTGATCTGTAAGACTGGCGAGCTTCACTGAAACTCATTTTAACACTCCTAGCTAGAAATTTGCCTTCACATCCAGGGCCAGGGCATTTTGACCTAAGGATTATGAACAAGTCCAGCATAGTGTTACTCTTTCTTTGTGTGAAGATGAAAAATTCCTGGTAATGTTGATATTGGTTCATGGTATTAAAATATAGAACTGCTCATGTATATTTAAAAGCTTTTTTGAATGTCTTTATCCATCTATCATCACCTGTATGGGATAATGCCTTTCTTCAAGTTGCTAAAACCTCACCTCTGATGTAGGCCTTTTCTCATGATTGACACTTTTTTAGAGGTGTGTGTGGAGTACCCTAATAAAGAAAAGGTGTCTTCGTCATCCTCTCACAAATCGGTCACAGGGGATGCATTCTCAAATGCATAGAGTATGCTGCATTCTTTCAGTGTGAATGGGTTGCATTTGTGGTATAATTTATATCACAAAGGTACCCCTGCAAAGATTCCTTCTTTCTTGTTGTAGCAGAGTTAGTGAAAAATGAAACAGCAGATGCACACATTGGATTTTATAATAAGGAAATATTAGATCCTTGGCTTACTCTTTTCTTTATGCAGATCACTGAGTTTTACTTCTAAATCTAATCATAATATTTTCTCCTTTTTGCTGTGCTGGGGAGGATTGCCTTTGTAAACTGGTTACTGAGTGTCATAATTATAGGACTGATTGCCTCAGTCATCTTCTTCTGGTCTTTCTGGGTGTGCCATTTTAGGATGGCAATGGCCTCTGAGTCAGGGTGTTTTCTCATTTGTACGTAATACTTTTCTATGGTGTACTATGGTTTTCAGACTCAGTTAACAGGAAGCTGAAGCTGAATCCTGTACCTGAGTGTTTAAAACTATCATCTGAGATTTACTTCAGATTTAAAAGTTCTATGTACTCAAAATGCAATAAAGTTTTAATGGGTTTTAGCAGCATACCGAGATACGTATTCTTTAAAAAGAATTTTTCTCTAGCAGTTAAAATAGAGATGAAAAAGGATTTCCCCCCCCTTCCTTTATTTATCTCACCCGGAGTCCCACTTTATGACATTCGGGATTATGGATTTATTTGGACTTTATCTTGGGTGTTTGGTTTGCCAGATAGACTGAACTATTGAATCTGGGGATACTAGCTTCTCTACACTACTATGTTAAGTTCTGCATCCCTGCCAACATGATTGTGAAGGAGGTGTAGTTGTAGCACACAACAGTATATAAATAACCTTTTGTTTGCCTTCTCTGCTCTCAACAATATTTTTATATCCACTGGAGCTGTTCTAGCATTGAACCTATCTCTCCATCTTTAAACCTGAATGTGCAGCTTTTCTCTATTACAGCAATCTTTGCTTAACATCTTCCTTTCATGTTTTTATACATTGTGATGAGCATTGAAATGGGGAATCCCAAGTGCTGTTAGACTAGAAATTCAGTTCGTGGTTGGAGAGCTGCCAGGAGCTGGGATGAGTTGCAGATTTGAGAATCAATATGAACTGCCTGACTTTACATGTGAGCTACCACCTGGTTGTCCTTGGTACTCAGTATGCATACTCGATTTATATTTTAAATGGGGTTGCACCTAAATGTATACTTTAAAAAGATGATTTCAGACATGACGATAATATTCTGTCTGCTTGATCTTAAAAAGATGTCTCATTTAAGCCTTGAAATTAGCATAAATCTGATTTAGAATGTTTTTAGTTAAGATATTTTATTCAGTTGAATCAGACTTCATTGTCTTCCTTTATGTTTCTTTTAGATCTTGATGTAATTAACAAAAGTTAATTTCTTTTCCAGTTTGCTGTCCGAAGCAAAAATATCACACAATTTTAGAAAACAAGATTGGGGAGTTTTCTTATTCTGTATTTCTGTAGACAAAAAGTTTTTTAAAGCAAGAGTTCTGAATGTACAATTAAGGTATAGTGTATGATCAGTGCATATGGGTTTTTGCTTAAATTTTCCATTACTTGTGGTCAAAAACTAAGTAAAACATACTGAGATCAGATTCTAGATTTTTTTACACTCATCGCTATTGATTAATGTACCATGCTACTAATAGCACATTTGTGTGTTGTGGGCTGCCTCAACTAGGCTGTAATCCCATCAACTATCATCAATCAAACATGTCTAGGCACAACCAGAATTTGTATGGAGGCTGTCTTGTTGGTAAAAACATCTTTTAATTCAGTTCTTGATGTTCTGCTTCTGACCAACTCAATTCTTCTTTTGCAATATGATGAAATAAACCCAAAGAAGTCCTTTGCCATGTCATGCCTTTAAATAGTTGCCTGTCTGGGGAGGCATAAGTCTGAACTTATATTTGGTGAAATTTCACTAATAGTGTAAATCAATGAATCTCCAACATCTAAAACCCCACTAAGCCAAAATTGCTTCAGAATAATAAGTGATTAAGTCAACACTGAAGTGCTATAAAATCTATCATTACTCACTCTTATCCAACCTATATTCTATAGTTCAAATAAAATATTTTTTGTAGTCTCATTTTTTCTTAAATGAAATGATATTGTCAGATGCCCAGAATTTCTGTATATTGTCTATTGAATATATATAGTATAGAATATGAAATGAAAGTCTTATGTTGTACCATAAATGGCAGAATAAATGACATCCCATATATATTTTCATATGGTGATGTGTAAGGCTGGAAGAATATCTTTGTGACCAGAAATATTTGACATTATGGAGGACAATGGATATGAGGTTATAGGTTTTATAAGAGCTTGCAAATTTGATTTATAAAAAGATTATCAGTGTTGCTAAAGGGATTTTCTGGAATAGGCAACATTAGAGTGTAGAGTGATATCCAAATATGTTAAAAACATTCCCACTGAATAACAATTGGAAAAACATTCGTGTATTTTGTGATTAAAAATAATACTATTGATTTTTGTTTTTCAAATAGCAGTAGACATTTTTGGAAGAAAGGTAGTTTTAAAATGTATCCAGTGGGGTTTTTTTAGCCTGTTAACTGGCACACCCTCAATGGACATAGAAAATAGCTATTTTTTCAGTAAGAACGTAATAGAAGAGGAAGAGTTGTGCAACCCTATACATTCAAATGAATAATTTACCAGTGGAGATTTCAATTCAGAAACAATTTCAACAAGTCATGTGTTTGAATTTAAGTACATGGTTATTTTTTACTGACTCAAAACTTATATAAGTACCTTTTTGCCCTGAAGTTTTAAATACATAGCTGGGAGATGCCAACAGGTGATTTCTATCTGCAGTGTTATTAAATGTATGGAATGTTTGGTAGCTAACAGATGTCAATACCAATGTGCTTACAGAAGAAATGTTTAAAATTCATGTAATAAAATATAAATGAGGAAAAAGTTGAAATAGATGCTTTTTTTTTTTTTTACTTGCAAGAGACTTCCCTTTTGAACAAATGTGTAAGCTGACCTTTTTTTGTATTGATTGTGCTGAGGTTTGTAATTTAAAAGAATGGAAAAAACTTGGAGGGTAATGGTTTGCAATTGACTACAGTAAGCTTTCATTGCAAAAATATGAGCAGTACATATGACAAATTTCAGTCACCTCTTTCCTGATACCTGGTTGCAGAAGAAATAATTTTTTTAGATTTCCTTCAATAGGAAATAAGAATTTTGTAAAATAATTCATGTAATGTAAGGTGCTTCAGACAGAGTTTACTTTCACTTGTGTTTGATGGAATTTTTGATATGGATTTTCAGTCCTAGATTTTCAGTTGTAAGTAGTCTTTTCCTCTCAGATTGTTAGCTGAATTCCTGGTTTATGTGTTGCTACCTGCATGACAAGTAAACTGCAAATTATACTGAAGAGCATGTGCAGTTCATAAAAAGGTGATCTGCTAATTGATGTTATACTGTTAGAGATCTATGAGTAGTAATGTTCGTGTTGGTGAATGGTGCAACTGTTTGGGGTCACCTTCTCAACTGATACCTGCCTGAGGAATCTCTGGCTCTTTTGGAGAGCACTTCAGTGTAGTATGGCTCTGTACAACAGGATTTTCCCATCCTGGAAATACAAATATCAGTAGCAAGAGTAACAGACCAGTAAGCCTTTTCATCATCACTAGGATTTCCTTGACATTACCGCCTTAAGGACCAAATCTTAGGTTATTCAAATTAAAGAAAAAATAAGTTTGCTTTCCAGACTGAACTCTTCACTTGTGCTTTTGAATCCATGGTCTCTTTTTGAGTCCATAAATCTGGGAAGTCTTCCCTGTTGGGTCCTCTCAGACTTTGTTTTGGGGTGTGATTATACCATACGTTGACAGCTTTAGGAAAAGTCTGGATTATGAAGCAGCTCTACCTATTTCTGCTTATTCCCATTCTCCCCACACATGGGCCATTAAAATGGTTATTAGATACTGCTGTAAATCAGCTTGTTGAAATGACGCAGGTTAAAATAAGCTGCTGGGAAAGATTCTTGTGGACCCTAGGATCTTTTTAAAAGATAGACATTAAATTTTTAAAAGATACATGAAGGGAAAAAAACACCTTTTATCAAATAAATACCCTCCCCCCCAATACCTTGCATATTAATATGAGGGAATATCTCATGAAAGAGTGTCCAGAATCATTTATTCAGAATACAAAAGCAATGGACTGAAGTCAGCATTTCTCTAAACCAGATTTAGAATCATTGTGTGGTTCTTTGTCAGATCCTTTTCTAAGAGTAAGATTTTTCCTGTGATTGTGTTTTTTTGTTTATTTTGTTTTACTTTCTGCCAACAAAGTGGTATTTTATTAGCTTTCAAATGTTTTTCTGTGCGTGCTTGCCATTTCTGTGCAAAAGCATATGTAGTTTAAGTAGTTAAAAATTTGTTTGCCTTTTCAAGTAAGCCTGAAATGAGTCACCACTTTTCAATGTTAAGGTATCTGGAGATATTTTGTTGTTGCTAACAAGTTGTTAATCAGGTGAGAAATGTTCTTCCTCTGTTTTTTTTTCCCCCTCTTTCTCTGAGATCTTTCATCAAGCTCATGTTGACAAGACAGCAATGAAAAAGGTTGTTGAGAAGGATATGGCTGTAGTCACTTGAAGGACTAGTATAGGAGCCCCATACAGTGACATCCAAAGATATAAGCAAGTAAATTATGTAAAAAGAGATGGAATCATTTGCCATTGACTTTTTACTGGCTGAGAAAGGAAATTTGTCTTTTCTATCACGTTGTGGAGAATTTACATTATTTTGTTAAATGATTTCTAGGATAGAATAAAAATATCTGGAAGAAATAATCACAGAGGAAAGCCCAAGGGATAATCTTAAGATACAGCAAAATAATTGAAACTTTAGCTATATAGGTTGTTTGAAGCATGATTCCATGCCCAGAGGAGTCAATGTAAAAACCTGAAATGGTTTCCATAGACATCGATTCAAAACTTTGAGCTGGCAGAAACAGCAAGCCGATTTTTTGCAACTGTTCTCTGCATAAAGAGCTATACTCTGCTTTTATCAAGCAATTTTATAAATTCAGAATTTCTTCACAAGCTCTAATCCATCTCTTAATGCTAGGCTTAGGACCGAAGAAGGTTGTCTGACCTTTGTTGCTTTCTTCTACGGCTAGAAACAATCTTTATTGAAGGGAAACACTACAAAAATCCCTAGAAAGAAGTTGTCTCTTTATATATAGTAACTGGTTGTTTCTTCCTGTGTCAAACTGGGGAGCAAGATTCTCCAGACAGCAGAGTCTCTGTGCAATAGCTGAATGAATTCATGTCCTTGTTTGAAAGTAGGTCCTGACTCTCGTAGGAGACTCTGGTAGATGAGCTTCCTAAACCGGTCATGTTGTTCATGTGAAGTAGGTTTATTGTGCTTTTGTGTTTTAGTTGGGATTGTGACATTGCAAAAATGAGGTGCTTGATGGGCTACTGGGAGAGAGACTAATATTTTGCTTCTAAATGTTGTTAGAGGCAGAATTGTGAAAATTGGTGAGACCATATGGCACATGGCAAAAACCCCTTCAAATTTCACCGAATCCCTGTTCACTTTGTAGTGATCAAAGTATCTGACTCCAGGTTTAAATTAGTAGATGGTAGCCATGAATTTGTATTTCTTTCTGCATTGGAGAAGCAACTTAAGGATTTCTGCATAGCCTAGGAAGTAAATACATAGAAATCTGTCTGCAGTATAGATCTTTTGCTGATCAGGTGCTGCTGTCAAGTTGTTGTGTGCAAACAGGCTAGAGTCTCCTCGTTGCTTCAAGGGAAGGGGGCTGAACTTCACATCTGGGTTTCTGTAGGAGGTAGTCAACAAGGCTTCTTCTGAAGGTTTTGCTACTTTTTCTTTCACAGCATTACCCACATGTTTTGGCTGCTGACTGATCTGAAGAAATGAGGACAGGAATGACATTACTTTACAACAGCATGATTGTTTGGTAGCCTTTTGTGTCCCTTGAACTGGGGGAGACAGTGCCAGTTTCATGTGTAGATCACTACTGCAGTTGCTCAGTTATCCCACTCATTAGTGAATCAGCATTTCTAGAAGTAGATTCTTTGGTCAAAAGTTGTGTCATCTGGGGAAGTGCCGAGTAAGTTCTTCCTCCCAGCTGTCACTTCACTCTGAACAGCAAGGAGCATGTTCCCTTCATTGCAGTGTCCTTTTGGAAGACAATAAAGAAACAGATTGAAAAAAGGCAAAAGTAGAGTTACTTCAGCTATTGATATTTAACTTCTCTAGTGCTTGCATAGCCATCTCAAACTCTCTCTCAAGGATGGGGGGCTTTTTTTCCTCCATGTTCATTGTGGGAAATGTCAAGTGATGGAAAGATGTTTTAGTTGTATGTATTTCTGTGTGCTTTTCATGTGTGCTTCTATAGCATGCACGTGGCCTGTTTGTGCTGGTTGATTTTTGAATCAGACTCTTCAGAATCAAAGCTGTTACTTTTTGTACTGTATGTTAAAGGAAACAGGCAGAACAGTTCTTTTGGTGTCAGGCTTCTGAAAGGACTAAGAATGTCTTCAGTTAACTCTACTTGGCGCACATGTGGTATTGGCATCCTTCAAACAAGTGACCAAGAAACAAGCACAGGCAAACAGAAATAGTATATCTCTGAATACCAGTGGTTGTTTTTTTCTTTCCCCAGTCTGAGATTTTTTCTAAGATACTGTTAGACAACAGCCCCAGAATGATAATTTAGGAGAAAATGCAGGGTTTGTTAGAGCCAAGTTGAGAGAGTGCATCATGTAACTGAGAACACAGCCTGGAAAGGTACAGCAGTTCTACTGCCGTGTTTGACAACAAGCTATATAAGCAACTCATCAAACTCCAGTTTAAATATGTCTAGAGTCTTCTGCTTTTGATATTCGTACCAGAAAATGTTCTGGATTCAGAATTTCTTGACAGAAGTGAATCTTGTGAAGTCTGAATTCTAGTCATGGTGACTGATAGGATTCTTCATGTCTAGCTTCTGAAAGTTCATTGTGGCCATGAGTGCTTCATTTTAGACCACTTTTCAGAAGAAAATGAAAACATTAATTTTAAAGCATACCATATAGAATATTGTATGTACAATTTTGTCATTTCTTCCACAGTAAATGTATCCTTACTTGGTAAAGGAATGAGTGAGCTGTCTTTGAACAACAGGTGTTTACTTCTTGGACTCAATAGCTTTCATTGGTCTATAAGGAGTGGGCAGGAAGGAAAATGTGCAAGTAGGAAAGACTGAACCTAGACCTTATGTGTAGTTCATTGCTTTGAAGGAGTACCTTTTGACTTAGTGCCATACCTGAGGCCTGGAGCAGAAAGGAGAAACACGTCAGAGAAAAAGGGCTCTTTGTAATCAAGGGAAAGTCTGACAATTTAGGCATGATATGGTAACTTATTTCCTCTTAGGACCACTAGCTACTTAAAAAATATGAAAGACAGAAAATATGAATGCCCTGGTTTCAGCATTTACATTAGATGTCACTACTGAGGTGCAGCAGTAACAATAATTGTATCAGTTATGTTGCTTCTATTTTATGGAATACTAGCATACTGATTCAAGTGTATATTCTTTAGGTACTGTATTATTTCTCTTTTTCAGGCTGTGTCAGTTCCACATCTTTCCCAAATCCACTTGGTTTCTTTCTGCTTCATGTACTGATAGGGGCCATGTCCAGCTTTACTACAGGCAGTTCTTTCCTAGAGCTGGGTCTTAGAAAATCCACGCTGTTGCTAGGGAGGCAGATTAATTTGTAAAACCGGGTGCTTTCAGTTCTCATCAAGGCCAGAACCTTGCGCGTCTTGTAAAAGGTAAGAGTCAGATGAATAAAAGCATCCATTTACAGTAGATTATCTGAGACTTTGTAAGATATGTAAACCCTCTTGCTCCAGCACATAATATACCTGCTGATTGACAGGGATAAAAGGGCAGAAGGGAGAGAGAGGCTAACAAATGAAAAAAGGGATAAGCTTGTGCTGTAGGTTTTTTACAGCTGTTCATTCCCAGTGGTGCTGCTCACTGAAGCATTTGGGTAAAGTGAGATGCAAGAATTATATGGTCACCAGAGGGGATGAGGATTGCATTTTCTGATTCTGGGTGCAAAGTGAGCTTCAGATATTTGTTAGGGTATCAGTGTAACCTTCCAGACAGGATTAAGATCAGTTCATCTCAAACTCATTCTCCTCCCAAAGAGACTTGTTGCCACCATAGCTGCTCTCTGTCAAAACACTGTGTTGCCTTTTGTGTGGGTCACACATGTCCTCTATGTATCTCTCTATAAAATAAGAGACTAACGTGTTTCAGTCAGTGTCAGGCTATCACTATGGAATGGTTCAGGCTACAGTGGAGGAAGTCTTATGCCTTGCAGAAAATAACTTGTTAAGGGTTCACTCATTGCCAGTCCAGGCACTGTTTGGGTATCCTCTCTCACATTAGCGCTAGCAAAAGGAGGAAATGGCAAGAAGATGGATGGATGTACTAGATTTCTTCCTGCCTGGATTGACGTATACAAATAAGAGGTTTTCTGGCAGAAGATGGGTAAGTGAGAGAGACTGAAGAGTAAAGAATTCTAACGATAGATCTGTGTTATAGGAGAAAGAATCGATCTTGTTATTTGGACTCATTTCTGGTGAAGAGTGGGAAAAGGCTACCGGAGGAGAGAGGGCACATGTGAAAATAACAGTTCTCAGTCAGAAAAACTACTGGCTTACTAATTAAACCATACAGTGTGGGAGAAAGTTCTAAAGCGGGTTGAAGGGCAAAGTACTTCTTTCTTCTCTTCAAATCATCATTATACTTTTTTTTAAACTGCAAACTGCTCTTTGGGTTTAGAAAATGAATATGTTTGTTTCAGTTTAACTCGATTTAGGGCTGATTTAAAAATAACTAGTGAACTTCAATGTGCTCCCTGTTGCTGGTAATGCTCCTGAAAAGTGGAGTACGAGTACCATATCAGTTCAATACTCTAAACCCCAAATTCAAGGGCGTTAAAAAAGCTGCTTCTCCCTTTAAGTGGCATTGAATAGTTTTTGACTAATTAATCTGGAGAAGTGTCTTCCAGTGATAACAAGAGAAAGTCTTTGCTATGTGGTTGGTAATGTGTATTTTAAGTGAATATCTGCACGCCAGATCATACAGTCATTCTTTGTGATTTCTGTGAGGTACATACAAGCATAAGTGAAATAGAATTGTGTATGTGTAGGAGAGTGGGACAGAGAAAGATAGATCTACAGTGCTGGAACAGAAGCAGAACTCTACATTGCAGAATGCCCTAGGGACCCGAATGCAGCAATTTACATTTCCTAGGCCTGTTTTGCAGAGAAAACAACTATTTTCTATTTTTTTAACTGTAAATGGAAGTCTTTTTTCTTTGGCGTATGGATTAGCATTGTTGACAAAGTACTCATGAGTTGCCTCCAGGTTGTTGCTGTAAGTTGAAAGCCACTGGCAATTTTGTTTGTTAGAAGATGAAACTGTTTAAGAGAAAAGAAAGAAAGAACGGGAGAGGGGAAAAAATGTAGGGCTTCCTAGGGGGTTGTTTTAGAATGCTGTCTCCTTACTTTGCACCTGCTGAGAAATGAGGATTTTAGCTTGCCTCAGTTCCCTATGGCTACTTGCTGTCAGTGCCTGTTTTGGCAACCTCTGAGCAACCAGTGTAGAACAGCTTTGATTCTCTTTCTTCTTCCCTCCTTCCCATCTGTTGCTTCACTCTGGATCATGAGGTATGCCAGCCTTCTTGTGCTGGAAGTGAGATCAAGCAGAGGCTTCTCTGTAGAGGCTGCCACTGTCTGTGGTCCCTATAATTGGCATTATCTGCAGTGTCCTGAATAGCAGCCATGTATCAATGCAAACGGAGCACGGAGTGACACGCAAAGCCTTTGCGCTGGTGGGAGTGGGTTTCTGAGAAAAGAAGCCTGGTCTTGCAATCTCCTTGTTAGGCAGTAAGATAATTAGTGTTTTTTGAGGCTGGTACCTCTCAGAAATCAGTTTTAGGGTTAAAGTTATGCAGCCAATGCTATATAATTTTTTCCAGCATATATCACTCTAGGATTTATGAAGACAAAAATTTATAGAAAAGGTACATGTACACTTCAAACCGAAGGCGGAGAAAATATTTTATCTATCACTTCTTATTAACTAACCTATTTTCTAGCAAAGCTGAGGCAGAACAGGTGTGGGCCAATTCAAGGATTCTTTCTTTCCTAGGAACAGTGCCATACATGAGTGACTTGAGAGAACGAGAGATGTGACACTTCCTCGTTCACTGCATACTCATGATTTTGAAGTGTAATTATGAAATTCTTCTTGTAACACTTTAAAGGTTTTATTTCATTCTGACTGTCATTTTTGCAGAAGTGAAGGATCCTGTCCTGGTTATAGGAGTTGAGAAAGCTAGCTGATATGCTAACTATTAAAAGTTTATAAAGCTATGTTACATAAACTGAGCTTTCCAAATTTGGCTGTACCTTTCAGTAGTGAAGACTGATTTCCACCCCCCCCCCCCGCGTTGTAAAATTTCATCCTGAATGTTCTTTGTTAAGTGGGAAAAAACAGTAACATCCTTTTTTATATTTCCTTGTTTTCAAGAGAAAAGGAGGCTAACAACAAAGAGAAGTGTATTTCACAACACTGAAATGGTTCAGATGAGAATTATTCTGAGAGATGGAATTTAAAATTAAAAATTATTTTCCCTCTCCCTTCTTTCTAGTCTCCCCTATTTTTATCCAAAAGTCTTTGACTTCGAGAGCACAAAATATATTATTAAGGGGGTTCTTCAGAGGGAGTTTATTAAAGGGAAAGATAAAAATGTAAATGAATTCATGCAGAACTATGGTTCATCAAATCCTACAAGGGACACTACTACCTCTGATGCAGTGAAAGTGGTAGGAGATTGTTTTGAAATAGAAGAAAATCCTTTTTTGCAGAGTCTCTAGTGAAGTACAGAAGAGATTTTTGATTAATTTGCTCCAATGAGAGATCAGATGGAAGTTGCCACCTTTTTATCAGTTTCTGAAGCTGATACTGTTGTTACTAAAAATTTAATTTTTAATATTTTCAGGGTACACTAGTGTCTTCTAACACTGGCTTTGCTGCTTCCTGGATGTTCAAATGGCACTTTGTATGTGTTTGTTTATCTCTGACTGTAACTCTGTTGGATATACTTGTGAAATAAAAAGGAAATGAACAGCTCTTGTAGTTTCCAAAACTGTCATGCTAAAATAAATCTTGGGAAACTTGTCAGACTGTAATTAGGATTAGTTTTATTGAAGACTCTGTTGTGGTGGTTACTAAGCAAAAGATAGAACATAATTAATGACAGCCACTTCAAGTCACCTTGTATTATATGACTTTTAACTGTTGATTTACTGATGCAAAATTACAATGAGGTGGCAACACGTGCCAGTTCAGCTTAATTGGGTGAGCCACTCAATCACCTCCAACATATTTCCTCTGTGGGCTGGCAGACACAGCTCTGCATCAAGTGGCTTCTGTGCCAAGGAAAGATAGATGTAGCCTGGAACTGTGTGTAAGAATGCTGCTTCAGCTATGTTTTAAGTTGGTGTTTTTCCTGAGCACACTGCTGCTTCTTCAGCACTAGCTTAGTTCGTATACCTATATAGAACCTTGACGTAGTCAAGAAAAAGCATATTGCAGCAGGTCTCCTCTTCTAGACACATTCTGATGGAAGCAAGAGGAAAGATCAGTGGTCAGACCTGCAAGAGAGCAGCTGAAGAAATTAATCTGGTCACCTTCAGTTGCAGATGACTACTTAATAGTCCTTTAGAAACCACGAAATACTTGCCAACTGCTTGCAGGATACTTAAAACCATTAGAACATAAGGTAAAAGCCTCAAAAGTTGCAAAGAAAGCAGAGGAGATGAAGAGGTCTAAATTTTCATTGTACCTGGATATATGTTAAACAGAATTTCCCATATGAGCCAGGTAAGTTGATCACATGTCGTTGAATAGACTAGACCAGAAAAAATACTCTAGACCTGTGCCACTGTGACCTAGGGGAAAGTTCCTGACATTGTCGGTGTGATGCATTAACAGGGTGGCAAAAAGATGCAATTGCTGATACTGCATAAGAAAGGCTGATAAGTGTTTCCTTTAGGTCTTTGATTACGTGCACCCAAAGGAGTTTTGAGAATTGATGACACAACTACTTTTCTTTCTTGGGAGTCTCATGAGATTGAGTTCTCTCTTCAGTTTTCTCTTTACTCGCTTCCAGTATCCAAACACAGAAAATTGCAAATATACCTAAGGATGTGAAAGGCAATAGTCTGATATAGGCAAAAATGGAATAAAGAGTTTTGATATAGAGGGAGGGAGGCATCACTAAAGAAAGTTAACAAATAACAGTGAGTGGAAAGAGTTATACTGGGTTGACAATGAGAGTTATGGGGAAGCTGGAATGTCTGGAGAAGCTTGGATTTTCAGCAGGCCAAATCATTGCAGGGATTAGTGTACCTGGAGATGTGCTCTCTTAATTGTAATTTCAGCAGTACTATTGTGATCAAATTGCATCCTGATACAAGTCAAGATACTCCTCTGGCTGTGGAAAAACATTTCAAGAGATGAAATCTAGGAATGACACTTTGCTGCTATCAAGAAGGACTGATACTCCATAGACTAAGTAGCAAAATTCTGTGATAACTTTTGTTATAAGTGTTCCTTGCTAGCAACTGTTCACCAGTTGCTAGAGTATATTTATATAATCTATGCATTTCTGTGTATTATAGATTGAATACAATTAATTCACTGTGTTTGGACATTTAATTTTCAATTGAAGCTCACGCATAAATTTATTACAAAAAATAGTTAATATAAAATTATGAGAGAATGCCTGTGGAAAAAGGTGGGTATCTAGGTTTTAAATGCCAAATGGAAGAATGTGCTCTTCTGGATCTTAAAGTGATGGTTGGGATTTTTCATCTTTTATCTGGTGCTTCTAAAGTTTTGCATTGGTTACTTCAAGTGCTGAGGTTTTACAGGGCAGGTAATAATCTAGTACTTCATGACTTCGTCAAGCATATTACTCCATTGGCTAAAATTTGTGCCATCACTGCAACACTGAGTCTTCACTTGTAGATGAAATAGCAGTTCCTTGTGCAGCATATAGCTGTGGCAAGAGACAAAAGTACCTTTTAATAAGTATGTGTTTCATTTTTTCTTGCTGTCAGGATAGCTGGTATTCTTGAAGCCCCTAGTAACTTGTCTCTGCAGATGACTGTCTTTGGTCATCACTGTCATACCTTCAAGCTGACATCAAGCTGAACCCCCAGGCAGCACAGACTGCTGTAGGAATGTACTGAGATCATGCAAAGTGTGGGAACATTCCTGTAATCTTTAAAGAAGGATGTATTTCACTTCTTTTAAACAACTATTGAAGCTTTAAAGAAGAAGAAATTGGGATTTTAATATCCATAAAGTAGTCACAGCTGTGGATTTCTATTCCAGATAGCCAGAGGAGGTTCAGCACCTTTGAAGGCATTAAACAAAACCACCCTTGCTTGTTTTATTTCTATTTGAAATGCAGACGGGTAGAAAAAAATCAATGTTTACTAAATGAGAGAGAACAAAACTGGCTTAAAGAGTAAAATATCTTCTTGAGGAGTATGAATATAGTAGCATGAAAAAACCAAAACAAATTGACCTCTTACAGAAATACCATAATGTGCCTTTCATCAAGTAAAGCCATGAGATAAGGAGAGGATTCCTCCACTGATACAATTGTCATTGTTTAGTTTAAAACAGTAGGTTTTTAATGCTTGCACCAAGAAAGAATCCCCCAGTTCTCCTTTGTTTTTCTTCATCCTCTTCTACATCTCTCATTTGCATTCTCAGATGTCAATGAAGCGCTCGACTTTGATCTCCCACATACTTAATTATTTGCTGTAAGCAAGTCCTAGTCCTTTTGATTCTGATTTACATTTGAACCAGCAATCTGATTTATGTTGTTCCAGCACTGAAAAGGGACCAGGAACCACATGAAAACTCTGTTTCATTTAGACTGTTTTATTGTCTGTCTTTTAGGAGGAGATTACGTCTTCAGTGCAAAGGAGAACTTGGTTCAAAGACTTCAGTGTGAATCTTGCAGATGATTTGATGACTTGGCATCCTGGCTTACTAAGTTCACTGTAGGACTGCAATGGTCCTCTGCATGGTATTATTAAGATTTTTAAGAATGTTTCCATGGTGCACATTAAATTAGCTGTATACTCTCAACTATATTGATAGGAGTCAAAACAAAAAGACTTCCTAGATTCAGGGACTATTAGATCCTGATCCCATACCAGTTGTTCTTTTGTGTCTTTCATTATACTGAAGATCTAGCAGATTATTCTTTCTTCTAATAGACATTACAATGCTTGTTTAGTGCAAGTTATTCTTATATTTTCTGAAAATAAAAGCCTGTATACTAAGTCATAGTCTTCATCAAACATTACCAATCCAGCAAAATATTTAATTGGCTTTTTAATTTTAAGTGGAATGATCAGAAATTTTTTTTTTTTCTGTAAATATTAGTGAAACAAGATGGTATGGAAAAATTATGATTCTAACAGAAAAGTCATAATAACAGAAACCCTTTAAAATAAAATCTACGTTATTTTAATGTAAATTAATCATTGGTTATGAAGTTTTGATGAGATTTGTGAACCCAACTTTGTTATAGTTCTTTAATATAACTTTAATATAACTTTAATGTTTAAACCTATGATGCATAGAATGGAATTCTACTCAGGAAAACCATTCTGATTTCTGTATAATTGGAAAAGTTTATGTATTCAGTGGGCTAGTAGTACTGAGAACAGACATCTGTTATCTCCATGACTTTGTAATGCTACGCTGTAACATGGGACATAAACAAGATTGTACTTGGACAAATAGTGCCATTTTAGAAGAATGTGCTACGTCTGTTTTGGTATCTTTCTTTTTGCCAGGGACTGATCAGGAAAATTCTCAACTTCTGTAGGTGGCAGATGCAATTGGCCATACTGAGTTTCTGTCTGCTTTATGTTCACTTTACTCAAATTTCTTCTTATGGCTTCTTTACTTTGTTCAGCTTGACTGCTGTTTTTCCTTCAACATCTTTGATACTCAAGTGTTTTATCAGGTTTTGGTTGTTATAGCTTCTTGTGCTATTGGGAGAATAATGTTTTATGTATGTTGATTTATTCTGTTTGGTTTAGTTCCATGACTTGTTCACCATGAGGTTGAAAAACAAGAAAGCCTGATTCTCTTTTTTTCAATTTATGTTGAAGAACTAAATTTGAGAGTTTGAGATTTAATAGTTAAGAAGTCAAAAAGGACGCACATTAAAAAATGGTCTAATCCATACCCCATAGATAGATATTCTTTTTTCTTGTTGGTATAGACAGTGTCTAGCTCTTCGCTTGTTTGCCAGTGACTGTTCATCCTGGAGAACAGAAGGCTCAGGGGGAATTTCATCAATGTGCATGAATACCTGAAGGAAGGATGCAAAGAAGATGATGCCAAGCTCTTTTCAGTGGTGTGTAGGGACAGGACAAGAGGCAATGGGTATGAACTGAAACACAGGAGGCTCCTTCTGAACATTGGGTAACTTTTTTTTTCAGTGAGGACGACTGAGCACTGTCACAGAGTTGCTCAGAGATTGTGGTGTCTCAATTCTTAAAGATATTCAAAAGCCATCTGGATATAGTCTTGCACAACTGGCTTTTTATGGCCCTCCTTGACAGGGGAGTTGGACAAGATGACTTCTAGAAGTCCCTTCCAGTCCCAACCCTTGTGTGATTCTGTTAGAGGACTGCCCTGATGGGGGCAGTAAAGGTACTTCAAGAATTTAGTTTTATGTTTTCTGTCATACTGTTTCTGAATCGGCTGTGGGATTACAGGGAGATCTCTATCTTTTTCAGTTCTTGTTGCCTTTTCGTGTATTACTCTGATGTCTGTAAACAGGATTTCTCAGTAGTGGTTACAGTAGTTGTTGATTTAAAAAACCCACCCTACATTTGGCACAACTTTGGTGATATAATCCATTGTTCCAAGGAATCTCAGTATCATTTCTATTTACTGGACATGATGATAACACCACCTTCATACTTTGCCTGGTCTCTGTACTTCAATTACAGTACTTCCAATATATGTCCTTTATGCCTTTTTTTTGTGTATGTGTGTATTTCTAGCTTGGCATTTTTTAATTTTTTCAAAGTTGTCCAAAGCCTCTTGCCACTCTCTCTTCCTGGTTTTTCCCATATGAAATGTTACTCAGTAAAATTTGATATACTGTCTGTGCCATCACAAGATGAATGCATAACCTTTTCAAATGGCATCTGCCTGAATTTTGCATATTCATCTAACACAGAAGTACTTGATATCAATGACTTCTCAAAATATCTCCTCTTGTAGGCAATGAAAAAAAAGTTTCAGTTTTACATGAGTTCTTTTGTGTGCAAAAGCAAGGGAAGATGTACTTTTTTTATGTTGTATCTCTTGCAGATGAATTCTTAGACCAGAACTTCTGAATAATATTTTGATGATTGGGAAAACATGAAACATAAGATATGCACAAGGACCTGAGCTGTGATTACCCACTTGGCAGTACCAGCTCAATATGGATATGGGTCAATGTAACTACATTAAACATACATTTTTCTATTGGGTGGTAACTTTTGTAAGCATTCAGCAGCTTTGTCAGTTTTGAAAGTTACTGATAAAATGTATGACTGAATGGAAATACCTGAATTTGGCTTAAATGTGATTTAAGGAAACTAACAAGGCATATTTTATACAAAAGTATAGCAATACAATGCCCATTTGTGTATCATAAAAGTACCCAGGAAATACTAGTAGGAGTTAGTGTTGCTATTATCATCTCCTTTGTCAGTATGGTCCCTCCATTGGTGAAGAGATTTAGTCCATCAGCTTTTCAGTATTTCTTCCCCCACACTGACAAGGACTGTCACTTGTCCAAGCTGTCACTGCGTGTGCAGCTCCCCATGTTCTCTGAGCTCTGGATGATTGTCTATCTTGGGTTTATTTTCTGGTGGGATATTGGATTATCAATCTTGCTCACTATGTCAGAGATCTGACTGATCTCTATAAACTTTGTTCTGGACTAGATGACGCCTGTCATTTGTCAGGCTCTGCTTTTTTTCTGAGTCTCTCGATAGTCTATTCTATTCTTGAAATACTTGTCTGAGGTCTGCCCCAACCTCTTGTGTTCTCAGATCTGGTTAGCTCCTTGCCAAACTTAAGTAGCATGATTCACTTTGTATTGGTCACCAGCCTCTCTTAAATGTGTCACAAATATTTCTTTCTAGAAATTTATTTTTGCATAGTTTGCAGTATTCCATTTTTGTAATAGATTTTTGTGTTTGGGTTCTACTCTATGAGTTAATTGAAACTGTTAAATACCTCAAGTATGTCTGAAACCACAATTGTCAGAAATAAGGCTATTTTCTAATTATTGTCTTTCTCTTCACTAGTGTAAGTCTGTTCCAGGTGCAGAATGAAGCACCATTTCCATCTCTTCCCATTGTTTTCCATGCCAAGAGGGATTTTTAGCTCTGATGAAGGTTTCAGCTATTCTGCTTTTCCATCCTCCTAATTTCTTTTAATGACTTTTCTTTTTTTTCCCCCTGCTGATAACCATTTGACATTGAGGAGTAACTTAAAAAGGACCCTCTTTAATCAGACACGTTATTACTGCCTGCTTCTGCATAACAGGATGTAGGCTGAATGGAGCCCACTGCTCAGCCCTCCTGCATTGGGGAAGTGAAGCTTCTTCAAGATTCAGGTCTTGGTGCTGTGTTTTGCTGTGGAAAATATGGATTAACTATGTAGAGAGGGATGATTTTTTTGTATTATGATCTTGCACGCCTGCTTTTTAGCTGTGATTTTTCATCTCTTATGAGTAACTGCACAGCACATGGCTGGCAGCCTGTGACCGTGCTGATTCATAATAGAACAAAGTAGTAAATTCACTTACTTAAATCTCTGTTGGATATCTAGATGCACCAAGAAGTTCACCTTTGACTTTTGTATTTTGACCCATCAGGGTGTACTTTGAGCTGCTTGTGAGTATGGAACTGTGACAAGACTTAGTTTAAGTGGTGACATCCTTGGGCATGAGCAGGGAGGAGAGAGTTTGAACTTGCGTGAGGACAAAATGAATCCTCTGTTGTTTGTGTTTCTCTAGAATTCATGATGATGGGCCTTTCGTGCTATGTCACAGAAAGTTATTGTTTCTTTTATTAAAATTGTGTATTAAATAAACTGACTAATAGATTGCTATTTTTACTATTAACATAGTAAAATTTTATCCTGATCTTATATTATCTAAAGAATTAGCATAAGAATGTAAGATATGCTTTATTCTAGGGCTTAGGATAAATAGCAAGACCTAAAAACAGTATCTCAGGAGCTCTCCAGGACAGACCATTTGTATTTCTTCATCTTACTCTGGAGGAGAAGATAAATAGATACAGTTCCCACAATAACATGGCCTTCAGATGTAGTGAATATGATTATCTGTATTTTGTAATGTTATCTCCAGGTGGAATATCATGATACATATTTTTAAGATGCTGGTAATGAGAAATACCTGCCTGTCTTCCCAAAATTCCTATTTCTACTTTCGCTGTTAAACTCTGCCCATCACCTGTGAATACGATCTCACTTTAAAACAAACATAAAAGAGGTAAATCTTGGTATATAGAGTATTGTACTTATGAAAACATTCGTGTCATTGTTACTGTGATGAAAATAATTTTTATATATGCCAGATGAGAAAATTTATTTTACCTTATTACTACTCTTAAGTAGAATTTCTGGAGTGTTCCGTTTGCCTGCACCTTGGTTTTGCAGCAAAGAGAAGGAATATGGCAGTGGCACTTGATCATTTTCTTTGCAGCAGCATTCATACTGAAAGTGCTCAGTAATCAGTGGCGTGTTGTTTTCAACCATAGAATCCTCATGCTCTATTAACTCTGGTCGTAGGAAAATGGCTGTTGGCAATTTTCCATCATGTCAGTCCTCTTAGTATTTACGTTAGATACAGTATTTATAAAGGCAACAGATGTATTTCTTGCTTTTTCCTCTCTCCAGATATTTCAGTGTTGAGAGTTGGAATGTGTTTTCTCTGTTCATCTGTTCTATACATACTGTAGGGGATGCATTTACAGTACTACCACTGTATCTTGGAGTAACAGAAACCTGAGCTGATTTCAGTCTCTGTCTCAGTTTGATCTGTACAATTCTTGTGTGTCTGAGTTTTGAATTCCCACATTAAACTGAAGACTGGCAAAAAAAGTTTATATTTAAAAAGAAACTTAAAGAAAAATTTTTTTTCCTCGTCTGATGTTGTACAGGAATTCGTAATGATTTATCCAGGTATTATTTTAAAAGAAAGGCATTGTTCGTGTGGAGATCGATACAACCAAGATGATGTGCAATTCATCCTCAATGGGCGATTGCATTCATTTTTCATTTTAATGAATCATTTGATATACTTTGAAATAACATGATCTATAGATTTATAGATTGGGGGTATCAAAATTGAAAGTTTGCATATTTAATAATATGCATATCAAATAAAATCGACAGATTTCTATTTTATTTTCTTAAACTGTAGACTAACCATCTCCCAGTGTCAAGACTCAGTTACTTAAAAAAAATAGCAAAATTTTTACTTTCTGAATTTCTGCTTATTATCTGTCCTTACCCTCCCCAACTTTCTCTCACATTTTTTTTCCCGCTTGGATTGCATTAAACATCTGCTATTTGTATCAAACACTCTGTGAATCCATCCATTGTTTATGTCAGTTAATGTTAAGTAATACTTTGTACAGCAATAAGAAGCAATAAAAAGCCCAGCAATAAACTGCTGTGTGTCAGTGATTTCTCCTCAGGGTCTGCCACAAGCCATCTGATTTGACTGAAATAATGGCAAACAGTTTTAGACCTTTGCATTAACTCTGCAGGCTTATGTCCATGGGGGTTGGTAAGTGTTGTGCTTACAGAAGGATATTGGTGGTGTAGTTCCAGAGATAAAAACTGATGGGTGCCAGAGTAAGCGTTGGGTAAACAGAAACAGTTGAACACTTCCCATGGGGGTGCTATCCAGGTTATGTGCAACTTCTGTGTATTTGAATACTTTGCATGTACTGAGATGAGACAGAGGAATACTATTAAGTTTAAAGACAGCTAATTTAGGATAACTAGGTTCTAACTACCAGAAGTTAAATACTAAATTGGTTTAGTTTTCAGGAAACATGCACTTAATATTTTCTAAAAATCAGGTGTCTCAAAGTGTCTCAAGGTGAATGTTGGCTTCAGAGAGCTCTCGCCAACCCTGGGACATTTGGGCTTTTTGATGTGTCATCCTGTTGTGTTGCTTCCTGATCCACTCCCCCCCCCCCCCCAATATTTTTTAAGGGATGAAAGAATATAGAAGAATAACTTGGTTTTCCAGAACAAACACTTCTGCCATATACTAATAAAACGATGCAGAAAATAAAGTAGCCAATTTAGATGTTTCTTGTAAGCACTTATATCAGTAGTTCTTTATCAGTAGAAAATTCGGATATTCCTTACAATAACTACTATTTGACTTCATGTTTTTTAACCACAGCTGTCAGTTTTTGTAGTTGGCTTGTTCCTTAAAATTTACGTAAATCATTAAGTGGTATTGTGCTATAGAAAAGCATCTTCTACTTAGTAAAAGAAATGAAACAACATTCATTTAAGAAATTGCACCAGACCTTTAGAGAGATTTAATAAAGCTATTCATTACATTTTGCAGCATTAGAAAAGGGCAAACCCCCTACTTATGGTATGAATAAAAGAAGGTGATATTAGCCCATGCTTCCTCATATATTTTTCAATTTTTTGTCAAAAAAAAGGAAATTCTGGGAGCATGATATCTCACCTGATATCTTGAAGAAAGCCTCACGGAAGAAATGAATGAAAAAAGTGTCGTGAGGGTCATGTAGGTAAATTCAAGTTATTTTTGTAGTGTCGTTTTTGTAATAAAAATGGGGATTATAAGGGTAAAACATGGAGTTCATGCAGTGAACAGTTTATCTCTGTGCCTCCTGGGTTTATTAAGGAAAATATGTGTATAAAAATGCTTGACAGAAAATTCTTGTTTGTCACTGTATGTTCTCATTTACAAGTTGCAGTGTTTCAGGGGTCTCATATTTATTTGAGAGACATGTATGCTAACTGAGGATTTGCAGAAATCGTTCGCACATCTAGTTATTTTTTTGCCTTAGTAGATGCTTTATAACAGCTACCTTGAGTATTAGAAATTCAATACTGTCATATGTTCTGCAGTATCTAGTCCTCCGTTGCATTACAACCAACAGCTAAATCAAATAAGATTGCAGTACATGATGTTAGTAAATGTAGATGTGGATGTCTCTCTGTCCATGTCATATTTATATGTATATTAAGGATGTGTGTCTGTTAAACCAGTATCCTTGTCCAACTTCAAGTGGAGGTGGTTAAATATAGTGGAATCACAGTGGTGGAAAAGATGCTTTGATGTTTGAAAAAGAGTAGGATAATAAAGGAGGAGAAAAGCACCCTCAAATTCAGGGTACCCTCCGTGAGAGAGTTGGATCTTGTTTTGCGTTTAATCCTATTCAGTTCTACCTCTGCTCTCATTTAAACCAAGAGTGATGTTCCTGGTTGCGTGGTTGGGGAATTTAAGCATTTTTAACTGCCTAGAAAATATCATAGGTGAGTGGAAAAAGAGAAAAAACAGTATCATCTGTGCAAATTGCACAGATACTAAGTTCAGAGATAAAAAAACTATCAAATGTGTATTTGCTCTGTGACCAACTTAGGTGTTGGTCACGAAGTCGCTAATTTCCATTTTACGCTATGATGATAACTTACTAATAATGTCAGAGGATTATATTTTGATGTAAACTCACATAGTTATGATGTCTTAATTAAGTGTTTGGAAGCAAAAGCAGCTGTTGAGCTATGTACAGTTTTTGTAACTTTTTTTTCCATGAGATTCACACAAATAGATTTTTAAAAGTCCAAAGGCTATCCTTGTATTCAAATAATTGTACCATAGAGCATGTTAGTGTGAAGTTCCAACACATTTTGTCCGGTGATTTTATTTTAGCCATGTAGTTTTTACTTCTTAGTCATGAATTTAGTCTCTGTGAAGGCCAGGAGGTGGAAACCCTCTATTATTCCAGCACTACACAGGACTGCTCTACTGTATCAGGAAATCTCAAGTAACAGTTTTATGATGCATGAGGATATTATTTTCTGCAAGCAATAACATACATTTCTATTTCTCCAGCAATATCCACATAATCAAACATTCGCACGTGCTTTACAAAGAATTTAATTAGTGTACAGAGTGACTGGATGCAGCACATACACAAACTGTTATATATTTAGTAGTTCCCATTTTGCAGTCAGTGCAGAACACTTTTGCACAGTGATATGTGTGAGTGATATTTCCATCAAAATGTGTATCACCCCTCCTTTTCTGCCTTACTCCTTAAAAATGACACCGAAACCTTAACAGATGTCACCTCCAGGAGCACAGGATACCTTCCTCAGGGCTCTAATGGTGTGATAAAGAGGGGAATACAAATTCTCATGTTGAGACTTGAACATCAAGCATTGTTCCTCTGAAATCAAACATTTATTCCTCCCTAGAGAAAGATATAGATTATTGTGTCTTTTACCACAAAACCAAACGCGTTTGGAATTTTATTTAAAGGTAGTAGAAGTTTTTTGAGCAATCAAAGACCAACCAATGAAAAACTAACATCAAGACTTGCATACTCAGGTTAGATGTGGACAATCAGAAGTGAAAGATTTTATGACAATGACTATGTTCAGGGTCCATTCTGTCAGTCACTGGATATTAAGTCTCTTCTTTGGCATTAAAGTGCAGTGTATCAGTCCCTGCACTAGGAAAAGGTAGTGTGCTCATATTCATTCAACATTATTGGTATGGTCATGTCACCTTCAGGGCTTAACATTCTGGAAACTGAAGAGGTTATCTGTTTTGTTTTCTTTGTTCAGAAAAGCCCCTTAAGCATTAGCCAATGTGTGAGAGGAGTTTTCAGGCTTGCAGAGCAATGAGGCTGTGTTGGATGAAAGTGATTTAGAATATCCTTCTGTGGTTGCCTACCTGCAAGGCAGTTATCTGTCCGTCAAATTGGAAGGTTTTATTGGTATGTCAGTGCTATAAAGTATCAGTCTAAACCAGCAGACCAATACCAATGACACAAATGGTGAAAGACAGTCTATATTTAGCCGTAAAGGTGTTTAGTGTGAGACCTCACCCTTGTTTCCCAGTTCCAGAGAGTTATTCCCGTTTATAACTGTCTGACACTGACAAAATCTATACATTATGACTGACAAGAAAGACCAAAAACTACAAATGGACCCAAAGGAGAGAAAATTAAAAAAAGGATCAGTAAAAAGTAGGAAACTAGTTTTACTTTTGTGCTAGTTTTTGTTCTGTGTCTCTTTGCTAATTTAAGGGAAATTGCTGAAAACTTAATTGGGGTAAATAAGAATAGAGTCTCTCTGTATTCATCTTCTGAAGACACCTTTTGAAGGATGGTTTAATTGCTGTAGGAGAAGTTATGGAAATATGGCTTTCTTTACAGAGTTGAGAATGGGAGAGATTCCTATTTAGTGTCAATGAAGATTTGCTGTTAACTTCAGTGATTTCACCCAGTAGCCTTTGTGTCCCTTTTTTTCCCCATCCTTGTACCTTCAGACACGAGTTTTTCATTTTACATGTCATTTATAACGAATTGCAGTTACTCTAAAAAATTAGTACAGTTCGAGCTTCAACTGAAAAAGAAAAGGAAAGCATGTAATTTTGAATTTGCTTGCATATCTAATCTTGAACAGCATGTTTTGGATTTTTGCTTTAATTTCTTTAATTATGCTTTTGTTCTAGTGTCTGCTTTTCTATAAAATACTTATTCTTTAGCATTTGTAGTATGTCTCTGTGATTTGGATATTTTTACTTTACTTGTATTTGGAAGTATCTGCTAGACTCTCTCTTTACTTGTGCTAGGAGGCTGGTATTTTTGTGCTTCTTGCATCAGGCCCTTTTTGGGAATGCCAGAATACACCCAAATTCTCCATTCCTGATATTTTAGTGGCAACTTCCTGTGAATCCTGGAGTAGAGCTCCTGCAGTCTGTTCTCCAAGCCAATTCTACCACACTTCAGCAAGCCAAAACAGACAACTTTAGGAGATATGTCAGTGCTGTGATATAATTTAGAGTATTATTTAGAATAAGTAGGTCAGAATTTTTCTTGGTCTGGTTAGGAAGTCAGCCCAGAGATCTTTCATCCCACCCAGTGAACTACCACCTACCTGTATACTACATGTGATAACTGCCAATGAACTGGCTTTGGAACCAGAAGTAATAGAACCAAATGAGAGAGGAGTGTGACAGCCAGGCTAATTAATTAAGAAGTGAGGCTAATTAGTTTGACTGGAGGGAGCACTATGCTGATGTGACATTGTAGATTCCAAAATTTTGTCTGATTTGTACATGGGTTTTACTGGTCTTCTTACAGACATACAAGTTGTTTCTGGACTCTTTCAGATGTTTTTTGTCATGAAGCAGCATTGTGTATTGGTTTATTTCCTAGAAAAATTTACTGTAATTTTGGATTTCTTTCTATACTGATAGTCAATTTATTTCCTTCTCATTCTGCAGTAAGATTTTTTTAACAGATGTATTTTAATATTGTCTTATTCAACTTCATACCACTGAGATTCCTCGTTGCTTTTTTTTTTTACCTGATGAAGGACCTTCCCATTTTCTTCCTAATATTTTGTCACTTACTGAATAGAAAACTGAAGTAATACTCCTGAAGTTGTGTATGGTCCCACTTCAGCCTGTGGGGCTGAGAACAGGCTGCTAGCAGTCTTGTTCCCAGAGGATGTGTGTTAGCAATAGTGCACACTGAAAGATGCCTTATTTTGTAAGAACTGATGATCCTGAACAGTTTGCCATTTTTCTTTTTATGAAACAGTATTTCTTCAGTGCACTGCTTAATGTCAGGTTACATACAGTTTTATGTATAAGATTTTCACAAAGAAGTTGCTTTAATGAAAAGATAAAAAATACTTGCTGTAAAAGTCTATGTTACCACACTGATATGGTATAATAAACATGACAAGTAGTATCAAACCCAGCAATAAATGAATAAGGTGTTGTAAATAAGCTGAATTCTGTATATAAAGCTTCAATTAGAAGTACTAATAATGTATTACATCAATAACATAGTGCTCATGTGTGAGCAGATATTGGCATAAAATAAAAAAAAATGAATATTTTATTAATGTTTCCTAAATAATGTAGCTAGAAAACTGAAATTAAGGGGTTTTTTTTATGTGTGTTATTTATAATGCTTTTAGTGATGACTTATGGTCTTACTTACAATAGTTCTTCAGCATGGTAGCTCCCACAAGGAGTTAACATATATTTTTTCTATTTCTAGATCTGTTAGCTGTGCCTAAGCATCCATATGCTGCTATGGAGAACTGGGGACTGAGTGTTTTTGTGGAGCAAAGGATACTGCTAGATCCAAGCATTTCTTCTATATTATACCTACTGGATGTCACCATGGTCATTGTACATGAGCTATGTCATCAGGTATTAAAGGTGTTCACATATTTGATCTTAATGTCAGAAACCATGCATTCCTTTTTAAAACTGAAAATGAATTTATATTGTACGTATGGACAGTTGCAACTTCCATTGTACTGAAATCCAAATAACACAGAGGTCTGTAAGACACACCCCTACAATACAGAAACTGTGAGGACTCAAAATGGGCATAGAGGAGAAAAGTAGTAGCAATGAACAACTTCTCTGTCTTCTGTATGATTATATTCTGTATGTTTGTGTCTCTGTGTTTGTTGCTGGTATGTAGAATAAACATGTTGATAGCTGTAGAAAGTTATTCATTGTAGAACTACAGCAGGTTCGTCATGTTCATGTCAAAAAAATCTTTTGGCTCAATTTGGTAATCAGCTTCTTCTTCCATCATATATACACATACTTCCATTTTTTTCTTTTCGTTTTTTAACCAACTCTGTATTCACTGGTGGTGGATAATCGAGTCTTTATGTGTACGGAAACTGTGTCAATAAGAAAACTTAAAATAATAAACCCATATTACAATTTATTTTATGATTTCCCCATCTTCTTATCTCAAACTGAACACATTACAAGTATTTAGTAATATTGAGTTGAATGCAGATATTATTGAAGAAATTTGCTACAGGGGCAGGCAGCGCTTTCTTACACTCATAAGAGGCGTAATCATAGCCTTCAGGTTAAAATGAATGAAATCCTACTGTGTAATCACCATGGCTTACATCTGTGACTTTACACAGTGTTCTTTAAAGGCAATGCAAATTCTTAACACTTTCTGCAAATAAGAAGTCCCATGTAAAAGGGAGCCATTGTAATGGAGTTCTGGCAGATGAACCTGGAAATAATAATGTTTGGTTCATGTTCATATTAATGTTTCACATTAAATCTGTCAATGAATATGAAGTCCCTAACTACAACATGAATTTTTTTTTGAATGTTATTGCTGGTTTGATCTTGATATGATCATCTGATTTTATTATAAGCTCTTTATCGTGCATTACAATAGGGTAGCACACTGTTCAGCTAGAAAAATTACAGTGCCTGAGGAATCAGGCGAGGAAAACACACATTAGATCATCAAATCCCAGCTCTTGCTAGTATTAGATTCTTCCGTGTGGTGTGTTTGTAAAGCCAGGCTCAGTGCTCCTGATTACAGGGTTATGTGACTTCCCTTAAAACCTTTTGATTAAATCTGATGGTCAATACCTTTTTCTAAGTTCAGCTTTAAATCTTGGTTTTTGTGAAGTAATTTCATTACTTCCAGTTATTCTTTGCACTGCTTTGATAATTTCCTCTGCTTCCAGAGCAATTTGTACTTCAGATGTGGGCAATTATCACATCAGTAACATTCCAAGTTTGTTTATTTGATTCTCATTGAAACTGAAGCCTTTTCACATTCTTCTGGGAATGTCAGAGGACCATGAAGTGGGTGAAAGCTGCAACTGAATTTATTTTAGGATAGAAATGTGGTCATAAAGTGCTTTTAAGTGACCTTAAAATAGCAAATGAGGAGGTTTACTTGGTGTCCATGTGGATATTACTTCCAGTGCCATTTGCTTAATTAAATGTAGCTTCCTATATTCCTGTTGCTGCTGTTTCTGTTTCACTATCTTGCAGATCAGCTCTTTGCTTAGCTGCTTCACTGGATAACTAGACAAGATAGAAAATATTCAGGTGAAAGAAACATTATTTCTACTTTTTAGATGCAGAATTGAGTCACACAGAGTATGATTGTTCATCTGCAAATAAATTTTTGAGGGAGAAACCCTCGAAAAATATAAGCCGCAAAATACTGTCTTGTCTTTATTTAGTAATTTTGTCTGCTTTTATCTTACTCATACTCCCTCAAGGAAACTTTAGAGCAGGAACTCTAAACAATACTATCTTAATTGAAAATGTCCTGAACTGAGACCTGGTTGGGTCCGGGATTTCTTGCCTCTGCTGTTTAATTGTTAATTATTCACTGCATTTTTCATTGTCTTTTGCTGTGAAGCATCTCACTTGCTAACCTGTGGTGATACATGAATATTCCTCCCCTTCACTCAATTTTACACATAGGGTAACAGCGTTTAACCAAAATCACTTCTGGTGCAGCCAGAAGTAGAATCCACATCTCCAGTTTTGCTTTTTTATTTATTGATTTTTTTTTTTATTTCAGTTAACAGGAAATGGAACTCTCATAAGAAAACATTCTTTTTTCTTTTTCCTTTTTTTTTTTTTTAAGAATTTTGTCATTGTCCGTTTTCCCTGACTTTAAACCCATGACTTTAAAACTTATAGAACATATCTGAGCATGTAGTAAACTGATCTGTATAAGACTCCTGTTACTTCAAGTAGCACAGCAATTGCTTTGCTAATGTTGTTTCCAAGATTGAAAAAAACAGATGAATATTAAAAAATGAGAGTATTGCCTTTAGATTTGCCTGTTTAAAATTGTAATTCCCAAACCTGCTGGGTATTATTGGTTGAGTACAGTCTTCAGGACAGATAGAAAATGAGACAGCATTGCAAAAGGACAAATTCTGTGGTTGTCAAAATACAGGTGAAAAGTGTGTAAGAAAGAATTTTGTGTCCAGTTTCTTCACAGTTGACTTTGTCATGCTTGACCAGATATTTATTTTAGGCGCATGTTTTAGGAGAGATGCATTACAGTTAAGTAGGTAGCTTTGGTTTTGTCATTACGTAGGTTGTATTTTTTGATATTTCAGCTTGAGTGTTCTTTTAGAACATTTTATTAATTAAAAAAATAAGTGAAAGAATGAGTGCTTTGGCATAAAACCTTCTCTTCCAAGCCCCAAACCATAAGAGAGATATTGGTCAAAACACACATATTTCTAGCAGCTTAATTTGATAGCTCAAAATAATTACCATAATTTATTAAAATAATTCTAATTAGGGTAGTAATCAGTTTTATGGGCCTATCACAGATCAGTCCCACCTACAGTCTTTGAAGGAAAATTCGTTTGAATTTATGTACCATCATTTTTGTGATAGTTTTCCCACCTGAGAACAAAACTTGATGTGACAGACTGAGTTAAAGAGGTATGAAAGCTGAAAAGAAATTTAAAACTTCTAAATCAACATTTTTTTTAATAATCGGTAAAGGAAGCATATAGGAAAGAGTGTCCTCTCAGTGTATCTGTAAAATAACCCTTCTACATATCAGGTTGAACCTAATACTTGAGGGGGATGAAGAAATTTATGTAATCAATAAATTTTAAAATAAAAATGAAGTAATGATCTTCATTCCAGGCAGATAGTGTTTATAGTCAAATACACAAATAAATACTTAAAGAAATTAAATGCTTTACTTACAGTTTTCCTTTCAGATATGTAACACCTGCGAAGATAATAGTACCTTTCTGCTGGAAAATTTGACTTTCTTACTTGCGGTCTCTGGTACTGCTCTGTCTCTCTGATGTCTCTCTGCCATCCATAACTCTCTCTGATACTGTTCAAGACCAGTTAAGCAAATTCCCTACATTTTCATATGGATATGCTGGTTTAATGACTGTAAAACATTTCTTCCTTTAGGTGCCTAATTAAACAAATTGTTTTAATTGTATGAGTAGTTGTATCAGTAATAAATAAACCCAGAAAACTCACAAAGGAGTATAACAAATTCTCTTTTATGACGTCATAAACTAATCTTATTAATTCAAGTTACAGGTATTATGAATTTTACAACCTCTGAATAGTCATAGCACAAAATGACTATTACTTGTTTCATATTTGTTCAGCAGTCCTCTTGCAATTCAAGAAATAAACTCTATGCTATTGTGTTTAGTCTGTTGTCGCAAATCATTTAATCAACCTATTCTGGTATGAATATAACTGTCATAGTCCTCGATGTATGAAAGTTATATTCATTTCAACATTTCAAATTCTGAAGATGCATTAGCTACATTAATATATTTGCAATATTTCTGTGTCTTTTCAGTTGAATGTTCTTAAGAACAGGATCTATCTTTGGCAGCCCTATAGAGAGTTAATATATTGGTAGCCTTCAACTACATTATGCTCACTGAGTGTGCATTAATTTTAGCTTCACTTAGTGTATGAATATAACTTTTGTCAACCTCGTCTTTTCTCCCTAAATTCTTAAGTTGGTTGTTAGTGACATTTAGAGTCACGTTTTGCTTCATTTTTTCATTCAAATCCTGTATATTGAACCTTGTGTGGCAATCTGGTAATCTTTCTGCTAGTGTGTTCTTTGAAGCACTAGTGTTTACTTCGCTGTGGATCCTCATTGCAGCATTGTTCCTTCCTTGGCACTGTTCTCACTCCGCAAAGACATGCACAGAAGCAAGACCTTTCATTCAGGTCCCAGACAAAGCCTTCAAACAAGGCAGATGTCATGAAAGCGAACTACTTATTGGCCAACTCCACTTCCATTCATTCTCCACTCTCATTACAGTTCAACAGCAGCTCTTCTGCTCTAACCTGAGTCTCTGCCTGTGGAATACTTAATTTCTGCTCCCTTTCTGTGTATTTTTAGAGCTTGCAAACACATGAAAGCTCAAAATTATTTCTGTTGATTATTAATTATTCTCATTTTTATTCATATTATGAGAAAACTGACATAATTTTACTGAAACAAAGTTTTGGTATTTGTTGGGCATAAAAGGTGCTACAGAGAGTATGAAATATGTTTTCATAATAGTGTATATGTTTCTACTCCTGCCACTGGTGTTACGGTGATTCAGGTTGCATAGGGCCATTACAATCATTTAAACAGAAGAAGCAGAAGAATTTATGGCATCTGATTTCCTTTGAATTCTTGTCCTCGTTCGTCTTCCAGTGATCATCTTAGCTCTGTGTAAAATCCCTCTGACACCCGCATGCCCTGTGCCATGTCTGTTGATGGCTTACTAAGCAGAGTATCTAATGGATGTGTTCTTGCCTCACCCTCAGTTCCAGCTCTTCTCTTTTCAGATGATGATCTTTATGTACTTTTGCAGGAGTTTAATTATCCTTGAGATTTCTGTCTTCTTGCTAAATTAGATTGAAGTCAGTAGGGCAAATTGAGGGATGACCTGGGGGAATGGGAAAGGCAGTAAACCCTCAAGTAGGCTTCCTTTGCATATACATTGGTGGCCTATGCTGTTTCAGATACCTCTGCTTCTGGTTGCTGTTTGGGAAGGCTGCAATTCTCCTAAGTCCTCTATGAAGGTTTCTAGGCCTGCGTGGGTATCTCAGAAACCCTAGGATGTTCTCTAAGTGGCATCAACTACCTACTTTCAGGCATCTGAGTCCTCCTCACAGAAAGATGTCATTATTTTATAAAACTGCTTTCCTTAGGAGACCTTCTGAGAGGAGCATCGCTAGTATTGTAAATCTTAGTGGGCAGACATTGCGGAGAAAGAAGTGCTAAAATTTAGGTCTGAGGTGGGGAATGTTTTCCCAATTTTTCAGTTTTCATACTATGCGTAGTGACCTTTCCAGGTAATGGATCAGATTATTCAAGTTAGAAGCCTTTTTCTGTCCAGTGCGTATGTTAGTCCCTTAAACCTAGGTGAGCATCTACTTCAGATAACTACAGTTGACATTGTGAATACTGTCCTCAGTGCTTCTTTTCCCCACTTCTTCTTTTCTAATGTTTTACTTCATTAACTTGTGCATCCTGTAAAGGCTGAATTAATTAGTACATGAAAAAAACAGTTGAGTTTCAGTGGGCGGTGTATACTACTATTTTTATTAAAACTTTTGGAGAATGTGTTCTTTATAAATGAAATGTATGCAAACATGGTTTCCTAAAGGTCGTCCATTTGAACTTTTCTTTGCAGTGGTTTGGTGACCTTGTGACTCCAGTTTGGTGGGAGGATGTGTGGTTGAAAGAAGGTTTTGCTCACTATTTTGAATTTGTTGGGACAGACTACCTCTACCCAGGGTGGAACATGGTAAGTCAGTTCTATTTTGTTAATGTGAAAACTCCACAGAAAAGTTGCTTTACTGTTATACTCCTGCTTCTGTTATAGAAAAGGACTGCTGAAAAATACCAAATGATGCATGCAAATATCAGATGTTGAATGAAACAAAATCACTAGGTGTGAAATAATTTGACAGCATTCCAAAAGTGTTCAATTTATTGCAAAGGAAATAATGTCATGTCTATCGTAACCCAACGTTAAAATAGCTACTGTCTCTCTGCTCAGAAATATTTTGGATTAAAGCAGTTATGATTTAACTTGGACCATTTTTTAAAGCATTGATATGGTTGAATTTTATCTACAAGATAAATTGGAAAGAAATGTTTCACAAAACATTTTATAAAATGGAGCATATTTTTTCTGACAGTATTCTGTTCTCTCCCTAAGTTTATTCTTTTTATCTTCCTGCTATTGTTTGGCTATCTAGCAGCATAAATTAACATGGAGTATATGAGTTGAGAATCTAGCTTTCAGTATGATTTCTGGCTGTATGTGGTTGAACATGCTTTGTCAACTGGTATGCAAATAAAGGAGCTCTCTGAGGGCAAACTGGAAATTCTGTGCTGGTACATTATTTTGAAGTCCTGTTGAATCACATTGTACCTGGTAAGGTCTAGTTTATATGAATTGCTGTAATCTAGCTATATTATATTTATAAGAAAAACAGGAGATACGAGACCTCAGTACAAGGAAATTTTGTATGAACCCTATTGAAGGTTTCTATAGAGGTTTTGTTGTCCATTGGAGATATGTTTTTGTTTGCTAACCTTTTATGTTTACAGGTATTTAATTAAGTGGCAAAATATTTATTATAAATCCCGATTGTCTGATGGAGATTTGTTGGAGCTTGGATGTTTTGCTTAGACTCTTGCAAACTAACTTCTGAAATTTTCTTTTTCTGATTTCTGGATGATTTATTGAGTATTCTTATGCCATTAATTTTTGTATGCCATGAAATGTAGATGCTATAATTGTGAGTTAAAGCTAATTTTTGAAAATAGTTGTATACGGGTACTCTTGCTTTATGTCTGCTTCCTGTGAAGTTTGAATTTTTTGTAGTATGTTAATTTTTTTTCTTTAAGGTGTCAATTTTGGTCTATAATTGCATTATGAAAAAGGAAATAAATCTTTATCTGTACTGACATCTGTCTTGCATATGTAGGCTTGTTGGATTTACGTGGCTTTGGCTATATTAAAACTCATTCTGTTCATCTTTATGAAGAACACAACCTGAATTACAATGTAATGATTCTAATTATGACTGCAATGAAATCTGGCAAGCCTTTATGATTCTAGCATAGTGAAGTGTCATAGATGACAACATTTGTACACTGAATTTTATCTTCAAATTGTCAGTCAACTGTTCTTCACATTATCAGTCTAACAAATTCAGAATAACTTTGCTTTATAAAATATTTGGAATATAGTATATTTGCTTGAAATTTCTGTGGAATTAATGTAATCTTCACTGTTATGCAAATGACATGCTCATCACATGAAATCTTGGCATCTTTAGCAGAATACAGGCAAAGTGAATGGCTTGAACAAGGTATGGCAGTTAAACTGGGAAATCAGAAATGTGCTGCATAAATTAGAATTAACTACAGTAATACTGCTGTGCCTGAAAAAATATTAATCTATCAAGCTTTTCCTTAAATTAAAAAGAAGGTAGACATAAACTGTTCATAAGGCTTTGAATAGCTGTGGCCTTTGATAGAAAAATTACCATATTGACATATTTAAATAATTAGAAAATGAGAAGATTCTCTTAATGAGTTAAACATTTAAACATGCTGCATTCTTTTGCAGACTAGAGAAGGAGTTAATACTGTTGTGTTTCAACCTCATTACAGAGATTGTAGGAAGAGGAAGCAAAAGTTACAGTTACTGAAATTAGGCTTGCTGGTGTTTGTTATTGGTATAAAATGCATTTGCTGTTTAGATCACACTGACTGACATTTGTAAACTTGAAAAAATTAAAGTGAGCATGTAGAAAAAAAAGAAAAACTGTTCCAAAAACTTATTGTTTTTTCAAAAGTGAAAGATGTGGTACAAGCTTCATGAATCAGTTGCAAAAACAAGAACTACAAGGTTGATTTTCTGTAATGATGGCTAAACAGTGCAATATTCCAGCGTTCCAGGTAGTGTTTTCTCAGCAGTATGTCATACCCGTGAAATAAAAATAAAAGAAAACATTATGGTGTATATTACCACAGGTTTTTGCATCAGGAAAATGGTGATATTCCAAAATCCTCTTTATTTCTAAAGAATTGGGAAAGTTATATAGTTAACTTCTTTCTCTTGTAGTTCTGAAATGTTAACCTTGAAAGTTTCCTCAAGAAGCCCATGGACTAAAATGTCGAATTCAGCTTCTTTTCAGTTTACTAAAGACTTCTTTTCACATTTTCTTTTGAATAAGTGTAGAGCAGAAGACTGGTAGTCCATTGCAGAAAAAGGAGTTTTGTTTGGAAATGCAACTTGGGCAGTATGGATGCATCTGAAAAAAATGGATCTATCCACAGCTTCCTACCTAAATTGTTCAATGTTTATAGGCTACAGACACATAAACTTCCATCATTAAGGCTCATAAACCTCTAAAGTTTTGCTACTACTTGTCTGAAGATGCTTCTCTTTTAGCAGAACTGAGTGTTTTTCAGTGTCCATCTTATTTGACATTTGTAGTCTTGGTATGGCTGAAGCTGAGAGTCTGGAGGAGAGTTATCTGTAAGGTGTGTTCACGCCATTATAACACACTATTATAACCTAAACCAACAGCACCAAGTTCTGCACAAAGCAGAGATCCATGTTTTTTTTCCTGAAACACGTTTCATGGCTTCTCCTTCTTCTCTAGGTTCTTTAGCTTGCTTAAATATTTCTTTTCCTACTGAGGTTCTTCCTTTATATCTGTTTTTCTTCAGTTGTTTTATAGACTCTTTTGCAGCAGGAGAGACTAAGGAGTAACAGTGACTGAACCTGCCATGGAGCTGTAACACTTTACTGAGCATTCCAGCAGGTCTAAAATTTCTTGTTTTGTCCAGAAGGCATTTACATACTTCATCAGGCTTGCATTATCTTAATGAGAAAGGAAATCCAGTCCTTATTAAACACTTGCCATCATTATGTACTGGATCCTCCTATTAAAATTTTGGGTGAAGAACAGAATGAAGAGGCATTCTGATGGAGGTGTCTATTGTCCATTGCAGTAAATGCAAGATACATCAGAACTATTCCAAGGAAGTGAATGAAGTTTTGCAGGTTTTAAAAGAGAAAGATGAGTTTTCTGTGCTGAGAAGCTTCGTGACCACTGGTCTTAATATCTTTTTTCAAATTTAAGTTACTTCAGATGAAAGCTAAAAATTCTCATTTCCTTCCTTCAGCTGAAAAATAAGTCTCTGCATGTTACTTTTTACCAGATGAAGCTACGTTTGATCTTGCAGGAAATCTGTCTCTGCTATACAGTTGTTAGACATTTTCCATGGAAAGGATTTCACCATTCTTCCCATTTCATCCTCTTGCCTTGTCTGTCCCTCAAATTAAGAGTTTTTTTAAATTCTTATTCCAAAATGCCTCAAATTCTTAGTCTTAGATCTCATTCTTAAAGTCTTGGAAGTTTAATCAATTGTTTCTGTGTTGTCAGGATAATTTTAGAAAGAAAGTTGTCTCTGCTAAGTGTTCCTCCCAGAGATCAGAGAATTTTGCTTCATCATATGTGCTCAGAGTAGTCATCTCCATGTGAATTCCCTGGCTGTTGCTACTTCATAACTTAGAAAGATATGAGATTTCTGTATTAAAGTCTTAAGATGTAACTGTTTAGTTGTCTCTCTATGCCATCAAAAAGCAACCACAGCTGGACGTGGGTTCTTGAGCTATAAGAACTTATGACTGATTCAAGGTAATCTCACCTCTGTGGAAGGGGCCTCTGGTAGTTTTAGGATCAGAGAAAAGAAAAAATTGCAGCAGGAAACTACATTCTGGTAATTTCTACTTCATAGCTCTGTCTATCTACCCTGATCACCTTCCTTTCAGAGATCTGTTTGCAGCTATATATTCCATCTTCCTCTTGCACTGTTTCTCTCGTTATCTTGAAATCTTCTGCATGTGGCTTTATAAAGGAAGGAATTCAGCTGAGGCTTGCAGATACAGAAATTTATTGACTGATCTTTTGCCTTCTTATTTTCTGGTAGAAGAAACTATCATGTTTGTCCTTGAATGTCTGTGGCATTGGGGTAGGTTTTGAGTACTGTGACAGCAGGAATTACTGACATGTAATTTGCCCTTACATCCATCAAACGAGCATCAAATACTTTAGCAGTCAGTACCTGGCTTGATGCTGAGAAAGCATTTCACAGATCCCAGCTGCCTTCTCCCTTTTCTTTATTATATAGAAGTTTGCTTTGCTGACAACCTTATTGACAGAGTCAAGGTGTAGTACATCAGCAAAACTTTGAATTCTACGTCTTCTTGATCCATTGATGCTCTGGGATCTCCCACTTTCTTGTCTGCTTACTACTTTTATAGGTAAGGATGGTCATATTTGCCAGAATTTTTCTTAGTATTAAATTAAAAACTTTGTGTCTGCATAGATGGACATCTTTCCTATTTCTTAAAGTGAATCATGTTTCCTTTACATTATTAGGTTCCACAGTAAGGACAATCCTGCCATTACTTCAGGCAGTTGAAAATAATAATGAGGTTGCATAACAACATTTCTGTTTCAAAATAAGTAAAAAATTGATAAATTATCTTAATTACCTATCTTTCTCATTGACTTGGTTGAAATAATAAAAGCAAATGCAGCCATTAGACACATGTATATCTTTAATGTACTTTAACTCACATTGCCTCCTAAAGTGTTTGCCTCCATCTGTAAAGATTTCTGAGGCATTGTTTGACTCATAGAAACCCCAGAAAATAATATAAGTTTTGAGGTAGACTTAAGACATGGGCCTTTTTGATTTATTTCATTGTTATTTTGGCATTTCACACCTGAGCTGTAGCCTGCTTGATCCTTCTGAATCCAACATAAATATCATGCTGGCTCAGCATTGAGTGAGATTCAGCCTCTTGTTTTTTAAAACTACTTTCACTTTTTCTTTTTTCTTTTTTTCACTTTTTTCTTTACACACATGCTGGTGTAAAGTAAACCTTTAATTAATACCACATGGAATGTTTTTCCTCCAGTAACTACGCAGTGAAGTCAGTCCTTGTATGATTTTCTGTTTTAATTCAATGATGGGGAAAGCTTTCAATGTAAAATTAACTAGAATCTTATGTATAATTGACTTTGGCACGAAAAAAGAGATTGTAAATGTAAGGTGCAAGATCTTCTGTTTGCTAGTTACTAGCCCTTTTTATGCATATCAGTTAAGAAGTCCTTATACTAAATTTTGCTTATAACTAAGAAAATAAATTTCCATTTCCATGTGGTCTTCCTGAACACAGGTGGGTTTTTTAATGCTCTGGCAAGGTAGATTAATATATGGAATTCTTAAATTTGAGCAGTTAACTCTTAACAGTTAGAGGTCAGACATAAGTGAATATCAGCATTTAGAAGAAACATTTATTCAAGAGATTAAGTACAGGTTTGGAGAATGTCGCTGTCTCTTCTTTCTTTGTGTCATTTTCTGCACATCTTGAGATAGCAGTTTAAATGACATTATGATGAGAGCTTTAGGGTCATGTGAGTTCAAATCTTCTGAGTTCAGGGTTTAGATGGTTTAGTTTCAGAAAAAAACTTAAGTCACCTGGCTGAATTTCACATAGTTTTGAATTAGTAACCCCTTGTCTTCAGTAAAATGAGATAAAAACTTTACAGCAACTTTTGCCTCAAGGCACGAACGCACTGCAGGATTGCCCTTCTGAAACAAGAATGTGCACTTATCAGGAAACATAGTTGATATGGGAAGTTCAGTGGCCCAGTTTAGTTGTATGTTTGAGGGCATTCTTAACTGAAAGACTGTTTCCCAAATTTTCAGCAGTTCTGAGTGTGCTACCACTGTTTATTTTAAAATTGTGGCAGTATACAGTAACTTGGAGCACAAACTGATAATTGATAAGTAATTTTTGGAGTGCCTGTAAAACATCTATGGTTTCTTCACGGCTTAGCTCACTGAATCTCATCACTTTCAGGTTGCAACAGAGTCTAGGTGTGTAATACCTCATTGCTGGTGACCTCTGGCAATTGTTGCTGGCAGTTGACTCAGTATACCAACCACATCTTGAAGCCACTTTTCATTTAAGTATTATTTACTATTTCTTGAATTGAGAGGATTTTCCTCTACAGATTTCTTCTCTGGAGTTTGAATTAGAGGATAAGCTTCATACTTTGTAATGCATCTGGTGTACAACCAAATAAACAAAGTAGAGAGAGGAAACAGAAGTTGAAGTAGCTGGTGAAATTGCTTAAAAACTCCAAATTGATTACCCTTCTGCTTGGCAACATAAGCAGGTGGTCATGAGTATCTGATTTGGCACTTTATTGAAAAGAAAATACATATCCAGTTCTCCTTGCTGATACTCAGAGCTATTGGTCTACCTTAACTATGACCTCCTAGAACATCTACCTTGTTTTATAACAACAAAAATTGTCAGTCAGTGTGAAAATTTTTCAAGTACGGGGACAGAAATTTTATAAGGTCTTTGACTGAAAATGCAGAAAAGAGGGTTATGAAGGTAGACATGGAACTGTGACGTTCACAGCTGATAAATATAGAATCTGTTTCAGGTCTCCTTCAACAAACTGTACACATAATTAATGCACACATGCAGAGATGTAAATTTAAAAAAAAAGCAATCTGTAAGCTGCTCAAGGTATTTACAAAAAGTTACTGTTGTGAAGAGAGAAAGAAACATTGCTTTCCTTTGCAAGTACTCGGGAGACTGTGTTATGACAACTTAGGATTTATAAGCATGTAGACAGAAAGAACTTGCTTTTGGCCCTCAGTGGGTCTTATCTGGCCTTAATGTATTTTACTGAACCCTAGGTTTCCTCATAGATGATATTCCTCTGGTTTGTCCAGCTTCACCCTGAAATATATTTTATTAGAACTCAACTGCTTGTGGTGTATATGTTGGTATTCTCTGATAGCTTTCAAAATTTGCTTCTATTTCTTTTTCGTTAGGGGGCACTTTCTCTATAAACCCAAGGCTTGTGTCTTGCAAATGCTTGTTTTCTCAGGCATAAAAGATCACTTAACTCCTTTGTATTCTTGATGGCTAGTAAAGCTCTAAATTTTGAAGAAGATATTTTCAGAAAATTTGTCAGGAAAATCATTTGCAGATTTGCCCACCGATGTTAAGCTTTATTTATATAGATTTCTCAGTCTATAATGTGTTCAAATGGCTGTCCCAGAACAAAGGCGATGCTTTTAATATTGAGGCCTTTGATCTCTTCTGCATGCTAATTATCAGTTTTGGCTTTCATTATGCTGTTCCTTTTATTTCACTAGTGGATGTTTTCCTTTTTTTTTTTTTTCCATTTTAGTTCTTTTACCTGGTATTTCATATTAATTTTTAGAAATTATTTTTATGTGACTTAAGTATTACATTATTGTCATGCTAACTTGTACTCTTACATTATGCCTTGATATGATATTGTAAAATCAGCAGCAATAACCCCTCTCCATTACATCATTGTTATCCTATTATGGACAATAAATTTTTAATGTCTCTTGAAGGTACAGTCTTTTCTGCCAAAAACATTATTTCACAATTGCTTTCTCTCCATTTAGAGTTGAATGGTGGGCACCTTATTGGAGATGAATACATAGAGAGTGACCACTACCTTTCTGTAAACCTTTCTCCCTAGAACAAGGTGAATTGAAATGTTGGCTAAGGAGGAGAGAGTGCAGAGAAAGGATAAGCCTTTCAGGAAGACCCTGTACAAAGCAGAGGAGGTCTTATTGGCAAGCATTGGAAGAATTCATTCCTATGAAGTTATAAATACTTGAATCTAGTGACCACAGATGTTTGAAAAATAGTCAGAAAATGTAAATATTTGAAAGACGTGTTCATCTGATAACAACACTTCAGTGTCTGCACCTGGAAGCATTCTACAGAGAAAGACGGAAAGCAACTGGACATAATTGTCATGTCTTTTCTTCTGAACACAGGTCTGGTGTCCCAGACACTGACTATACACAGTTCAAGGAAACCTCTGAGGAGAGGAGATGAAGAGTTGGGACTCAAAGTGTGCAGTAGGAAGATAGGGAGCAGAGATGCTTCCTCTTTGCCTTTAAATGAAGGCTCAAATTTGTGTGGAAGCAGCTCTGTCCTTATTTCAAACTTGGCTTCTGTGCTGCAGTACCAACTCCTGCTCAGAGCCCTTGGCCCTCTGTTAACATTGCATAACATTGCACTTACATGTGGCTACCAACACTCTTCAAGCCTGGCTGCAAGACTCACCTGAAGCCTCTTTTCCTTACGGGTGGATCACAGTCTTTGGCTTTTCTCTTGCAGTTGAACTCCCTCAGAGGACAGTTATCTTGAACAACATTCTGTCATTATTTCATGTGTAGCTGCAGACCTGTCACCTATCATCTTGACATCTTGCTGGTCTCATTAAACACATTCCAAGATTGATTTCCTTTACAATTTCTATGCTAGGTGTTTGTTTACTCCTGTAGGTATTAGTTAAAAGAGATCAATGCCACTGTACTGCATAGGGTAAGATAACTAGGGAATAGAAAGACCCTCTTAGAATAGAATCATAGAATCATAGAATCGATTGGGTTAGAAAAGACCTCTGAGATCATCGAGTCCAACCCTTGGTCCAAATCCAGTCCATTTACTAGATCATGGCACTCAGTGCCACGTCCAATCTGCGTTTAAAAATCTCCAGGGATGGTGAATCCACCACCTCTCTGGGCAGCCCATTCCAATGCCTGATTACTCTCTCGGTAAAGAATTTTCTCCTGATATCCAACTTAAATTTCCCCTGGCGGAGCTTAAGCCCGTGCCCCCTTGTCCTATTGCTGAGTGCCTGAGAGAAGAGACCAACCCCCACCTGGCTAGAACTTCCCTTCAGGTAGTTATAGACGGTGATGAGGTCACCTCTGAGCCTCCTCTTCTCCAGGCTAAACAACCCCAACTCCCTCAGTCTCTCCCCATAGGACTTACGCTCCAGTCCCTTCACCAGCCTTGTTGCTCTTCTCTGGACCTGCTCCAGCACCTCAATATCCTTTCTGAACTGAGGGGCCCAGAACTGAACACAATACTCAAGGTTTGGCCTCACCAACGCAGAGTACAGGGGAAGGATCACTTCCCTGGTCCTGCTGGCCACGCTATTTTTGATACAGGACAAGATCCCATTGGCCTTCTTGGCCACCTGGGCACACTGTTGGCTCATGTTGAGCTTCCTGTCAATTAGTACCCCCAGGTCCCTTTCTGCCTGGCTGCTTTCCAGCCACTCTGTCCCCAGCCTGTAGTGCTGCATGGGGTTGTTGTGGCCAAAGTGCCGGACCCGGCACTTGGCTTTATTGAACTTCGTCCCATTGGAATCAGCCCATCTCTCAAGTCTATCCAGATCCCTCTGCAGAGCCCTCCTGCCTTCCAGCAGGTTGACACTCCCTCCCAGTTTGGTGTCATCAGCAAATTTGCTGATGATGCACTCAATCCCCTCATCTAAATCATCAATAAAGATGTTAAACAGGACTGGACCCAACACAGACCCCTGGGGAACACCACTAGTGACTGGCCGCCAGCTGGATGCAGCTCCATTCACCAGCACTCTCTGGGCCTGACCCTCCAGCCAGCTCCTAATCCAGGAGAGGATACACTTGTCCAAGCCATGGGCTACCAGCTTTTCCAGGAGTATATTATGGGAGACAGTGTCAAAGGCCTTGAGGATACACTTGTCCAAGCCATGGGCTACCAGCTTTTCCAGGAATATATTATGGGAGACAGTGTCAAAGTCTAGACAGACCACATCCACAGCCTTCCCCTCATCCACCAGGTGGGTCACCTGATCGTAAAAAGAGATCAGGTTGGTCAGACAGGACCTGCCCCTCCTAAACCCGTGCTGGCTGGGTCTAATCCCTTGTCCATCCTGAAGGTGCTGTGTGATTGCACTCAGGATGATCTGCTCCATAACCCTGCCAGGCACCGAGGTCAGGCTGACAGGCCTGTAGTTGCCAGGGTCCTGCTTGCAGCCTTTTTTGTGGATTGGGGTGACATTCGCCAACCTCCAATCATCTGGGACCTTCCCAGAGAGCCAGGATTGTTGGAAGATGATGGAGAGCGGTTTGGCAAGCTCTTCTACCAGTTCCCTCATCACCCTGGGATGGATCCCGTCTGGTCCCATAGACTTGTTAGACTGCTTCTATCAGTATAAGCAGTTTGGTCACATGTGTTAGCCTTTTCCCCTTAATATGATGCCAGGATTTCAACAGCTGAGGTAGTGTTTCTGCAATAAAATTAAGGCAGTTTTAGTTTCTTTCTACATTTCTGCCTCCTGTTGCCTCTTCAAGCTGCAGGCCCCTTGTTAACCAGCAAACTATCTCTGCGCCCCCTGGAAGTGTATTTGAGTGTCATTTTCAAATTTGTTCTCAGAGACTTTGTACTAAAGGGAAAAGGTGGGAATGTTTTGGAAATCCTTTTAGTTCAATAAATTTAACTTTAAAGGTCAAAAGCCTTCTTAATTCTCACTAAACTGTAGGGTTGCATTTTTGGAGGCACACTAACTATTCCATTTGTATCCCAGTTTGATGGTCTACCATAAATTTCAGGAAAGACTTTTCAGCTGTTGTAACTTGAATGAACAATCATGAGTCTGAAATGCTTGTTTTCAGTCCTGCAGGACATAACCAAAGAAACAATCAGAAAATAAAAATGTAGCCTGTCCTTTTTTTATGTTTTGTATTTTTCTTCTTAAATCTTCACTTTATGTTTCTCACGTGCTCATTTTCTTGATTCCAGGCTCTGTATTTAGTTTGTATTAATTTGTGATTATCCAGCATCCTTTTAATGAGTTAATTCCGAACAGTAACAATCCATTCACGCAACTGTTTGTCAATTGTGATATCCAAACTTGAATTTGGAGACAGGTCCATACCTCTGCATGCTTACACCTGTGTGGGTAACATACAGATATGCAGGTGTGCGGTGTGCCCTGGCAGCCAGGAGGGTCAACTGTGTCCTGGGGGCATCAGGCAAAACATTGTCAGCTGGTTGAGGGATGGGATTGTCCTGCTCTGCTCTGCACTGGGGCAGCCTCACCTTGAATATTGTGTGCAGTTTCGGGCACCGCAATACAAGAAAGATATGAAGCTATTAGAGAGTGTCTGAAGGAAGGCAGTGAGGATGGTGAAGGGCCTTGAGGGGAGGCCATGTGAGGAGCGGCTGAGGTCACTTGATCTGTTCAGCCTGGACGAGACTTAGGGGAGACCTCACAGCAGCCTACAAGTTCCTTGTGAGGGGAAGAGGAGGAGTCGGCACTGATCTCTGTGGTGACGAGTGACAGGACTTGAGGGAATGGCCTGAAGTTGTGTCAGGGGAGGTTTAGGTTGGATATGAGAAAGAGGTTCTTCACCCTTTGGTTGGGTACTGTAATAGGCTTCTGAGGGAAGTGATCACAGCACCAAGACTGCCAGAGTTCAAGAAGCATTTGGATGATACTCTCAGGCACATGGTGTGACTCGTGGGGATGATGCTGTGCAGGGCTAAGAGTTGGACTCAATGATCCTTGTGGGTCCCTTCCAACTCAGCACATTCTGTGATTCCGTGATATCATACATCTGATGAAACTGGGACTTTGTACTGACTAATGGAGAATGAGAGTGAAGTGTAACCAAACTGTCTACAATCCTTTACAGCTCTGCAGTTTTCCGCTGAGTAGGACTGTCATAATAATTGTTTCCCTACATTTTTTTTTCCATTAAAAAAGGGCAGTTACTATCTGCATATGCCTGAGAAAATTTGGAAATTAACAATAATATGAACAAGACATTGCTTTTCCCTTCACAAACCTTACCTCATGCAGCCAGCTGAGAACACTGAGAGTGTGTTAGGTAATTGGCTTTCCTGCATCCTGTGTTTTTAATTGCCTGAATATACAGTCAGCTCAAGGTACATTTCTTGTGTTCTAATGTACATTTCTTGTGCTCTAATGAATTTTAACATAAAGGTTTATTTCTAGATGGATCAGCACTGGAAGAGCTTTTTGACTGTCTTACAAAAATAATTTAAATTAACACATTGATACCAAAACCTTACCACACAAGAAATTAAGCATAGAATTTATTATGTAATTGTGTGGTTATTTTATCTGAGGACATCAAGGTAGCTTTTGAAAAAAATGCAGCATTCCTTAGAGTTTCTTTATATTATGGCAGTAGGTTGACGTTAATTCGGGAGCTGTTAAAATTTAGATAAAATTTGAGATACATCATTTCAGGGTGAAAAAATCTCATTTAAACTTTCCATAGTTTTTCATTAACTCTTTGCATTTATTTGTGACTTGAAAAAGAAAGTAAATGAAGCTCTTCTTGACACAGTGTTTTGGATTACGGACATCTACATGAATGCAATATGAGGAGTTTTTAAGCTGTGTCATTTCTCAGCTGAAAAAGCCCCATCTACTTGTGCTGTAATAATGAGTGCAGCACACTTCATAGAGTATACAGGAATGTTTCATTAATGTTGCTGCCAGAGTGAATAGGTGCAGTTTTGACATACAATCTGCAATCAGTATTTATAGAAGGTATAGAAACAAATTCGTGTGTTGGATGTTTTCTGGGTTTGCACCTGCCTCTGATGTGACCTTGACTATATCATTTAACTTGTACATGGAGTTGTTTTTCCACTTGTAAAGAGAGATAATAATGGTTTCCTTCAGGTGGAAGTTACAAAGTTTGTGTAGGACTCAAGCTCTTGAAGAGAAAGGATTTCTATACCAGAATTATGAAAGACAGTGCAGGCATCTGCTGTGACACTGCTGTGAGCTCTGTTCATTGTCCTGTCCCATGTCGACCTGCCATGTGAACTTGGCACTAAGAGCCAAGTAACTTAAACTTGGCTAAATAAAGCAGTAGTAATTGTATTTTCCTACCTCTGTCAAAAATTTTCGTACCTGCATATGCAATGAGCTCAATGACTTGTAACATACATCTCTTTTTGTGATTGAAGACTGTGCCATTTTGCCTCTCTCCCCACCCTTTTTAACTGTGAATGAAAAGTCATAATCAACATTGCATTCTGCACCTCCAGATACATTTTGATTCTTTTAATTTCAGTCAAGTTTCATTGCAGCAAAATATCTTGTTTGAACCTATTCTATATACTTATTCTATTTGTAGGAGGTCATCGTGGTTTTACATTCAAACCAGGTCTGATTTTAGTCAGCCATCTCTGATAACTGTGCATCATTTTGGTATTGCTGTAAATGTGTATTTGTCTGTGATACTACTGCATATGCTGTATTTCAGGAAAAGCAGAGATTTCTGACAGATGTCCTACATGAAGTGATGTTGCTGGATGGGTTGGCCAGTTCACATCCAGTATCCCAGGAGGTGCAGCAAGCCACAGACATTGACAGGGTGTTCGACTGGATTGCCTATAAAAAGGTGAGACTAATTAAACTTATCTATCTCTTTATAATATAGATATATAGCTATCAGAAGATCATGTTCCATCTGTAAAACAAATACTCTTGTAAAACTACGTACACTACAGTGGCTACTACTTGGAAAACCAATTTATGTGGAATATATTTGGAATATATTGTAGTGATTTTAGCCATTCAACATACCAAGTGTTATTAAATGTTATAAATAAACTTGAGAGGCTGTCATAATCCAGCAAGAAGATTTAGTGCTTCTTATTACTGTTTATTTTGTGACACTGTCTGAATTGTGCTAGACACTTTAAAAAGCATAAGGATGTCTTTATCCTATTGAAACTCTCTAGAAAACTTGTCAAGGGCTAAAGCTAAATTTTTTTTCTGGTTTTTCTATGCACAAGAATTTTTCTGTCAGCTTGTGAAAACTCAAGTCATTGCTGAACAGTGAGAATGGAGAAACTGCCTCCTGGGTTGGCAAAGGAATATATATTAGATTCAGGCAATTTCCAATTTTATTTCAATGAATAGAAAGTGTTTTGGCCAGTTTTTGGACTGAACAGCTTCTGTGCAGAAGTGAGAGGGCTGCACACTTTCCCCTCCTCCATCACATGACTGGGCTTGTTGTTATCCTGTGGCCTGAAAGCTGATGGTTTCCATTATACTACATGCTTATTCTCTGCTACTGCCTGCAGCCTTCCCGTAGGGAGCTCTCCAATGACAAGAGTCATTTGATTATCACCTTTGCATCTGATAATCTTTTCTTCTGCATCATTAGCTGCCTAACAACAGACTGTAGCAAGACAGCAGCGGCATAGCACTGACATGGTGACTGAACCTCCAGTTTATCCAGTGCTCATTCTGGACTAAAAAAGAGGTATATCCTCTCTTATAGACAGCAATAACTTCACCTTGATCCTCTGGATAAGGATCTTATGCCTTTTAGAATGGGCAAGAGTGTGTGTGTGTACATGACCATGTAATAGGTCTACAATGTAATATACAAACCAAAAATACTTAGGGAAAGATTTTAAAAGATTGGAGTCACTCAAGAGCCCAAGTAACATTTTCAAAAATCCCTTAGCTAGCTTTGAAAACATCGTTCTTGGTCAATTAAGCTATAATAGCCAGCAGCTCTTAGCCTTCTGAATGTTCTCATTGTTTAAATGTTTCAATTATATGTTTGCTGGTAAACCTGGGTAGGTTCAGAGGCTTATCTCACATCAATATCTTAATATTTCAAGCTAATTATTTTTCTAATTAATATGATAATAGTAATATCACACAGTTAACAGTAATACTTAACACTTCATCTTATGAACACTTTGCAAATGTTAAGTAATTTTAATTTACAGTGAAATGACAAAATAGGACAGTAGGACAGATCTGTGTACTGTTAGCTATTTCATGCAGGCTAATAAGTCTGTTTTCTGTGCAGATTACAGAACAATCTCTGTCTTGTGTCCTTGTTCCTTTTCCAGTGTAACAGGGGCCATGCCCAGTGGATAGAGCAGCATCTCCACTCAGCTTCTCTGATGGCCACCTCCCAGACCTTAGGTGACACTGAATGTATTCATAGAAAGGCATGATCCTGTAAATTTTGAACCCAGTTACCAGATCTGGCAAACCACCTTGGGGAATGGCAATGGAAGAATTTACTTACATGCTTGCATAGGTGAAGAGCTTAAAATACCCACTCTTTCACTCATTTTCCTGTCTAATGGTTTGTCTTTCTGCTAGTTTCTGTAGCTATTCATCCTTTTGGTTTAGACACAAGCAAAATCTAATAGGAAGAAACTTTCCTGACTTGACTTTGTAGCTGCTCTTTTCATTGTTTCTATACCTTCCTCCAAACACCTGACGCTGTTTCTGTCTGAGGATAATTTAGACCAAATTTAAGGTATTTTACATCTTACATTGTTTCACTCCTATGTAACCTGGTATGCATGCATGCGTTGCTTACATGAGCTTCAACTATGGAAATTAAGCTCATTTATTAGATATCTACAATATTTACCTATTCTTCTAGCTCTCTAGTGTCCGCCGATATGAAATCCAAACTGTAAAATTACACTGAAGGCTTTCACCTGGTCAAATATGTGCTTAAATATTTTCAGGTGCCTCAAAGTCCTCCTTACACAATGAGCCCTGCTGGAAGGGATAGTGTTTCTGGAATGACTTTTTGGTTGTCTGTTGACTGATCTTTTAAATGACTGTAAAGTATTAAGTTCTTGGAAACTTTTTTCTGGTGACTCTAGTAAACTTTGAATCAGGACCATCAGTGAGGACTTTTCAACTGCCTTAAATCAAATGTCTTTTAGCAGTGTACCACTGTTGTGCAGTATCTTTCCCCTTCATTTTGGAATTTTGTTTTTCATTCTCTTTAATTTTTTTTTTAAATGTCCATCTTGTGCTCCCTGAGACTTTGGATTGTCCATATGATCTCTTTTCCCTTTTCACAGTTTTCTACATGATATTGAAATGATGAAACTTTCCCCATCTAATTTTTGTTCAGTGAAATGACAGTCATAGAATGTCATTATCATTTCATTGTCTGTACTATCATCAAGATGGCATAAATCAGTTAGACACCATTAAAGTACCCATCTCTTTTAGACACTCAGCTGTCATTTTAAAGATATGCCTCTTTTTCTTTCTATACTCTAAAGAAATGACCATTGCAAATGTGCTAATTAGATGCCTCAGAGCTGAATATATTTTTCATTTCCACTTTCTTGTCCTCGGTGATTGCACATGACAAAAACACCTGAAGAATGGCATTCAGGTAATCCCATAAGCAGAGTGCAGCCTGGCAGCACGTGATGTTTTTCTACTAAAGCTGTTGAGGGTAATGCTTGCCTCTTTTAAAAGCATCATACTAGTCATTCTTCAGAGAGGAGAACGTCATCCTCCATTAGGGTCACAAATATGTAGAGAAAAATGTGAAGTCGTGATAGTTCATTAATAAACAGTACTGGTAGATGATTCAAGGCTCTCAAGTTACATCAGAGAGTGGATATGTCTTCCTAGTGCAGCTGGAAGTGAGATAGTGTCCTCCCACAATGACGAGAAAAGTGTTTATGTCCCAAGTGCAGTAGAAAATATAGCCTGTTGAACACAAGAGTGGATCTGAGGATTGTTAAATCAAAGCAAAAACCGTGACAGTCTTTTCACACTAGAAATAACTGACAGCAGGAATCATAGCCCTGGAGAGCTGCAGCATCAGAGGAGGGAGTGCAGCAAGAAAAACATGAGGAGCAACAATCAGTGAGGAACAACCAGCTGTAATAAAATGGAGAAACAAGGCAGCTGCGTCTCAAAGGGAGCAGCCAGACCCAGAGCGGTGTGTGAGAGAGAGATCCCAGACACAACTAAAGGAGTCATAGCACCAGATGAGCAGCCACAGCCAGATAAGGGAAGGGATGAAAGGACTTGTAGAGAGCCAGATATCTGAAGTTGTTTCTATCAGCCTGCTGGATGCTTTGAAGGGTGTTGTTTGAAGATTCTGGCAGCAATTAGAGCAGGCTGGACCAATACAATGGAGTGCAACTGTAAAAGTACCCCTCGTAGAATATGTCTTGGCAAGTGACAAACAATAATCAAAACAAGGAAGAAGATGACTGGAATAGGGAAGAATATTAATTTTTTTCCTTCCTGTAAGCAAAGTGAATCTCAGCAGTGAGATCAGTTACTGGCTCTGACTTTATAATGCAAACAATTAATTATTTCCTAAACCTCTCTCTCTCTCTCTAATTTCCTTTTCCTACTTAACTCTATACCACTTCTTTAAAAATGCTTTTTCCTGCTTTCTATGTCAAGTGATGGAAGGAAGATATATTTCTGATAGTAATAGAGGGAGACCATGCTCCCTGCCTCCCCTCTAAAGCAACACTCTGCATTAGAAAATCTGTTCAACTAAAAGTTTACACAGAGAAAAATGCTTGGCTTCCTGTATATTGCAATAACAATATAGAGTTCTGGCAAAGGAGAATTTAAGAAATTGAAAGCAGTGGCTTGCTCACCCTTTTGAGTGTAATTCTCTCTGAAAACATACAGCAGAGCATGTTCTGCAAGAATGTGGAACAACAGTAGGGCTAATGCAGTCACTAGAAGGGCTCTCCAAAAACTTCATTCTTTTTACTTCTATTCCTTAGGCACTAGGAAGGATATTGGCACTGTAATAAAAAAATAAAACAAAAAGAACTCCCATTCCAAACATTTATTCTGTCCAGTAAAACCAGAAATATTAGTTTGTAAGAAAACCCGTTCATGAGTGCAATGAAATTGTGATGATGTGCATCTATGAAGTGACTACAGAAAAGTGAGAGTAGCTCATTAACAGTGAAAAAAATACTAGATAAATGCATATAAATAGCAAAATAGGTTCTATTTTTAACTTTTCACTTAATTAAGTCAATAACATAAGATAGTATCCAGTTAGTTAAAAGTCTTAAAATACAACACAGATGACTTTAGAACCCACTCTCGTACTGCAGTATAAAGGGAGAGCTTTTTGTCCTCCTTAATTTAGCTGTGATCTTGTCTGTGAATGCCATTAACTTCTGGGTGCACATTCGCCTGATGCTGATTTCTCTTCCATGACTTGTGAGTGCAACAGGTCAGTACCCAGATTGCAGAAGGTGCTTTCAGGAGCCATTTGTTCCTAATGCATTGTAACAGAGTAGGTATCTTGTAATGAAAATAATGTCTTTCTGTTTAGATAAAAGGCTGCAGGTTGTTACTGCTTCCAATATGAAAGTCATCGAAACTCAGTCAGTGAAACCTATAGGTTCAAGTTCAGAGCAGCCCCAAGAGTACCTGACTTAAAGTATACAGGCCGTCCCAGTCCAGCCAGTGGGTGCCAGTACATAAAGCTAGGCAGGTGCTTCAAGATACTTAAAATACCTCTCTTCAGCCATCTGCACACCTTCCTGACTCAAGCAGGAAAAACTGTCATTAACCCTTTACACTGTTTAGTATATGCTAAGATATTATTTTCTAAAGAAGAAACATAGAAACCACTGTGTGTGAGATATAAGCAGCCACACGTGGACAAGTGCTTCAAGAGTGTTATGTTCCCCACACCAGGGACAATTATATATGGGTTTGATTGGAAATAATAAAGATAGAGCATAAATGTTAATAGAAGCATTTTATTTAAAGAAGAGCTCATTAGACTAGATCGCTTAGTCAGGGTAGAGTGATTGGGAAGACATGACCTATTGTGGTACAAGTCTTCTGCCTGTTCCCCATGGAAAGGCAGTGGCAAAAGGGCTGGAGAATGTGATCAGAGCAGAAATGGCAACAGTAGATATAAACACTACCCTACCATCCTTCTTTTCCCAACAGGGAGTAGAAGGAACAAAATAGTGCATCTGTGTCTCAGATATTTCTATGGCTCAGCATAAAGTGTTGATAAAGGTAAGTGTACATGGAGGTACACCAGCCTATGCAACAGAGTTCCTGAAATGCAGTTGCCTTTTCTGCTTCTCTGTTTCTACTTTTTAATGGTCGTTTTACTTCAGTGCCTGGTAAAGTTCTGGAGAAGATTATTCTGGGAAGTATTGAAAAACACCTGAAAGACAACACTGTCATAGGTCACAGCCAGCATGACTTCATGAGAGATGTCCTGCTTATCAAACCCGATTTTCTTCTATGACAAGGTAACCCACCTAGTTGATCAAGGGAACCCAGGTGACGTAATCTTTTTGGATTTCAGTAAAGCCTTCAATACTGTCTCTCACAGGATCCTTCTGGACAAAATGTCCAGCACACAGCTGGATAAACACATCATGTAGTGAGTGAGCAATTGCCTCATGGGTGGAGCACAGAGGGTAATAGCGAGTGGGCTAACATCAAACTGGTGACCTGTCACTAGTGGGGTTCCACAGGGCTCCGTCTTGGGCCCTGTGCTCTTCAACATCTTCATAAATGACTTGGACACAGGACTGGAAGGGATACTGATCAAGTCTGCAGATGACACAAAGCTGGGAGGAACTGCTGACTCCCTCAAAGGCAGGGAGGCCCTACAGAGACACCTTGACAAATCAGAGGACTGGGCAATCACCAACCATATGAAGTTCAACAAGTGGAAGTGCCGGATTCTGCACCTGGGATGGGGCAACCCTGGATGTTTGTCCCCCCAGACTGGGGAATGAGACACTGGAAAGCAGTGCCACGGAAAGGACCCTGGCGGTCCTGGTCGATGGCAAGTTGAATATGAGTCAGCAGTGCCCTGGCAGCCAGGAGGGCCAACCATGTCCTGGGGGGCATCAGGCAAAGCATCTCCAGCTGGTCGAGGGAGGGGATTGTCCTGCTCTGCTCTGCTCTGCACTGGGGCGGCCTCACCTTGAATATTGTATGCAGTTTCGGGCACCACAATATAAGAAAGATATTAAACTCTTAGAGAATGTCCAAAGGAGGGCAATGAGGATGGTGAAGGGCCTTGAGGGGAGGCCATGTGAGGAGCGGCTGAGGTCACTTGATCTGTTCAGCCTGGACGAGACTTAGGGGAGACCTCACAGCAGTCTACAAGTTCCTTGTGAGGGGAAGAGGAGGGGTGGGCACTGATCTCTGTGGTGACGAGTGACAGGACTTGAGGGAATGGCCTGAAGTTGTGTCAGGGGAGGTTTAGGTTGGATTTTAGAAAGAGGTTCTTCACCCTTTGGTTGGGTACTGTAATAGGCTTCCGAGGGAAGTGGTCATAGCACCAAGGCTGCCAGAGTTCAAGAAGCATTTGGATGATACTCTCAGGCACATGGTGTGACTCGTGGGGATGATGCTGTGCAGGGCTAAGAGTTGGACTCAATGATCCTTGTGGGTCCCTTCCAACTCAGCACATTCTGTGATTCTGTGATTTTCAGCAAAGGGCAAAGCAGAAAGTTACAGGTAGCATCTGGGTTTTTTTTCTCCTGAAGGAGTCCAAAAAACAATGCCTGTGTAAAGGCAAGGACTGATTTTGCTGATACACATCCTAGTTTAGATCAGTAAAAGAAGAGCAACAATTACAAGTGTTAAAGTAACTTGGAGCAAATTGTAAGAATTAGAAATAGAAAATGGAGATAATGAGAGAGAGTAAAAGGAACAAAAAACTTGATGTAAGAATATGGTCAATATTTTGATCAAAATATGATCCTGCAGGACTTCTATTCAGGAGGGAACTCTCTGGAACAACTTCTGGCACACTGTTTTGTTGTTGTTGCTGTTGGTTTTTAAACATATGTTTAAGTACCAGATAATTTATGAAGCTTAAAGGAGGCATTAAAAGAGAGAAAGTAGAATTACAAGTTTAGTTTTAGTCAGTTGCAAATCAGTCTTAGACAAATGGATTGAGATTCTTATGTGGGATTTAACAAACTAAAAAAAAATATCTTTTTTTCTTCAAGATTTCCATATAAAAGCAGTTAATGAAAAAGTATGATGTACCTTTGTCCTTGTCATTGGTGTCAGAACATGTAAGAGAGATTCTGGTGGTGGGGAATAAAACTCCTGTTGTAAATCGAGTCCTGATAGCATTTTGTCTGGATGACGGCTAACATTTTATTATTCAAGGAAAATGATGTGACAATATCCACCTGAAGAGCATGATTAGTTATGGTCATTTACCCCTGAATTTTATTCTTTGTGTCATGTTCCTAAAATTTGCAGCAGAATTTATGTCTAAGACAAGCATTTCACCAAAGCCATCGTGCCATCTGACCATTTTGGTATTATCCAGCCTTAGAGCAGCTGTGTTTGTCAGAATAGAAAATTATTATGATTTTCAAGTGAAAAGCTCTCCTTGAATATAATGTTGCTTTTTCAGTGGTGTTTTGGCATCAGATAAATGTCCTTTTATTCTATAAAAACAACATAAAATCCCTTTATGCATCTTTGAGGATTTAGCACAGTATATTCCAAGTTTGTAGGTGTATTTGCTGATTTTAAAGATACTGGCTTACCCATGCTGTTAATAAAGTTTTAAAAATAGTGTAAGCTTACTTTCTTTGTTGAAGTATATCTTGTTTTATTGCTGAGTATCAGCAGCACGTTAATTTGTAAGTGTGCGCTACTTGATAAGCAAATATCAATTGCTTTAAAAAGTAAAGAAGATGAATTAAATGACTGATTTTTTTCCTGGTCTGTATTGTTAAAAACAGTTAGGGATGGTTTTGTTTGGCTCCTTTTAATGAATGTATTCCCTTTTTAACAATTTATTACAAAGTGCAGGGAAACTGATCAGACTCACATTTAGCTAAGTACATAGTTATTTGTTCAATTTTATGTGTGTAGGCTGTGGAATTTAAGTTTGATTGTTTGCATGCTTAAGGTACTTCAGTGTGTCACTAAACAATGGCCTGAACTAAGACCCTCAGGATAATCTCATATTGTGACATTTTGTACTTGTATGCTGCATAACCTGCATCTACCTATCTCCTTCCTTACTTCTTATGGCTTTTATGTGGGCTTTCCAAAGGGAAAGCCTCTAGGAATTTGTTTAAACGTTTTACATTTCTCCCACAGGAAGGAAATCATAGGCATGTGTTTACTCATTTAAACAAATATGTTCTGTTATCCTAATCAAATAAAGAGCATTCACACTTATCAAATTCACATTCATTAAGCTTCATTTTTTTCTTGTAATATTTGGAGATGCCATTGGAGAATACAGAAAAGAGCTATGCTGTTGTATTACAATGTTAGGTTTCTGAAAATGAAAGAGGAATTTAGTGCTGATGACTCATGATACAATCTAATTAATTCCCTGAAAAGAATTTCTTATTGAGTACTTCTGCAGTTCTCAGAGATATTTTGATAGAGACAGCTGAAGAATTCCAGAGAAGCCTTTGCAATTATCTCTGCTCTTACAACTCCATAGAAGTACTTAAGCAAAGGTCTCTCTGGAGCCTGCCATAGTATCATGTTTTAACTGATGTCATGAAGAGGACACTCTTATTCCACAACCATTAGAGTAAGGCCATGTACCATGAAAGACTGTTTAGACGACAAAGGTAGGAAAATAAAATACATTTCAGTATAAACTTCTGAATGGGAGCTGAGGAATGACTGGACTTCTCCCTTTGAGGGAAAATGAGAAAAGCAAGAATGTACGATGAATATGTTTGCTTAAGGAAATACAGCTAAAATGTAACACCTGAATTTGAAAGTGGTTACCCAGTTTTCAGTTGTTCATACAGGAGAACTAGGGAATGCGTGTTGATTTGCTTAATGTCAGATCAGCCGCTCAACGGACATTGCAGTCAGACTTCTCACATCTCTTTATCCTCTTCTTTATCATGCTGAGGGTAACAATTCAGTTAACTCAGTGCACTGCGTGTAGTGTAACACAGCAGATCAGTTGACCAAGTTTTTAAATAGTTCACTTACATATATATACGCTATTCTGTGTCTACGCTTGAACCAATTCTGCAGATGCAACTTAGTCAAAACATATTTTTTTCTGTTAAGTATCTCCAAGATTCAACAGATTTCATTTTGGTGGGGTTTTTAATTTTATGTACAAGTTCTTTTTAAAATGTCACATTTTTGCCACATGTTTGATGTACATTATTCTCTGACTTTTATTTCATGCTGTGTTTTTGTCAATAAGCTAAATTTCGTGGAGCATCCAGCTGTGGTTGCTTAGTACCAACAAAGAATGATTATTTTGAAAAACGTGACTTGGATATTACTTGTTGGCTAGTATTCGCATTACAAAATTGAAGTATAAATGTGCATTCTTTGTATGAGTGCTTGTTTACATGATCTTCTAATATTTGAAATGAACTTAGACTCACAAAATTATCCACAATTTTGAGAAATAAAGAATAATGTACGAATTCAGGAACTTTGAACTGAAATGAAGTGATTCTTATTTGCTTAAGAACCTATTTGATTGTGAATATCCTTAGGCTTCTCTTTGACGGAGAACTGTAAAAATATATTCAACATTTTGAAGAAAAAACTCAACTTATATGCTGCAAAGAGAGATTCTGTCTTACTAATCAGGTAGAGTCCTTGAGGTGGAGTCAGTAGACACTGGTTTGAAAAGATGTCTTTGACAAGGCACCTCACCTATAGCTCAGGGTAAATAGTTTAAGGAGAGAACTGTTTAACGTTTGTGTACTGTGACTGATTCATTAAAAAACCCCTAATGCTATTGTATATCAGGTATATACTAGTAGCCATGAAACTTTGTATAGTGATTCTCATCTTAAATCAGGAGGTCTTTATGAAAGAATGATGCCTTTACAAGTGCCTGTATGTGGTCTGAGTTTTGTTTTAATCAATGAAGATGAAGATGATTATAAGAACTTACTGTTGATAATAATAGTTCTAACAATACAAATAGCATTTAGTGTAATTGAGGCAGAGGATAGAGTAATTCACATTTCCTTTAGCTAGAGAGAAAGTAACCTTATCTTTAATTGCAGGTATATCAGCACACAGAAAAATAACAGTATTTGTGTCCCACTGTATTTGAAAAACAAGCGGTGCTCTTACATATTAATCAAGACTGATTTTGAACTGACTGCTGCACAATAGAAGAAAGTTAATAAATCACCTGTATTCAATGTTGGTTTTGTTTTTTTTTTTAATGAGAGAAGAAAAAACAAACTGGAGGTGTGAAGGTTTTGTGGAAAATTGACATATTAAATTTCTTTTTTAGAATTTCAGTTATGTAATTTTTGTTGGTAGTCCAGTGCTCCTCTCCTCAACATCTCACTCCCTTCTTACACCTTGGATACCACGGTGGTTTTTTTCATACCAGGATATTTCCTGATTTTAGTTTTTGTGTCACAAAAAGGATCATTCTGAACTAAATTAAACAGCTTTAATTCTTAAAGAAGGATGGCAAGGTGGACATTTGGTGAAGAGGTCCGTGTAATCGGTATGATTGATATTTGATGTTATTTGAGATAAATTGATAGGTAAGCCTGCAAGATGGTGTCTCAGACTTTGCAAACTCAAGGGGGTGTTTTTCCACTATTTACTCTTCCGTGTTTTCTAATGTTGCTTTGTAAGTTACAGGATGAAATATCTTCAGAGAGATTCATATCACCTCACTTGAGATGTTCATTGTGTAGACTCCTGTAACTGCGTAGTCCTCTCACCTTCCTTTATCATCAGTGATGTGCCAAACAGGCACCTTTAGGGTGAAATCCATCAGTCCTGTTTTAGATGCATGTCTTTGGATGAGATGAATCAGGGTGAACGGAAGTGCTTGCTCCTGTCTTCATTGCCTTTAAAGGGGGTCTAGGCAGCTGGCTCAGCTGTCCGCAACTGAGTAAGTATCAGTTAGCTGCAATGTATGCTGCTACCTTCTGCATAACCTTATGTGCTGGTTTGCTTATTTTTATCTTGTTCCATTCACTGCAACTTCTTCACCAGTTCTTTATTTCAAGTGCTTTTCTTTGCTGTCTGCTTGGTGTAGAGCATCCACTTTCAGCTAGCAAGCCCTCTGCCCTCTCTTCAGGGCCTTTTGTCAAATACCTATCTTTGTTGGTCTTCTTATGTAAAAGCATGTAGAATAAAGCAAAATATATGTTATTTGACTGTGTATGTACAAAAGGATGGTGTCACACCAGTTTTGTATCTTCACAATTCGGAAATTCTCTTCCCTGCACAGAGTGGGGAACCAGTCTCTGTATGGTCTTTTTGGACAGTGCACTTTAGATGTCTGCAGTGCAGATGTATACATATGAGGTAGTCACTTGTGCTGGTTTAAACATAAACCAGCAGGGGAAATGAACTCAACTCAAAGG